>NC_033621.1:0-206713 GCF_001540865.1 Ananas comosus
CAAACGATACCTTAATGTCGAAGGTTATATTGGGATAAATACCATCATTGGGTCAATTTTCTTTTATTCTCTTTGGAGTTTTATAAAGGAATAAACAATGCAAAGATAAACTAGAGATCAGATGTGGATCCGAAGATTTAGTATATTAATATGTTTCATAAGTTGGAATACCAAACCAACTGAACCGTAGATCAAAAGTTTTATTTTACTAAAACTACAAATATTTTTCACATTTTTTATAGAAATTTACCAAGTAATAGAACATTCCATTAAATTATGGAATATTCTGTCCAAAAGGATAAAGCACTGAAGGTCAGGAGTAAATCAAAATCTTTGAAGCTTTTAGGCTTACCTATTTGGAAAACACTGTACGCTTCAGATAGTAAAACGGCAAACCTAAATCAAACACACTTATTTATGGAGCCATTTTGTATGATGCTAATTTTACAGACTCGAATCTTTTTATCGCCTAGCAGAACCACCTGCAACACCACTTGAATTCACCACAGACTTGTTCATAGTTGGACAATCCTATAGATCTGAGGGATGCATCTAATCCATGATCGTTGTCAACCTAATAGACTAGGTGGTTTTGAATAGATTGATATGTCCGACGTTTTCAAAGGAGCAAATAACGCGGAATTCAAACCCCCCAGCCCCAAAAAAAATGTTGTGGATCCATGGAGAGAATCGAATATGGAATGGCTACAGTTACTCTAGATAGGAGTGTCGACATAAGTCTACTTAGGGTTAGAAAAAAAATAAAGTAGCAATACCAAAAGAAAAATAATTGTTGCAAATGGAATCAACGAGCAAATTCGGTTTTAAGGAATCAACGCATGCAAAATTCAGCTAATTTGGCCTAATGAAATTGCACTTAGCTTAAGAAAGGTGTCAAGCACAGTATAATCAAGCTGAATCCATTAAATTACAAAATAACGATAATTTGACCAAGAGAAATCTAATTTCTGTATATGAACGTTCGATGGCTACTCTTTCCTGAGACCATTTGTTCGCGAGTCTAACAATTTTAGTGAAGATAACTCCCCATAGCCCCTGCATCCTGCATATGATCAGCAAGCAAAAAGAATGATTTAGGAATAAGCTATTCCTAGTTATTCCTGGTATAGGTACAACTCTAATTTTGCTTTTGGATAAAAATTGGGTTATTCTCTAGAATAGGGAAAATAGTGTTTCAAAGTTAGATTGAAATAATGACAATAAGAGTAATTATAGTTCTAAAATAATAATATTTTTCTAATTAATTAACATAAAAATATTAATGAAATAATAATTTAACTTATTTAACCACAAAATAGTGGTGGGAAGGGTGACACAGTTTTGTCTCTTTCATCCGCCATTCACACATGAGGCATATTATAAATTTGAGCTTGTTCTACTTATATGAGAGTTAATTTGTTGAAATTTACTATCCTATTGCTCTTTCAGTTGGACATCTATTTTTTAGTTAGATTGATGAGAATGTATCTTGGTTATTTGATGAATTACATTTTGCTGTCCTGTTAGTTCAGCTTGCCATTGTATGGTGCTGTATTTGAGTTAGTTTGGTAAGTATACAGGCTAGTTATTTGTTCAGTTTGCTGTTATTTCCATCGCCGCTTGCTATAACCACCCGCACATTCTCTCTAATTTTGTCCTGTGACTCACAGCTTGGCTTATGAGATGATGAAAGGGATCACATTAACCATTAAAATTGTAGGAGTAAAAATGAGCAGTGCTATTTGTAGAAGTACTAACTGCTTTCTTGTTAAACTCTTCCTCATTTCTTGTTAAAAACCTCCAAAGTGTATTTTCTGCTTTTGAAAATAACTTTCAAGCATAGCAAGTGCTCCAAACTTTTTCATTTGTCAAATATTTATTGGTTGCTGCTTCTGAAAGTCAAAGCAGAAGCTAGGCCAAACGGGTACTAGGCACCGATTTGATCCGGTCCGTTTTTGCAGTGTCTTTTATGGCATTGTTTGCTAGATTGAGAAAGGTTGGTCTAGTGCCCATTTGGCGTAGTGTGAGACCTAAATTCTACCTTTGCTTTCAGCTGCAGGAACCTGTACCAGAACATTTAGAAAGAAAAATTTGGAGCTTATTCTTTGGTTAGAAACTTATGATATTTTTAGCGCAAAAACTTCAATTGGAGCTTTTTCTTTATCATGCAAAGGTAAGCTTCGTGGGAGTTTAACAGATATGTGGAGTCTAAGAATGTGAAACTGGGATCTCTTCGGGATGCTTTCCGTGTGATGCCCTTTAAGTTTGTGAAATTCAAAAATGTGAATTTGGATTTGCAATTATAAATGGAAAAGCTATAGGAGAGTTTTTCTGGAAAAAACTAGTAGTTGTTACTTTCTAACTTCTAAGATATGTGGGCACTAAAAATGTTGAATTGAGATTCCCTTGAGTGGGTGAAATGTCATTATACCTGTCATAGAAAGATTATTATTGTTTCTTTTTTGAGGCAGCGTCATATGAAGTTAATTCGAGTTCTATAATGGAGGTAGGGTGGATTCATCACCCTTAGATTATATTGTGTTATATGTCAGGTTTGAGGTTTTACAAAGAATCATTTACTTATGTCAATATTTACAAATATCAATTTCACTATAGAGGACATTGATTTGTAAGAGTTCCATTTTTTTGTTTACACTAGGGAGGACTATTGTCATGTTTAAAAACTAGATCTATGTTTGAGTTTGGTGAGATTACATGCTAATTATCTGCTAAATCGTATTGTGTTGTCGTGCTAGCTCAGTATGCCATCCTAAACATCTATTTATCAGTTAGTTTGCTTAGTTTGTACGTTGGTTATTTGTTGAATCTTATTACTGTATTGTTAGTTTGGTTTGCCATACTAACATTTTTCTTTCTAGATTGAGGAGTGCATATGCTAGTAGTCTGCGTAAGTTTACAAGAATCACTTCAGACATCCTCTAATTGGCAAGTAGTGTTCCTTTATAATCGTTACTGATCCAATTTGGTCTATTTTTGCAGTGTCATTTATGGCATTATTTTCTAGATTGATGTAGGTTGGTCTAGTGCCTATTCAGTGTAATGGTGAAACCTAAATTTTGCCTCCGCTTTCAGCCATAGCAATCTCTACTAGGACATTATCCCCAAAAAAAGGGCTTTTCCTCATTTACCTTTTGAGTACTATTCAAAAATTTCAAATATGTCTACAAATTATCAAAATACCCATCTATACCCCAAATTCCATTAGTAATTCCTAGCTGTTTGGGGATATTTGAACGGATTTGTGGAAATCAACAAGGGCATTTTGGTCAACCAGGGGTATATTAGATATTTTTGAAGTTTTAGAGGGTATATTAGATAATATCCCTTTTCTCTACTTTAAATTCATTCGTGTTAAACCCATTTAAAATATTAAATTTCACACATACACCTATTAGGAAATTATATTCAAAATTCCGTGAACAGAAATACTAATCCTAGCCGGAGAAGCTATTAGGCAATTTTGTGGAAAAAGCTAGTCCTTATGACTTCTGAGGATATGCGAACAATAAAAATGTCGATTGGGATACACTTCATAGGTGAAATGTCAATACTGCTGATCATAGAAAGATTGTTATTGTTAGTCTTTTTTTGTGCATGCTTCATACGAAGTTAGTTTGAGTTGTACACTGCAAGGTTGGGTGCTCCTTTGCTGATTTTGATGCAGATGAACAAGTTTTTCAGATTTGCAATTGTGGCTGGAGTGTCGTTTGCATGAAAGAAATAGATAATTGGTAGTGTTGATCGAGGACAGCTAGTATTGAACAAATCACGCAGTATAATGGACTCAAGATTTTTAAGTTACAAATTATGAATTCAAATTTGAAATCAAATCCTATTGTAAAGTTATGGATTTAAATTTGTATTGGAGTTTTAAATTCAACCCGTCATTAAATTTTAATTCAAAGTTCAAATTTGTGTTCAGAGGAATTTAATTTTATGTTTTTAATTGTCTATTTGTTTTCCAAATTCAGTTTGCCATCCTACACGTCAATTTTTTGTTAGTTTGATGAGTATATCGGCCAATTATTTGCCTAATCTTGTATTGCTCCGTATATTTCAGCTTATCATCCTAGACATCTCTTTTTTAGTTAGTTTGATGACTGTATATGCTGGTGATTCATTAAATCTAGCTATACTGTCGTTCAGTATGCCATCCTAGACATTATTTTCAATTAATAGTGAGTTAGCTTAATGAAAATATGCTCTTCTTATTTGTTATATGCTGTCTCGCTATTTTTTTTCTCAACTTAGTTTTTTATAGCAAACCTCTAATTGTGATTAAGATATACATGCTAATTATGTGGTAATCTGATCTTTGTCTTTCTTCTCTTCACCCATAGTAAATTTCTAATTTCATCAATGCTATTAAAAATCAAATATTGCCAGTTTAATTCATTTTCATTATTATTTTTAACCTCTCCTGAATATTTGATTATGTTGAATTCATTTAAGAGAACTGTTTTGCATGTGCAGGGAAACATACAGCTAATATTTTCTATTATTTGTTGGTAGTTGAGACTATTTCTGTGCATTCGCTATGGGAAAGCTCGCAGGTGATCAATGACTTAGCTAAAGTTTGGCTTGATGCTTAAGTTTGACTGGGCTTGAAATCATGTTTCAAGTTTCGTTTGCAATACTCAAGGTATATACTCTATAATTCCTAGCATTTTGAAATGTATGATTTTTATAGTGAAAATGTCTCTAACTATGATGAATTGGAAAAGGATTAGCTGCTTCCCTTATTGTAGAGTAAGGTGATCGCTCAGTGTATTTAGTTTTGTAGATCTCCAAAATGTTTATATGGAGACAAAATGACAGATGGATTGGTATGGTAAAGTTTGTTTAATCAAAAGGGTTAGCTAACCATGACACATCTGCGATCACCATTACATGAAGATTGTGAACATTGCAATATGGGTTCGGTTCTTAGAGTATAATGTTCAAATGATCTGTTTGTTCAGCTTTTTTGCATATGCTAATATCTACTAAGGGCATTGCAGTTATTATTAACCTATCGTTGATTAAAATGTTTGGCCATTTTTATATTTGCTTATGCAATGTCATGTACCGCCAAATTTTTTTTGTTTGGCGAAGAGTGACCCCAATATGTTCCATTGTCAAAATTCAGCAATAGATGGAATACTAGTCTTGAGGAGGGCTTGAGATTTTCTTTTTCATTGTCAAAGTATGCGAGTTATTTGGACTGTAGCAAGTGGCAACACATGAAGTGGCTGGTAACTTGAACATTGAGATGACAGCAAGTGAAAGTCAAAATATCTCACTTGCCGTCTTGAATAATGACATTTGCTATGTTTGAGGCGTCAGTTAACTTGCTCAATTAACTATTTCTAAATATGCCTGTCTTGGAGATAATTTGTAGCTTGACTCTTAATTTTGATTACTATATCTATATGTTACTCGAGAAGCTAGAGGTAGAGTTTCTTATATGAAGCCTCTAATGTTTTTGTCCTTTGATCATGTCGGCTCTGCTTATTTGATATGAGTTTTGAGTCCCTAAAGTTAATTTTACTTGTGTCTGTTGAAATTGTGAAACTGGTTTGTGGATGTATCTGTTAGCATGTTCTTTTCTTTAGGTTTACTCGCTCTATTAATCTATTCCAATTCTCCTAGATTTAAACTTTCAGTACGTTTAATGAATATATGCATTATAATGGGCTGAATCATATCATGTTGTCCACTCAGTTCATTTTGCTAGTATGATGGGATGCATGGCACAACTTCTGTCTGCATTCGCCATATGTGCGCGAGATACTCTGTGGCCGTTTTAAGAATGTTAGTATCATATTAGATATAAATTAGATTTCAAACAATTACTTATTTGATAAACGTATGTTAAAGGGTATCAAAGTAGACGTTGTGTTCTGCCTATGCCATAAATTTGCGCTGTTTGGTAATTTTTGTTTTTTCTGTCATGTTTTGCTCCGCATCATCTTTTTCTGTCATGTTTTGCTCCGCATCACCAAAGATAAAATAGTTGTAGCTTTGCTTTGCATTTGTTTTCTTAGTAGTGCAATCAAGTATCAGGGTCCATTTGGTTCAGTTATTCAAGTTAGTGTATGATTCGAGTCTCAATTTGATAAATTTATTTATGAGTTCATGGAATTACAACTGTGCTTAGTATGTCTTAATAGTCATGCTCATAATTTCAGTTTAGTGGATTTTTTTACCAATGTAATGGTATTACTTGCTATTTAGTTGGTGCATTGTGTTAGGTTATGTTTGTCAATTAAAAGACTTGGAAAAAGAGAGGTATCTGACCCTCTTCAACTGCTTTTAGTTTGCATTTTGCAGAGTCATATGAGTGATTTATATTGCTTAGGAGAATCTACATGTAAAAGTGCAATCATTTTGGTGGGTAATGTTGGATGGAGTTCGAGTACTATGTTTCTTCATTTTGCACTCATTAAATTTCACAGAATGGTTTTTTTTCTTTTTTTGGTTTGTATTGGAAAGAATTGCAACTATATCATACTTTTATTGTTGTTTTAGTGCAGTTGTAAAGCCCTGTAAAAGCTGGGACTTTGGCTTCTGGTGCTACTATCACTGATATTTCACCTGTTGTGTGATCTTTGGTCATCTTTTCGTTGTTCCTCCCGCTAATCCGCTATATCATGCTAACAGCCTAATTAGTATACACCCATAAAAAAAAAAATTTACTTCAACGGTGCTTAATCCTGGGGATACCCTTTCGAGTTTTCAAAAAGAGGCCCAAATTTCGTGCTTGGGCTTTTCTTATTTGACAAATGGCCCAAAGACCTCTCTCGCGATCTCTGCCGACTCCTCCCCCCTCGCGCCTCCTCGATTGCGCCGCCCTCCGTTCGAGTCCCAAGGAGATGGAGATAGATTGGCCACCGATGGACGGCGGCCCCTTCTGCAGCCGCGCAACTGCGGTCCCGACTACGGCGAGGATGGTTCGTGAGGGTGCCCATGGAGCACTTTGGGAAGACGGTCAGGGCGAACCAACGGTGCACGGAGGAGGAGGTCTCAGCTGTCCTCTCCGGCGTGGAGCTGGCCTCAGCCGACGACTCCATGTCCACGGAGGACGCTGTTACCCACCTCACCTCCTGCCTCCAGGTGCTCGCCGTCGACGTCTAAGGAAGATCAAGAACCCCCTCGGGCCCCTGCCGGAGCACGGCCGGATTCAGTTCCATCAGTTCCATTGACTCAACATCAAGAACGACTCCCGACTCGAGGGCCTCATCAAGATGTCAGATCCGGTGAGCTCCTCGCCTTCCTTCTCTCTCTCTCTCTCTCTCTCTCTCTCTCTCTCTCTCTCTCTCTCTCATTTGCTGCCCGGCCGACAGGTCACCTCGTGATCCCTTTTCTCTCCTCTTTCTCCGGATGTCTACAGCGACAAGATCAAGCACCTCCTCGAGCCCCCGCCAGAGCACGGCCGGATCCAGTTCCACCAACTCAACATCAAGAACGACTACCGACTCAAGGGCCATCAAGATGTTGGATCTGGTAAGCTCCTCGCCTTCTTTCCTCCTTCCTCTTTCTCCGGATTCATTCTTATTTGCTTCCTCACCCAATTTAATATTTTTACAAAAGTCACTTTGTACTTAAAAATGCATTTTCATTCATCACGTTCATATGCTCTTAAAGCATAATTTTTCAATAATAAAAATAAAACTTGGCTGAATACTAGTTTATAAGTTCAAGCGTGCCATGCAGCAATCGTGATCTAGCGTTGGCTTAAAGATTAGTTGAGAAAAAGAAAGCACGACCAAAACTAAATTACATATATCGGGTATAATGATAATAATTAATAATAATAATATGTAATATGTAATAAGGTAACGAAACATAAAAATATCATACTTCACACAACAAGTGCAAAAAATAAAACAAGCAACCAAAAAATTTTATCCATTTGAACTTGCTTTGGACATTGTCATGTTTCATATTGGGTTTGAATATATCTACCATATTAACTGGTATTCGATCCACGCATATAGGCTTGCATAACGAAAGGCAATTTGATTTTACTTGCCAAAGACGACAAGATACAAAACTTGACATGGACAAACTGCGAGGTGTGGATTTTTATAGTGCCAATCAGTAATGCAATTAGCCATTTGTGAAGTGTGAAAAGTTACGTAGATGACATGAATATTGAGAAGAGTCTTTTATCGACTCGGGTATATACCATTGTGTAGGCGCTAAGTTGGCATTTTGATGAACCTAGTTTTGCTTTGCATTTGTTTTCTTAGTAGTGCAATCAAGTATCAGGGTCCATTTGGTTTAGTTATTTGAGTTAGTGTATGATTCGAGTCTCAATTTGATAAATTTATTTATGAGTTCATGTGATTAAGTTGAATTATTAAGGGAATTACAACTGTGCTTAGTATGTCTTAATAGTCAAGCTCATAATTTCAGTTTAGCGCATATTTTAACCAACATAATGGTATTACTTGCTATTTAGTTGGTGCATTGTGTTTGGTTATATTTGTCAATTAAAAGACATGGAAAAAGAGAGGTATTTGACCCTCTTCAACTGCTTTTAGTTTGCATTTTGCAGAGTCATATGAGTGATTTATATTGCTTAGGAGAATCTACATGTAAAAGTGCAATCATTTTGGTGGGTAATGTTGGATGGATTTCGAGTACTATGTTTCTTCATTTTGCACTCATTAAATTTCACAGAATGGTTTTTTTTTCTTTTCTTTGTTTGTATTGGAAAGAATCGCAACTATATCATACTTTTATTGCTGTTTTAGTGCAGTTGTAAAGCACTCTAAAAGCTGGGACTTTGGCTTCTGGTGCTATTGTCACTGATATTTCACCTGTTGTGTGATCTTTGCTCATCTTTTCGTGTTCCTCCCGCTAATCCGCTATATCATGCTAACATCCTAATTAGTATAATATATTTTGGGTTTTGATATATTTAAATAGAACAAAGAAATAGCCATGCATTCCAGGATCTTAAAACCCTAAATCCTAAACCCTAAACCCTAAACCCTAAAACCCTAAAACCCTAAGCCCCAAGCCCCAAGCCCCAAGCCCCAAGCCCTAAGCCCCAGCCCCAAGCCCTATTCTTCAACTTTCATTCTTTTCATTATATTCAAAAATGATTTTTTGTGAAATATAATTAGTTTTAATCAATTTTCTGTCGTATAATAGCAAAATAATTTAGTGAATAGAAATACTAATCCTCATGCATTAATTCAACATACCAAAGGTTTTCCTAAACATCGATTAAAGTAGAATTCATGGATAAGTTTCGCCTTATAAAACCTAATATCATACAAATATTAGTAAGTACATAGTACCACATCACTAATCAAATAAACCTAGAGAAAGTGACATCCAAGAGAAAGCCGTGATCTACTTTAAACTGATGACCTGCTTTAAACTATGTTACCTATATTTCTCCACTTGCGAGGTGTATGGGACTACTATTGGGAGCTTTCTCCCAAAGGATCACCCTTTGCTACAGGTGATATTGCCCTCTTTATTTTTTGTTTGCAATTGTTTCTCAAACTTTTCCGTTATGCTCTTATCTGCACAAAACGATGAAAATACGAAAAAAAAAAATCAAAAAGTCAAGTTGGCTAGTTTTCATTCCCCCATTTTCTCGTGATAACTAAAAAAAAAATTGAAACTTGCAAGAGCAGTTGCACATTTGTAATGGTGTTGTAGAGTTACGTGATTCCGCAATAATGTATGTTTGGTGTTTGAATGTGTATTTAAGCTGGTCCTTGATCCTAGTCCTAGTGCTAGCTTCTAACATAGTTTAAAGTGGGTCATCAGTTTAAAGTAGGTCACTATTTTCTCTTGGATAGAGATAGTGTCACTTTCGCTATGGTTACTTGATTAGTCATGTGGTACTATGTCTTTACTGTTGGTGATAAAATTTTCTCTCTAAATAAAGCTGTGGATTTTTTTGTTCATGAACTGAATAGGTTCAATAGTAAATTTGATCAACGACAAAATGTTTCTAACAAAATTATTATATATTTCACACTAGGAAGAATATATGAAAGTTGATTAGACCAATTGCTTCTCTAGAGGAGCATAGTTCACATGTTCAAGAATTTGATTGATGATATGTTAATTATGTTATCATCCAAAAGCATGATCATGAGTTCTAGGACAATTGAGATAATAAAAAATTGTTTTCAATGGATATTTTCACCTAGCTATTGAGGACTCCAATAAATTGAATTTGAGGATGAAATTTACTTTGGGATTGGTAGGTGACCTACAATGTGATAACATGTAGTTGATAATCGACTTCTTTTCAAGTTGAACTATAGGATTATTTGATTGGCCCAAATATGTGTGTTTGACTATACATTGAATCAAGTGATATTGCGGCATAATATTCCGTGCAAATTTGTGTTGAGAAAATTTGTATGATATTAGGTTTTATAAGTAGAAGGTTATCCATGAATTCTACTTTAATCGATGTTTAGAAGAACCTTTAGTATGTTGAATTAATGCACAAGGATTAGATTTCTATTCGCAGAATTTTTAATATAATTTCCTAATAAGTGTATGTGTGTTTGAGGATGCATTAATAAATATTTTTATTCTAGGGATAATCCACTATTCTAGGATATAGAGAAATAAAAGAAATTTTGTGTTTGATTTGATATTTTTTTTATATTGCCAAGATTGCTCGCCTATATATATCTCATATATAGAATATTTAATATATGTACGATAATGCATATAAAAATAATATATTTCATAAAATATAAAATAATTAAAATATTATATAAATTATATTATAACATATAATATAAATTTATTAAAGCAATAAAGATAAGAATATATCATACAATATAAATTTATTAAAGCAATAAAGATAATAATAGTAGCACAAATAGATGTTGCATTACTAATCATCATCATAGTAATAATAAGATATTTTAATTTTATATTATTATTATTATAAGATACTTATTATTAATTTATTATGTACCTCCGGATTGCTTTTTGATGACGTGAGTGTGATAAATGTATGTTTTAAGTATTCTTATAAATTTTATTTATACGCTTGATGTATTTGGACTAAAATTTATGATTTTTATGAAATTGGAATGATTTTGGGCATCTTGTATGAAGATATGAAATTGGAATGATTAATGAAATTCGAATGATTTTTATATATATATTTTTTAATTTTTATGAAATTGGAATGATTTTATCAATTTTTGAGAAAGCACCCTCAAGTTCCGCACAAACCGAACGTGGTTTCTCTTGGTCATGAGTCATTTTTCGAAAATTACTTCTGGTTTCCAAATATCTCCCCGGCTCCTTCATATATGTTTTTGGAATTCCATTTCAGTCCTATCTTAAATCATCTTCTCACGTGCTTTATTTTCTCCCAAACTTCCAATTTGGATTTCTCCTTTGAATTGCTTGGATTTGCTTGAAGTTTGGCAAGATCTATTTGATTCATGGATGCCCTAGTTTTGATGTTTTAAGGTTTGAAACTTGATTTCATAATTTTTTGAGACTTATTGTTGATATTGCAAATTTCTTTGAGATTTATGTTGGCTATTGCATTTAGATGCTGTTTTGAACTTTGTATTAGACAAAACAACATACAAATGGAAATTGATTGAATTTGTACATCTTGGAAGAATTTTGGTTATAATGTTTTGGGGGTTTATGACACGATTGTAATTTAATAAAGTGGTATGTAGCTCTTTCTTATGGTGCAGAATAGTTTTATAACCTTGAATACTCTTAGGCTTCGTTTGGTTTAGGAATAAACCAGGGACAACGAATCCTTGTTATTCCGTCAAACAGTGTAAAAAATGACAAGAATATCTATTTCGGTCAAACTGGTTTATTTTAGGTAATCCTAGAATAACCCGAAAACATCTATTCCACCTTTTTTGAGGAATAGGGCTATTCTCATGCTATAGTTAAGCCTATTAAAGGTAATTAAAGTAATATAAAAGTATGGTTATATTATATATATATATATATATATATATATAGAGCTAGGCTCCTATGCGTTCGAAAGTACGGGAGGCCCCGTGCTTGTAAGTTGTTTTTGATGATGGGACATCCGATTCGGCGATCGGTTCCGTTAAACTTGATCTACGCTATTGGAACTATCTAGAAACCAAATTTCATAATTTTTTGATTTCGTTTGTCTAGTGAACGAGTAGCCTCAAAATGAACGGCTGAAAATGAAAATCTCATAAAAAACAGTGATAAAGGATTCAAATTTTAAATCGGAAGTATTGATCTTGCTATTGATGTTAAGTAGAATTTTCTATTAAATTTTATCTATTATTTGAATATTCTACACGTAAACTTGAAAACGGAGATATCAACATTAAAAATTATTGATTTTGAATCATTTCGATCATCTAGGTAAATGATATCAAAAAATCGCAAAATTATTTTCTTGAGACTCAATACACTAGATCAAGTCTACGGAGCCGATCGTCAATTCGGAAATTCCATCATCGAAAACGGCTCAGGGGACAGAGGCCTCCGTGCTCCTGAGAGCACAGCAGCCCTTTGCTCTATATATATATATATTGTTTTATAATATATTAAAATATCTTATAATATGATTAATAATAATATTACTTTTATAAATTTATATTTTATGATATTTATGATATTGTATTATCTTTCTTTTATAAATTTATATTTATATGTTATCCTATATATACGATATAATATAAAATATATCATATAAGGTAATGAATTGATTAAATATAAAATGTTCTAAAATATATAGTCTTTAATTATTTATATATATTATTTTTGAAGTATTTTTATATAACATTATTGAAGTATGTTATGTAATAATATTGAAGTATAATAATATAATAATATGATTATAATTGTAGTATATATAATATTTTAATTATATTGCATTTTAGAAAACATATTACTTTTATGTGCATTGTACATATATTAACTATTCTAGATATGAGAGATATAGATAAGGGCAAACTTTATATTTTTAAAAATTTTAATCCACCTTTTGTACTATTCTTCATTTTTTTTAAATAAAATTACCGAACACAAAATTTCTTTTGTCCCTCTATATCCTAGAATAACAGGATCTCCCAAGAATAAAAATATGTATTCCTTAAAACACTGTTCCGTTACCAAATGCAGCCTTAGTTGTATAGTAAATAAATCAACCAAGCATGAATGCTCTTTGAATGATCTAGGCACTTAGCCCTTGTTTGGTTGGGGGTTAAGGGGTGGAATAACCCCTTAACCTCCATTTTATCCCCAAGCACCCCAAAAAATGGGTGGGGTTAGCTAACCCCACCTAACCCCATCTCAAATAAATTATTCCGGGTTAGCTAATCCCACCTAACCCCACCAAACTCCAACCAAACACTATTTTCTATTCATAATAACCCACTATCTTTCTTATCATACCTACTCCAACCAATCATTATCCTTCTTTATCAATCATTATCTTCTTATCCCATCTACTCCAACCAAACACTATTTTTCATTATTCTAGACTAACTCCAACCCCCAACCAAACACAAAAAAATTTTAACCCATTTTAACCCTGAACTTAACCCTATCTCTGGAATAGCTACTTTTTCCTTAACCCCGAACCAAACGGAGGCTAAGCCTGAACTTAACCCTATCTCTGGAATAGCTACTTTTTCCTTAACCCCGAACCAAACGGAGGCTTAAGGTTTTTCTTTTTTTGTAAGTTTCCTCTCTTATCTGATATTTTTCATTTTTGGTAATCAGAGCACTAAATTAACAAATTAACTGATATTGTGCTGATAATATGCTACGTGTTTCTACATATCATCCTTGGCGGCCTTGCAATTTTTTTATTATGGAGTTTAGAAGTAACCAAGCATGAATGCTCTTTGAATGATCTAGGGTTTTTCTTTTTTTGTAAGTTTCCTCTCTTATCTGATATTTTTCATTTTTGGTAATCGGAGCACTAAATTAACAAACTAACTGATATTGTGCCGATAATATGCTACCTGTTTCTACATATCATCCTTGGCGGCCTTGCAATTTTTAAATTATGGAGTTTAGAAGTAGAAACCACATGGCGCATCACGAAGATAAGTTTGTTTTTTTTTTTGGTTTTAAGTGGAATGTGCCTTCAGAGAGTTCATATCTTTGGAATTAGGAGGTACATCCTAGAATTATATATATTGAAACTTGAAGAGGCCAGCTGGCCCAAGCCTGAGCTTGGTCCAATATCTAAAACTCAGGTTTTCTGGTTGATCTTTTGCATGGTAATTTTGCAAAACTGCCTCATATTGGTTTGCTTTTTGAGCCAGGGAGGTTTGAAACAGATGTATCCTGGTTTAATTTTGTTCATATACTGGTTAAAATTTGGAGATGGAAACTTTTAGGTCTCTTGTCCAGCATCTAGCTTTTGCCTGGGCTTCCAATGCTTGCCGTGATAACAAAGTTGTATTTCTACATTCATTGCATTGGTTAGAATTTTATTAATATTGCATGTGCCAAAAATGCATGAATCTCCATTCTATTCTGAGCTAACGGAGCAACTATAAACCACCAAATAGTGGTGGTAAGGGTGGCACAGATTAGTCTCTTTCATCCATCATTTGCACATGAGGCATGTTATAAATTTGAGCTTGTTCTACTCATATGACAGTTAATTTGTTGAAATTTACTATCCTATTGCTCTTTCACTTGGACATCTATTTTTTGAGTTAGATTGATGAGAATGTATCCTGGTTATTTGATGAATTACATTTTGCTGTTCTGTTAGTTCAACTTGTCATTGTATGGTGCTGTATTTGAGTTAGTTTGGTAAGTATACATGCTAGTTATTTGTCGAGTTTTTTTTCCAAATCCTGCTAGTTCGTTCTGCTATACTAGACATCATTGTTTGAATTAGATTAATGAGTCCATATCATGCTTATCTGCTGAATCTTGTTTTGCTGTCTTGCTAGTTCTGACATCTAATTTTCTGTTAGTTAGAGTATATATGCCGGGAATTTGTCGAATCTTGTGTTTCTCTCCTGGTAGCTCAGTTTGTCATCCTGGACATCTCTTTATTTTGGAGTTAGATTGATGATTATGTATACTGGTGGTTTGTTGAATCTAACTATGCCGCCCTTCAGTATGCTATCCTAGACACTTTCTTTCAATTAGTCTCTGTTCCTCTCTCGCCATTCAGTTTGCTATCCTGTGCATGTACTTCGAGTTAGTTTGCTCATATGTGCTGGTTATCTGTGCATGTACTTCGAGTTAGTTTGCTCATATGTGCTGGTTATCTGCTGAAAACCAACTCAATCTCGACCCTTTATCCTCCGGCCTATACCATTGTGATAATGTAAGCCCACAAAAAGAGAGCTAGTAACATTGGGAAGGGTGGCATGGATTTGAACTGTTGTGTCGACCATGCTGTACATAAATTTATCTTTTAGCCTTGTGCTCAATCGACTCATATCATTGTTGAATTGCTAAATCTCCTTTTACCGTCCTTCTAGGTTTTCATTGTAGACATCTATGTTTGAGCTGGATTGATGAGCATATAATCTAGTTATTTGCTAATCTTATTTTGCTATTCCTGTTTGCGACTCTAGACATCTATTCATCTATGCAAGTTATTTTGCTGTTATTTGCCTAGACATCCATGTTTGAGTTTGGTGAGATTACATGCTAATTATCTGCTAAATCTTATTGTGTTGTCGTGCTAGTTCAGTATGCCATCCTAGACATCTATTTATCAGTTAGTTTGCTGAGTTTGTACGTTGGTTATTTGTTGAATCTTATTACTGTATTGTTAGTTTGGTTTGCTGGTTTGCCATCCTAACATTTTTCTTTCCAGATAGAGTAGTTCATATGCTAGTAGTCTGCTGAATATTTTTGGCTGTCTTCTTAGTTTAAAACCCTAAACCCTAACTTGCAATGCTCTAAAGTCTTAAACTCGCAAACCTAATGCCCTAAAAGGCTAAAACTCTTAAGAGAAGATTAACTGAATGCCCCTCTAATGAGTTATAATTGCACAGATGCCATCTTGAATTTTGAAGTATCACATATGCTCTTCTAACTTGTAGCAAAACTAACCTTTTTTTCAAAAATGTCCATTGAGGATTTCACTAGACCTACTTGGATAAGCCATGACCGACTTAAGAGGGCTAGCTGTTTTAAAAAATAGGTCTTACCAGACCGGGCTGCCTACAAAGGTTACGCCACAAATACAAAATTTTCCATCCTCTTTCTTTACCCTTTTGCCTCTACATTCGTACGTTCATTAGGGCAGTTGAGTCTGCTTATTTGAAAGCAATCTTGTCAAAATCTTCAACAAATCTAGAAGCACTGCATCGAGTTTGATCTTCTCCACGCTCTTTCAAAAAATATCTCCCCCAACCCATCATTTGTCTTAGATAATTGGCGGAAGATTCTCGTTTTCAAGACCTTGTTAGTTCTAGGGATTTTGAGAGCCCAAACAGTTGAATTTTGAGAGCCTGAACAGTGCACCAGTACCTCCTTGACAGGACTGTTCATGAATCCTTTCGACTTTTTTATTATTTAAATCTTTTTGGAAGTAATTGAATTTATAGTTTTTAATCAATATGTGAATTCAAGTATGGACTCTCAATGTTTAATCAATTTTAATCAATTTAAAAATTTAGCCCGTATGAAGAGACAAATGAGTGAGAGAGAGTTGGCCAATGTGGCCAAGTGGGAGATTGTTACCATATGGTGTGTCCACATTGGCGGGTTATGATTAAACTCGATCCACATAAGATGTGGATCATGATTTATCCTAATAAGTTTAGGATAAGTATAAAACTTATATGTTTCTTATTAGTTAAGAAACATATCTTATAATGGATATTTATTATATGTTAATAAATATCTCAATCCTTATCCTAATCTATATGAGATTCAGGATATTTAGGGGTTCCGTTATTCTATATATACGCCCCCGTTTTCTCCCGTAGGAACGACGGAAAAAGAATACGATCTAATTCGAGAATTCACAAAAATCTTCCTACTTCTCTCTCTTCTTCCTCTCTGGGATTTCCACCTACGTTCCCGGGGTTTTAGGGTGTGGACATAGGAGAGGACTCTGGTAGCCCTCTTCGATTGGCATCCGTGACGTAAGGCAATCCGTTCCGTGACGTAAGGCGTACGCGTGGAAGAAGACGAGAAACGTGTGAGATCCAAAAGCATCGAGACAAGGACGATTCAAGAAGGCTTGTAAAACGAGCAACCCGATCCGATTTCGGTTCCCGGATACGTTGGCTATCCGGTTTGTAAGTTTCCGCTGCCTATTATTTCTAACAAATAGGGCAAATGAATTAAAATAAGGGGACCAAACCTATGCATTAGGGGCCCAAAGGTCGATTTCAATAAAATGGGCCGGCACGCTTGGCCCAGAGACTAATGGAACAACCAACGAGCCACCATGATTAATTTTGACATGGGCCTTACTCATACTACTATTGAAAAGATTGAATTCCTTAATGGACTGAAAATACCATGATCCAAGTACNTTTTGTACTGTATGCTTATCCTAAGCTGTTTTGTAATGTTTGCTTGTCCTGCCATATTCTTCTATGTGTAACTAGTAACATAAATCTATGATGTTTTAAAGTGCGTGTTGTGCCATAAATTTGTGTTGTTTTGTAATCTTTGTTTTTCCTGTCATGTTCTTCTATGTACAAATAGTGTCCAATCTGTTGAATGCCGTGGACACTTGGATAAATGTATAATGTAAGAGTTGATAGCTATTATTATTGAGGTAAGGATAGTTATCAGTAGTGCCATATAACTTGCTTCATTCACTCAATGATATTGTCTTTCAGGGAAATGCCATAAAAATAAGCTAGAACTAAAGTAAAAGCTAGAAAAGAAAGTGAGGTGGAAACTAATTCGTTTCTTTTTGCCTCTGATTACTAAAGGCCAATTTGCATAAAAAATCCGCTAGTTTTGGGCTTTTGCAAAATCGGGCCACCATTTTCGTTTTTGCAAATTCGGTTCGCTTTTTCAAAAAAGATGACCAAATTATCCTTATTTCAAAATGCATAAGAAATACATGCATTAATTGTCTTAAAAAATATAGCTGACAAATTATTACAGTTACTTTTTCTTGGAAAATGAAATTCTCATTAACATACAAATAAAAAACTTCAAATAATAAAAGTAAAAAAGAAAATAAAATACACCTTAAATTGTGCAACATTGTTCCAAATTGTGCAATATTTCTTCCAAATAATGTAATATTTGTGTAAACAGTGCAATGTTTGCACAATTTATATAATGTTGTATAATTTTTTATACTAAATTACGAATAATATAGTATACTACGTGCAAATAATATAACATATTACAATATACTATAAAAATCATGTATTATATGTATAAACGGTGAATATTTTGCACTATTTGTATAAATATTTACACCATTTGCATAGATGTTGTACTATTATGAGAAAATGTTGCACAATTTAGATATTATGTTGCACTCTTTCTTTTTAAAAATTAAAATGTATTGTATATAAAATAAAGTGTTAAATTTTTTGGAAATGACAACTATTAAGCCATAATTATATGTACCTTTCTGGAGAGATTAGAATTCTCATTTAATTAAGATAAAATAAAAAATAAAATATCATTAATACAATGAAAGAGTGCAATATCTTTTTAAAGAGTGCAACAGTCTCAAATAGTGCAACATTCTCTTCCAAATAGTGCAATATTTATGTAAATAGTGCAATATATGCATCGTTAATACACATATTGCATGATTTTTATACAAAAATACGAATAATATAATATATTACGTGAAAATAACACGAAAATAATATAACATATTATAATATACTATAAAAATCATGCATTATATGTATAAACGATGAATATTTTGCACTCTTTGTACAAATATTTACACTATTTGCATAGATGTTGCACTATTATGAGATAATATTGCACCATTTAGATGTTATGTTGCACTCTTTTTTAAAAAAAAATTAAGTGTATTGTATATTAAATATAGTGTTAAATTTTTTGAAAATGACAACTGTTAAGTCATAATTATATGTACCTTTCTCGAGAGACGAGAATTCTTATTTAATTAAGATAAAATAAAAAATAAAATATCATTAGAGTCCAATATCCTCTTAAAGAGTGTAGCATAGTCTCAAATAGTGCAATATCCTCTTAAAAAGTGCAGCATAGTTTCAAATAGTGCAACATTCTCTTTCAAATAGTGCAATGTTTATGTAAATAGTGCAATATATGTATCGTTAATACACATATTGAATGATTTTTATACAAAATTACGAATAATATAATATATTACGTGGAAATAACACGAAAATAATATAACATATCACAAAATACTATAAAAATCATACATTATATTATAAATGGTGCATATTTTGTACTATTTGTATAAATATTTATACCATTTGTATATATATTGCACTATTATGAGAGAATATTGCACCATTTAGATGGTATGTATTGCATGATTTTTATACAAAATTACGAATAATATAATATATTACGTGAAAATAACACGAAAATAATATAATATATTATAATATACTATAAAAATCATGCATTATATGTATAAACGATGAATATTTTGCACTCTTTGTACAAATATTTACACTATTTGCATAGATGTTGCACTATTATGAGATAATATTGCACCATTTAGATGTTATGTTGCACTCTTTTTTAAAAAAAAATTAAGTGTATTGTATATTAAATATAGTGTTAAATTTTTTGAAAATGACAACTGTTAAGTCATAATTATATGTACCTTTCTCGAGAGACGAGAATTCTTATTTAATTAAGATAAAATAAAAAATAAAATATCATTAGAGTCCAATATCCTCTTAAAGAGTGTAGCATAGTCTCAAATAGTGCAATATCCTCTTAAAAAGTGCAGCATAGTTTCAAATAGTGCAACATTCTCTTTCAAATAGTGCAATGTTTATGTAAATAGTGCAATATATGTATCGTTAATACACATATTGAATGATTTTTATACAAAATTACGAATAATATAATATATTACGTGGAAATAACACGAAAATAATATAACATATCACAAAATACTATAAAAATCATACATTATATTATAAATGGTGCATATTTTGTACTATTTGTATAAATATTTATACCATTTGTATATATATTGCACTATTATGAGAGAATATTGCACCATTTAGATGGTATGTATTGCATGATTTTTATACAAAATTACGAATAATATAATATATTACGTGAAAATAACACGAAAATAATATAATATATTATAATATACTATAAAAATCATGCATTATATGTATAAACGGTGAATATTTTGCACTCTTTGTACAAATATTTACACTATTTGCATAGATGTTGCACTATTATGAGATAATATTGCACCATTTAGATGTTATGTTGCACTCTTTTTTAAAAAAAAATTAAGTGTATTGTATATTAAATATAGTGTTNAAGGCTTGCCCATCTTCGAGCAGGAAGGGGGCGCCGCACGGGCTTTACGAAGAAAAAAGTTTTGTCCGTGACAGTTGGTATCAGAGCGAGGATTATCAGAGCGAGGATTATCAGAGCGAGTTCGTAGCTGGGAGCTATGTTGTCATCAGACGTTGTCATCGTCGATATAGCTGCTGAGCCTTCGTTGCTGACCAAGCGGGAAAGGTGCAAGGAGTCGCAGGCACTTGAGTAGGAGTCCCTCTCCTTGAAGTACCGTGCGGGGCTGCAGAAGGATGTTACGACGAGCGAGATGCGTAAGATGTGCTGCTTCAGGACATCAGTGCCCAGGTCAGGTAGGTCATGGACCTCGCGACGAGGGTGGCACTATCCGAGCAGACCGAGAGTGATCATGGTAAGCCCCAATGGCGAGCTAGGCCAAAGGTGGGGGAGTGTACCGTGATATAGGGAACGCAGAGAAGGTCAGCGCCTTGTATGGTTCCGATGTGTCGGGGTGAGCCGACAAAGGATCCAACTCTAACAGCCCTGCAGCTTGGCGAGGAGGTGAAGCGCGGGAAGGTTGAGGACCTCGAGGAGGAGGGCCTGGGCAGTGGTGAGACTGTCGAGTCTCATGCGGCGTTGGTGCGGTCAGCGCCCAATCAAGGTGCAAGTCATTCTGTCAAGCGGAAGTCTGAGGAGTCCAAGGGCGGTGAGTTCTACAACTTGTTGGAGCGCATGTGCGTGTCGCGAAGGACATGCACACTCAGGGAGTTCGGCGTTTTGACAAAGTGCGCGTGCGTGTCGCGGAGGACATGCACACTCCGGGCGTTCTGTGACTTGGAGGTACACCCGTGCGTGTCGCGGAGGACATGCACATCCGGTGAGTTATATTGCTTGGAGGAGTACGCGTGCGTGTCGCGGAGGACATGCACATCCGGCGGATTCTTCGCATAGCAGACTCGCTGGTACATTTGCTCAGAGGAGCGTGGCCCATGGTGTTGGTTGCAGTATGGACAGTTTGCAGCTGCGGAGAAGTCGTGGTATCGGAGTTCTATAGGGACGGTGCGCACAGGGTGCGGCATTACCGTGGCAATCAGACTTGCGGTTCAGACTAATCCGAGGGTGGACTGTGTTCCGTTCAGCAATCATCATGAGGGTGGTTTCCCTAGAGTTGGGATTCGGCAAGTTGCGGGCGAATTGAGACAAGGCGTCCGTTGGGCTTGAACTTGGCCGAAAGCTTGAGGTGCCGTGCAGCAGCAAGTAGCCGAAATGCAAAGCAGTCGGGTGGCATGACTAGAGTCCGTGATAAAGTCAGTAGAGTGCAGAGTAGTCGAGGCCCGTTTGTTCCGACGAAAAGACTTGAAAGCTTGGTGTGACCATGGGGGTGCTCGACGTTGTGCGATTGTGGAGGCATTGGGGTGGCGAAAGTGATTTGCAGTGGGCACAGGTTTGGCACTACCTGATCGGACCGAGAGCGATTGAGGTGAACCATCAGAGGCGAGCTAGGCCAAAGGTGGGGGAGCACCACGATCCAGGGGACGAAAAGGGAGTTCTGCTGCTTAGCAGAGTGCGTGTGCGTGTGCGTGTCGCGGAGGACATGCACACTTCAGGCATTCGTCGGCTTGGCAAGGTGCGCGTGCGTGTCGCGGAGGACATACACCCCCGGCGTGTTCTGCAGCGTGACGGAGTTCGCGTGTGTCGCGGAGGACATACGCACCTGGCGTTCTGCAGCGTTGGCGAAGAGCGCGTGCGTGTCGCGGAGGACATGCACACCCAGAGGAGTTATAAGGTTGGCTACTGGACTCAGGGAACTTTGGTTATGTCAGGGCGAAGTAGGCGCGCAGGCCGAGTAGCTTTGATGGCGAGGACCAAGTTTTGGTGGAGTGGCAGTGCGATCTTGCAGTCCGATGGGATTTGAGTTCTGGTTCCGCAAAGGAGTTAGTGTGGTGCGAGCGAGGCGCCAAGGCTGAAAAGCTCTGACTCAGGGTGGAACAGGATTCGTGTGTGAGGCGTTTCGTCGCGGAGGACGATGGGCTTTACAGAAGCGTTGTTGAGTGGACGAACTCGAAGGCAGGTCAGTGTGGCTTGAGAGGCCAAGGCCGTGGGTGGCTCTGATCAGAGGTCTGGGAGTGGTTCTGCTGACAACGAAGTTGGAGCATCGACGAGGGCGTCGATGGTTCAAGTGGGGGAGGATGTCACGGGTCGATCGTTGGGACTCGACCGTGACGCTATTGAGGGCCATATTTGGTAGTCATTGAGTTGATGAAGCTATGGAGTTGCGGAGTTGAAGAGTTCCGTCAGGTTGGAGCCGCTGTCAAGTCTACGGAGGCAATTCTCTTGAGAGCCTGAACAGTGCACCAGTACCTCCTTGACAGGACTGTTCATGAATCCTTTCGACTTTTTTATTATTTAAATCTTTTTGGAAGTAATTGAATTTATAGTTTTTAATCAATATGTGAATTCAAGTATGGACTCTCAATGTTTAATCAATTTTAATCAATTTAAAAATTTAGCCCGTATGAAGAGACAAATGAGTGAGAGAGAGTTGGCCAATGTGGCCAAGTGGGAGATTGTTACCATATGGTGTGTCCACATTGGCGGGTTATGATTAAACTCGATCCACATAAGATGTGGATCATGATTTATCCTAATAAGTTTAGGATAAGTATAAAACTTATATGTTTCTTATTAGTTAAGAAACATATCTTATAATGGATATTTATTATATGTTAATAAATATCTCAATCCTTATCCTAATCTATATGAGATTCAGGATATTTAGGGGTTCCGTTATTCTATATATACGCCCCCGTTTTCTCCCGTAGGAACGACGGAAAAAGAATACGATCTAATTCGAGAATTCACAAAAATCTTCCTACTTCTCTCTCTTCTTCCTCTCTGGGATTTCCACCTACGTTCCCGGGGTTTTAGGGTGTGGACATAGGAGAGGACTCTGGTAGCCCTCTTCGATTGGCATCCGTGACGTAAGGCAATCCGTTCCGTGACGTAAGGCGTACGCGTGGAAGAAGACGAGAAACGTGTGAGATCCAAAAGCATCGAGACAAGGACGATTCAAGAAGGCTTGTAAAACGAGCAACCCGATCCGATTTCGGTTCCCGGATACGTTGGCTATCCGGTTTGTAAGTTTCCGCTGCCTATTATTTCTAACAAATAGGGCAAATGAATTAAAATAAGGGGACCAAACCTATGCATTAGGGGCCCAAAGGTCGATTTCAATAAAATGGGCCGGCACGCTTGGCCCAGAGACTAATGGAACAACCAACGAGCCACCATGATTAATTTTGACATGGGCCTTACTCATACTACTATTGAAAAGATTGAATTCCTTAATGGACTGAAAATACCATGATCCAAGTACTTACATTGTAGATGTTCGTAAGATGATATATTTGAATATCTTACGAAGGGCCTTGATCTGTAAGGATTAAGCTTTATATTTGCAAACTCAGGCACAAGTAAGATATAACAACCATGGCCGATAATTACTTCAAAATTATTTCTAATGGCTTCAACATGTGGGTCAGAATCCACTTTTTACATCAGAAAGGAAAGTTTCTCCTTTCTAGTAGCAGGTGCTTTTAGAGGGTAGCACTGTGTCACGAGTCAATCGTTGGGACTCGACCGTGACGCTATTGAGGGCCATATTTGGTAGTCATTGAGTTGACGAAGCTATGGAGTTGCGGAGTTGAAGCGTTCCGTCAGGTTGGAGCTGCTGTCAAGTCTACGGAGGCAATTCTCTAGCAATGGCCCATGCCATGGCAAGGATTTTGGTACCGCATGCGGGGTTTCAAAACGTACCCCTCGGTGGGCACCTTTGTACCCCCGGGGTGCCAAAGGGCTGGATGTCTTGCATGGTATATAGGAGGAGGGGTGGACACTGCGTAGAGTGGCCCGATAAAGATGTATTGATATAGTATTCTCTTAAGGAAGATGATGAACTCTAAGAATTGATTTATTGATTTAGGAGATTTTGAATATAGTTCCCTAAGTAGGTGTATGTGTGAAATTTAATATTTGAAATAGGCTTAGAAAAAATGAATTACTAGTACAGAAAATATGTTGGGTTTGGAGGATGAAAATTTGATCTCTGGTGTTAGAGGGTGCAGGGAGACGTATCGTCCATTAACCCCGATTACGAGGTGTTTTTCTTTTTCAATTAGTGTTGTTAAGCGGTCCAATTTGAAGCAACACTAACTTCTTGTTAAAACTCCCTCATTTTTTGTTAAAACGTTATGTCTTAAGAGTGGAGCTTGTAATTTGAGTTTAGTGTATATTTTAACCAGTGTAATGGTATTGCTTGTTTTGATAGCAATTTATGCATTGATAAATGTATGTGAGAGGGTAGCAAATCTGCCACATAAATTTGAGCTTTTTTGTACTGTATGCTTATCCTAAGCTGTTTTGTAATGTTTGCTTGTCCTGCCATATTCTTCTATGTGCAACTAGTAGTATAAATCTATGATGTTTTAAAGTGCGTGTTGTGCCATAAATTTGTGTTGTTTTGTAATCTTTGTTTTTCCTGTCATGTTCTTCTATGTATAATGTAAGAGTTGATAGCTATTATTATTCAGGTAAGGATAGTTATCAGTAGTGCCATATAACTTGCTTCATTCACTCAAAGATATTGTCTTTCAGGGAAATGCCATAAAAATAAGCTAGAACTAAAGTAAAAGCTAGAAAAGAAAGTGAGGTGGAAACTAATTCGTTTCTTTTTGCCTCTGATTACTAAAGGCCAATTTGCATAAAAAATCCGCTAGTTTTGGGCTTTTGCAAAATCGGGCCACCATTTTCGTTTGCAGATTCGGTCCGTTTTTTTAAAAAGATGACCAAACTATCCCTCTTTCAAAATGCATAAAAAGTACATACATTAATTGTCTTGAAAAATACAGCTGACAAGTTATTATTACAGTTACTTTTTTCTTGAAAAATGAAATTCTCATTAACATACAAATAAAAAACTTCAAATAATAAAAGTAAAAAAGAATGAATGAAATACACCTTAAATTGTGCAACATCGTTCCAAATTGTGTAATATTTTTTTCAAATAGTGTAATTTGTGTAAACAGTGCAATGTTTGCACAATTTATATAATGTTGTATAATTTTTTATACTAAATTACGAATAATATAGTATACTACGCACAAATAATATAACATATTACAATATACTATAAAAATCATGTATTATATGTATAAACGGTGAATATTTTGCACTATTTGTATAAATATTAACACCATTTGCATAGATGTTGTACTATTATGAGAGAATGTTACACCATTTAGATATTATATTGCACTCTTTCTTTTTAAAAAATAAAATGTATTGTATATTAAATAAAATGTTAAATTTTTTAGAAATGACAATGTTAAGCCATAATTATATGTACTTTCTCGAGAGACGAGAATTCTCATTTAATTAAGATAAAATAAAAAATAAAATATCATTAATACAATGAAAGAGTGCAACATCCTTTTAAAGAGTGCAACATAGTCTCAAATAGTGCAACATTCTCTTCCAAATAGTGCAATATTTATGTAAATAGTGNTAGGGCAGTTGAGAGTCTGCTTATTTGAAAGCAATCTTGTCAAAATCTTCAACAAATCTAGAAGCACTGCATCGAGTTTGATCTTCTCCACGCTCTTTCAAAAAATATCTCCCCCAACCCATCATTTGTCTTAAATGATTGGCGGAAGATCCTCGTTTTCAAGACCTCGTTAGTTCTAGGGATTTTGAGAGCCCAAACAGTTGGATTTTGAGAGCCTGAACAGTGCACCAGTGCCTCCTTGACAGGACTGTTCACGAATCCTTTTGATTTTTTTATTATTTAAATCTTTTTGGAAGTAATTGAATTTATTGTTTTTAATCAATATGTGAATTCAAGTATGGACTCTCAATGTTTAATCAAATTTTAATCAATTTAAAAATTTAGCCCGAGCCCACTTGAAAATATACAGGGCAAATGAATTAAAACAAGGGGACCAAACCTATGCATTAGGGGCCCAAAGGTCGATTTCAGGGACTAATGGAACAACCAACAAGCCACCATGATTAATTTTGACATGGGCCTTACTCATACTACTATTGAAAAGATTGAATTCCTTAATGGACTGAAAATACCATGATCCAAGTACTTACATTGTAGATGTTCGTAAGATGATATATTTGAATATCTTGCGAAGGGCCTTGATAACGGTGAATATTTTGCACTATTTGTACAAATATTTACACCATTTGTATAGATGTTGCACTATTATGAGATAATGTTACACCATTTAAATATTATGTTGCACTCTTTCTTTTTAAAAATTAAAATATATTGTATATTAAATAAAGTGTTAAATTTTTTGGAAATGACAATTGTTAAGCCATAATTATATGTACCTTTCTCGAGAGTCGAGAATTCTCATTTAATTAAGATAAAATAAAAAATAAAATATCATTAATACAATGAAAGATTGTAATATTCTTTTAAAGAGTGCAACATAGTCTCAAATAGTGCAACATTCTCTTCCAAATAGTGTAATATTTATGTAAATAGTGCAATATATGCATCGTTAATACACATATTGCATGATTTTTATACAAAATTACGAATATTTTGCACTATTTGTATAAATATTTATATCATTTGTATATATATATTGCACTATTAGGAGAGAATGTTACACCATTTAGATGGTATGTATTGCATGATTTTTATACAAAATTACGAATAATATAATATATTACGTGAAAATAACACGAAAATAATATAATATATTATAATATACTATAAAAATCATGCATCATATGTACAAATCGTGAATATTTTGCACTCTTTGTACAAATATTTACACCATTTGCATAGATGTTGCACTATTATGAGATAATATTGCACCTGCTAAATCATAATTATATGTACCTTTCTCGAGAGACGAAAATCCTTATTTAATTAAGATAAAATAAAAAATAAAGTATCATTAATATAATGAAAGAGTGCAATATCCTCTTAAAGAGTGTAGCATAATCTCAAATAGTGCAACATTCTTTTCCAAATAGTGCAATATTTATATAAATAGTGCAATATATGCATCGTTGGTGCATATTTTGCACTATTTGTATAAATATTTATACCATTTGTATATATATTGCACTTTTATGAGAAAATGTTGCACCATTTAGATAGTATGTTGCACTCTTTCTTTTTAAAAATTAAAGTGCTTATCTATCAAATAAAGAGATGCAATTTCTTGAAAATGACAACTAGTAGGCCATAATTGTATATACCTTTTTCGAGAGACGAGAATGCTCATTTAAGACAAAATACAAAAAGTAAAGTATTGTTAATAAGATGAAAGCGTACAACATTCTCTCAAATAGTGCAACATTAGAGAGAACGTTACACTATTTTATTTTAATGTTGTAATCTTTCATTATATTAATGATAATTTATTTTTTATTTTATCTTAATTAAATGAGGATTCTCGTCTTTCGAAAAAGTACATATAATTATAACTTAGCAGCTGTTATTTTTAAAAAATTTAACACTTTATTTTATATACAATGTACTTTAATTTTTAAAAAGAAAGAGTGCAACATAATATCTAAATGGTGCAACATTAGCTCATAATAGTGCAATATCTATACAAATTGTGTAAATATTTATACAAATAGTGCAAAATATTCACCGTTTATACATGTAATGCATGATTTCTATAGTATATTGTAATATGTTATATTATTTTCGTATTATTTTCACGTAATATATTATATTATTCGTAATTTTGTATAAAAATCATGTAATATGTGTATTAACGATGCATATATTGCACTATTATATAAAATTGGGCAGCTATTGGAAGAGAGTGGCACTATTGAGATTATGTTGCACCTTAAGAGGATGTTTGCATTCTTTTATTGTGTATTAGATAATATCTTATTTTTTATTTATCTTAATTAAATGAGGATTTTTCGTTTTCTTGAATAAAGGTACATGTATTATGACTTAGCAGTTGTCATTGTCAGAGAAAATTTAATACTTTTAATATCACAATACACTTTTAATTTTAAAATCGAAATAGTGACTAATATTAAATTAGGTGCAACATTCTCCATAGATAGTCAACATCTATACAAATTGTGTAAATATTGTACAAATGTGTAAATCTCGCCGTTTCATACATTAATGCATATTTTAATGTATGATTTTTTATAGTATATTGTAATGTGTTATATTATTTGCGCATAGTATACTATATTATTCGTAATTTAGTATAAAAAATTGTGCAATATTATATAAATTGTGCAAACATTGCACTGTTTACACAAATATTACACTATTTGGAAGAAATATTGCACAATTTGAAACGATGTTGCACCATTTAAGGTGTATTTCATTCTTTCGTTTTTATTTTTATTATTTGATATTTTTTATTTGTATGTTAATGAGAATTTTATTTTTCAAAAAAAAGATAACTCTAATAATAATTTGTCAGTTGTATTTTTCAAGACAATTAATGCATGTACTTCTTATGCATTTTGAAAGAGTGATAGTTTGGTCACTTTTTTAAAAAAGCGGACCGAATCTGTAAAAACGAAAAATGTGGCCCGGTTTTGCAAAAACCCAAAACTAGTGGATTTTTTATGCAAATTGGCCATTACTAAATATCAACCTAGGAAATATAAATGAGGTTTAGATTGTGCCATTATCAGCTTTTGCAATTAAATGCCAAATAATTTAAAAATAGATAAAATATTTATGCTGAAACATGTAAAATGGCTGAAAGTGGTTGCCTATAGAGAAGCAGGCCGACCATCATTTGCCTAGCCATTTTTTAGAACTTTGGAAATAAAAGTTGGATTCAAATCCCAAGACTAATTTTTAGAGATATTGTAACAACCACGTACAAGCCAGGTAGATTCAAATCCAATAGAGGGAAGATGAGAGATATTGAGTCCTTTTATTCTGATTATAAGGTGTAGTGCTTGTTGAGCGGTACTATTTGAAGAAATGCTAAATGCTTTCTAGCTAAGCTTTTGTACTTTATTTTCTCCCTTCTCTCATCTTATAGTCTAGTAAAATTCCAACCTAAACCTACTCATTACAAATTTAATTATGTCCCTTTGGACTGATAATTCAACCCATGACGTTCCAACAACAAATTCTTAATGCAGGACCCTCAAAACAACAAATTTTTGAATCCTTGAAAGTTGGCCGCCTCATAGTAGTTAAATACGGCACTTGCCGCTCTGTTGGACATTTGCTTAAAGTTTTTTTTGATCAATGCCTTCTAGGCCTTCTTTAAAAAATATTTTTTTGTCTTAGTTTTTTCCAAAATATTTTAGCTTGTCTCGCACACGATCTGGTAGGTGTCTTTCCCATTTGTTGCATTTATCAAAAGCTTTCCATGCCATAGTTTGGAATTGCAGACTCTATTACTGCAGCGTTCCCAGAAGACTCTTCGTTTGATACACACTCAGTTGGGCTTAAGGTGTTCTTTTCCCGCACACTATTGTGGATTGACTTTCAATCTCCCCTCAATTCCTTCTTGGTCAACTCGCTCCCAAATTCGAGTTAAATGATCTACTCTATACAATGGCAGCCTAAAAGCTTACTCGGTTTCGGCCGGGATAGGGGCAAGAATTTTAAAATCCATCATAAAAGGTGGGTTATATAAACACACTTAAGTACAACCTTAGAAAGAGCTAGTCCTTCACAATGCACTTACGTGCACTACAAAGAGACTTTAAATCAGTCCTTGACTCAAAAGTTAAAAGGTCATTTCTTTACGTAGCGTTTGGATCTGATATAAAAGGAAAAATAAGGGGGTTATCCCCTCCCTTATACCCAAACAAAAATTTGGGGGGTGGGAACAAATTGTTTCCATCCACCCGACCCGGGTGGGTGGGAACAACTTGTTCCCACCCGGGTATGGAACAAGGGGTGAGAACAAGTTGTTCCCACCCCCGGTACCCAAAATGCCCACAGTTTAATGGGTACTCACCTGTTTTACCCGTAATTTTTTGGGTTTGAAAAGTTGGTATCCATATCCGCAAATTTGCGGGTAACTTGCGGGCACCCGCGGGTATGGGTCGAGATTGCCAGGTCTACTTGGTTGTCTCCATTTTGTAAGCCTAATTCATCTCCCTAATGAATGAAGCGGGTAGCGTTTTATACGCTACCTATTTCTCAAAAAAAAAAAAAAAATGATTAACCTACTTTAACTCTTTGTGAAGAAAATTAAACAAAAGTTACTTATTTACGCCCATAAACCTTAAATCATAAGATGATGACTAGGACAGAGAAGGCACAAGAAGTGCATGATGGCATCACAAAATATTTGTGGGTTTATGATAGGTAAACACGAAAGAGATACCACTCTCAACCGCCAAAAAGATATAATCATTCATTAATTCATTCTATAGACATGAAAGTTTTTATGGACTTGTCACCAACTTTTTAAGTCGATGCCACCTTCTTTGGTCTAATCAGATTTTGCCCTATTGCAATTCGTAACGTTGTGTGATTTTTTTGCTCGCAAAGGCTCATAGTTTACGTACCTAAAGTCTGTCCATGGCTACCTGCATAAATTGCACCCGTTTCGGCTTGTCCTCCCTGTCTCCTGCATCTGCCTAAGATGGTTGCCACTAAGTTGATGATGACCTCTTTAATCTTAGTTCAACTGTGGGTGCTTATGCCACTGATGGCGTGTGGTACAACGTTAGATCCCATGAGAGAGAGGTATGAACAATGGATTAGCCGATATAGCCGAGTCTACAAGGATAAGAACGAGAAGGAGTGGCGCTTTAGGATATATGAATCCAACGTCCAGCTCATCAACATCTTTAATACCATTAGTGAGGAGTACAAGCTCATTGACAACAAGTTTGCCGACCTAACTAGTGAGGAGTTCAAGGCCAAGTCTGTTTGCTTAAGGGATCTCCGTAATCATCGTCCTTCAAGCCTAAATTTCTGGACTTCAGTTTGTTGCCCCTCTCTCTCTCAACCCTGCAAGCATCCTTCGTACCTTAAGTTTTTTTTAGAACTTAAGATTTGATGTCACATCAATCGTCTGAGATGCCTTAGATGGGCTTGCGCTCCTACTTTTGAAAAAAGTCTAGGATACTGTTTGGTTACATATAGTTGCAATTACATTGTAGTTGTAACTGTATATAAATACAAATTCGGTATTTGGTTTAATATATTTAATTCCAACCGTTGCAGTAAGAACTGTAGAAGGTTCAAATGCAGCAGTCGGAACTACGTCTAAATCGGCCGCAGTTCTAACTACAGCAGTTGGAGAAAGTAACTTTAAGCAAAAGATAAGTTTACCTCCTTAATTTTTTTAAAATAATATATATATATATATATCTATAGAGCTAGGCTGCTATACTATCAGTAGTACGGACGCCTCCGTGCTACCAAGTTGTTTTGAATGATGTCGCTTCCAAATCGACAATCGGCTCCGTTAGACTTGATCTACACTATTGAAAGTATTTGGAAACTAAATTTTATATTTTTTCGGTATCATTTACCTATCAAACGAGTAGTCTAAAAATGAACGGCTGAAAATAAAAATCTCATAAAAAATGATGATAGAAGACTTGAATTTAAGATCAAAGGTACTGACCTTACTCTAAATAGTAAAAAAAATTTTCTATAAAAATTTCATCTGATTTGGATTGTTTTGCACCGTTAAATTTACAAATGCATCACATCTACCATTAAAATTATCAATTTTGAGACCTTTTGATCACTAGCCAAATGATGTCGAAAAATTCTGAAATTTAGTTTCCAAATACTTTTAATAGTGTAGATTAAGTCTAACGGAGCCGATCGTCGATTTGAAAACCGCATCATCGAAAATAATTTGGTAGCACGGAAGCCTCCGTGCTACCGATAGTATAGCAGCCGGACTATATATATATATATATATATATATATATATATATATATATATATTGGAGGTAATCAATCATCATATGTATAAAATGATAAAAATTTAAAAATTATTTCTCAACTGCATACAACTAAATAAATTACATTACTCTGAGTGCAAAAAATTTCTTAGCAACAAATTGCTCAAAGTTTGCTCCTACAATTCGTCATGTAGCACCGGGCTGCACCAATGTTGCTCCCACAGTTTATCACTTACACAACGAAGTGTGTTTACCGAGAAACAATTAAAATTGAAATTTGCGTTAATTTTTATTTCGTTTTTCATAGACAACAATTGAAAATAATGTGCATTTATCGTCAAGTTTAAAGTCAGCTAATATTAATTGCAATAATTGTAATTTTGTGTTTTGCAATTTGGATGGAAAAGATGAATTGTGTCTCCTCCGGTAGAATATCTGACATGCACGAAAAGAAGGGGAGCTCTGTACCTTCCAGTATAGACTGGAGAGAAAAAGGAGCAGTCACGCTGGTCAGAGATCAGGGAGAATGTGGTAATTAGTTCATAGCAATTCAGATGATGTAGTTATCCAATCACAGATTATAATACACTAACTACGTTCTTGATGATACGGCATAAATTGCTCCGGTGGTGCGTAGGGTCTTGCTGGGCCTTCTCGACAGTCGCAGCAGTAGAAGGCATCAACAAAATTAAGGCGGGTAGATTGGTAGCGTTGTCCGTGCAGGAGTTGGTGGACTGTGACACACAAGGTGCCAACAGCGGTTGTAGAGGAGGATTCATGACCCAAGCCTTTGACTTCATCCTTCGAAACCACGGCCTCACCTCCGAGTCTGACTACCCCTACCAGGGCGTCGAAGGTGCCTGCGAAACCTCCAAGCTGTCCAACCATGTTGCCACCATCAGCGGGTACAAGAATGTCACGCCTAGCAGCGAACAGAGCCTACTTAAGGCAGTAGCAGCCCAGCCTGTGTCAGTAGCAATAGATGCTGGGGGTTTCGCCTTCCAGTTCTACTCAAAGGGCATCTTCACCGGCCCCTGCGGCTCAGACCTTAATCATGGTGTTGCTGTCGTTGGCTATGGCACCGCAGCTGCACCTACTGATCAATCCAACGAGTTTTGGATTGTGAAGAACTCGTGGGGTGCCGACTGGGGTGAAAAAGGCTATATTCGCATGAAACGCAGCATCCCCGACAAACGAGGCTTGTGTGGGATTGCCATGAAGCCTTCCTATCCTCTCAAGATAGATTAATCTATCTGTAGCTACAACAAATAGGAAGGTATGACATATTGATTTGTAACACGGGCCCAACGTCCCCATCGAGGTACACAATAAATTATCGATCTGGCTAATACCTTACATGCTATGCCTCTATAATTCCTTTTGTGTTGTTAGATAAGGAGTGTATGTTGGCTTAAACGAGGCCAGTATCCTACTGTATCGCATGAGATCATATTAGGCCGAATCATGATCGAAATGACGTGAGGTTGGTTGGGCTAAGTCACAATCGAGACATGTGGGCGTCGTATCTATACGTTTTAAGTGAATTGATTGCGTATTTGTAAATTTTCTGATACCACTTGTTTACTTTTTTTTATTTTTAATTTTTTATATTTTTGGCGGATTTTTGACTTTCGATTTTTCTTTCGTTTCGACATCTTTTAATATTAATTTAAATTTTTTTTGCGAATTTAGTATAATTTCAAATAAACTTTTCAATATAGTAATGTTTCAAATGTATTTTGTAAATATGGTATGAATTTAAATTTATTTTGAAATTAGTTCAAATGCATTTGCGAGTATGGTTAAAATTCAAATTAAAATTAACTATAATTTAATCATATTTTTATTTTATTTTTGAAATGATGACTAGTATATTTAAAGGAGGGCTTAGATGTTGTTTGCGATAACTTCAAAAAAATATTTTAAGTTCTGATTATTTCTTTGATTTGTAAGTGTGAGTTTTATTGAGAGATAGTAAAAGAAGCCTTGTGTGATTGTAAGCGGCTTTCGTTTTATGCTATTCAAAAGAGCTAAGTGATAGCGATCAAATTGGTACCTTAAGGAGAAGGATCATACTGGAGTAGGCAGAAAGCCAAAGCAGAATAAAATCATCTGTGTTTTTTGAGTTTGATTTTCTTCTTTTATTTGGTTGTGCAATTTTTTCTAAATTTAATTTAGGCTAAATTACAGAAAACCCTCCTGTCAACACCCGCTTTTTCACTTTTCCCCCCTGTCATTTAAAAACCTACACTTTGCCCTCTTGAAAAATGAGAAATGTTCACAGGGGGTATGCCGTGACAAAATGATCAAAATGCCCCTCACCATCTTCATCTTCTCCCCCAACCTCGCTCAGCTGTCGCCCCTCCTCTTCCGTTCTTCGCGCCTCGCTCAACCGGAGCTCCGACTCCCTTTTCCTCCACATGCTCCCCCGCTTTTCTTGCGCTCGCATTGCCCCTCCATTTTAGCGACGATAGGAAGGAGATCGGAGTGGGCATGGACTGAGAGGCGTGCGAGGGCGAGGGCGAGACGGCGAAGAAGCACGAGAGCATGTGTGTGGACGTGAATGGAGGGGTGGGCGAGGGCGAAGCAGCAGAGGAGGGCGAGGCGGCGGTGTAGGGTGGCAAGGAAGGAGGCGGCAGGGAGGGGAGGGTATCTTGGGTATAAAAAATATATAATAATAAGATATAAATGGAACCCTAACGGAATACTGATGGCGGGGGGCCAAATTGAACATTTCCCATTTTTCAAGGGGGCAAAGTGTAGGTTTTTAAATGACAGGAAAAAAAAGTGAAAAAACGGGTATTGACAGGAGAATTTTGTGTAATTTAGCCTTTAATTTTACTTGAGTTTTAGTTGTCAATTAATTCATCCCCCCTCTTAGTTGTTATTTGATTCTTCATTTAATATCAGAGTTAGAGGTCACGGATTTGATTCCTGCATGCTGCAAATATGTCCAAATGTTGGAGGTGAGATTGTTGGCTTAAATGGGTCAGTATCCTGCCTTGTGGCGGGAGGCTATGTTGGGCCGAGTTATGTTCAAAATGGCGTAAGACTGGGTGACCGAGTTATATTCGAAGTGGTGGGAATCTGGTTGGGCCGAGTCATAATCTATACCTGTGGGCTGTATCTGTACGCTTTAAGTGAATTGGTTGCGTATTTCTAACAGCTCGAGTTTTTGGAATTAATGGTTAGCGACAATGATTCTACAGTGTAGATAAGAAAATTAATCTCATTTCACCTCTGATCGACCTTCCAAACATTTAATAGCATATATTTTAAATATTTTGTAAAGCATCCAAACGGAGCATTAGTGATTGAGGATTTTTATTTTTATTTTTATTTTTATTTTTATTTTTATTTTTATTTTTGCTAAGGTGTAGTTAGTAAGATAAAATGAAATTAAGGCGGACTATCATGTGTCTTTCTTGATTGCACAAATCAGAGGCAATAGAACGAAGCTGTTCTTCAAGAAATTTTAGTTTTGTGAAAAAAAAGGCCAATTTGTATAAAAAATTCACTTATTTTGAGCTTTTGCAAAATCGGGCCATATTTTTCATTTTTGCAGATTCGGTCCGCTTTTTCAGCAAAATGACCAAAATACCCTTATACCCTTTTCTCTCTACTCTTTTTTTTCTCTCGTTCTTTTTTTCTTTCTCTTCCTAGAGAGCGGCGAAGGTGGAGGAGGCGACTTGTCCGGCGCATCCTTACTCTCGCCCGCACACCCCCGCACCTTCCTCGTCTCCGACCCTGCCGAGGCCGCACCGCGACTTTTTTTTTTCCTCTCCGACTTTCCTCTACCGTTTCCGACGACGACGCCTCTCTCGCCCTTCCCCATCCTTCTCGTCCTCTCCCTCTTCTTCCTTCTCTGCCGTCTCCGACGACAACGCATCTTCGCCGGTGCCAACAATATGTCGGCGCATCCTTACCCTCGCCTGCACACTCCTGCACCTTCCTCGCCTCCGACCCTGCCGAGGCCACATCGCAACTCTTTTTTTTTTTTTTTCCTCTTCGACTCTCCTCCACTGTGTCCGACGACGACGCCTCTCTTACCCTCCTCCGCCCTTCTCGTCCTCTCCCTCTCCCTCCTCCTCTGCCGCTTTCGACGACGATACATCTCGGCGCCAGCGCCGACACCGTGGAGGTCACTGCGGCATTGCAGCTTCGGAGCGGGAGGTCCTTAGCAGCATCGTTGCCGGCGCCGTGGCCGTTGGCAGAGAGGGGTGACAAAAAAAATTATAAAAGAAGCAAGAAAAAAAATAAAGATAAAAAATTATAGAAAAAGAAGGATGAATATGAAATTGCATCGTTAACTGAGAAAAAAAATTATAAGTTGTATTATTTAAAATATAAACTGCAGCTTTAAGATGAAAATTATACTTTTTAAACAAAAATTACACTCTTTGGGAGATATTTATACTGTTTCTCCTCTTATTGCACTCTTTCAGATATAAACTATATCCATTAAGATGAAAGTTATACTCTTTAAACGAAAATTGCACTGTTTCTCCTCTTGTTGTACTATTTCTCCTCTTGTTACACTATTTTTTATCTTAAACTGCACCCTTTAAGAGATATTTATACTGTACTGTTTTTTCTCTTGTTGCACTATTTCTCCTCTTGTTATACTGTTTTTATCTTAAACTGCACCATTTAAGAGGAGAAATAGTATAACAAGAGGAGAAATAGTGCAACAAGAGAAAAAACAGTGCAACAAGAGGAGAAACAATATAAATATCTCTTAAATGAGTGTAGTTTAAGATAAAAAAAATAGTGTAACAAGAGGAGAAATGGTATAACAAGAGGAGAAATAGTGCAACTTTCGTTTAAAGAATGCAATTTTTATCTTAGTGGGTGCAGTTTACATCTGAAAGAGTGCAATAAGAGGAGAAACAGTGTAAATATCTCTCAAAGAGTATAATTTTCGTTTAAAGAGTGTAATTTTTATCTTAAAGCTGCATTTTACATCTTAAGTAGTGCAACTTATAATTTTTTTTGCAATTAACGATGTAATTTCATCTTCATCCTTCTTTTTTTATACTTTTTTATCTTTATTTTTTTTTTCTTACTTCTTTTATAATTTTTTTTGGTCACCTCTCTCCACGGCCCCGGCGACGATGCCGCTAAGAACCCCCCGCTCCGAGGTTGCAGCGCCGCAATGACCTCCACGGTGTCGGTGCAGGCGTCGGCGCTGGCGAAGATGTATCGTCGTCGGAGGCGGCAAAAGAGGAGGGAGAGGGAGAGGACGAGAAGGGCGGAGAATGGCAAGAGAAGCATCGTCGTCGGAGACAGTGGAGGTGAGTTGAAGAGGAAAAAAAAAAGAGTCGCGACGCGGCCTCGGCAGGGTTGGAGGCGAGGAAGGTGCAGGGGTGTGCAGGTGAGGGTAAGGATGCGCCGGCATATTGTCGGCGTCAGCGAAGATGCGTCGTCGTCGGAGGCGGCAGAAAAAGAAGGAGAGAGAGGACTACAAGGACGGGGAAGGGCGAGAGAGACGTCGTCATCGTCGGAAACGGTGAAGGAGAGTCGGAGAGGAAAAAAAAAAAGTCGCGGCGCGGTCTGGGCAGGGTCGGAGACGAGGAAGGTGCGGAGGTGTGCGGGCGAGGCCGCTTTCTGGGAAGAGAATGAAAAAAGAACGAGAGAAAAAAAGAGAAGAGAGAAAAAGGTATAAGGGTATTTTGGTCAGTTTGCTGAAAAAGCGGACTGAATCTGCAAAAACGAAAAAGGTGGTCCGATTTTACAAAAGTCCCAAATAAGTGTATTTTTTATACAAATTGGCCAAAAANGAAGTTCGAGACACATCGAACAAATCAATTAGAAAATTTAGGCCGAAAAGCCCATCTAAAAAAGGCCCAACTGTTTCTACCGACCGGATTAAACCGAACTGAAATAAATTTCACCCCTACCTCCTACTGTCCTACACCAACTAGTCAACTACCTCCCACCGTCCCACGGTCGACGGTCCCCATCTCCTCCACCTACACCTTCCGTAGCAACGCTCCTTTCTCTCTCTCCGACGTGCCGGCCTATCATTATTAATTATCATTATTGTTCCAGAGCCCTGGTGTATGGAGAGACCGGATTATAGAATAGAAAATTGATCGCCGCCATAAAATTAGGACGAGGAGGAGAGGAGAGGAGAGAGGCGGAGAGTGTTTGGTCGTTGGGGAACTGCCTTCTAGCTAGGGTAGGTAGAGTGGGGGAGGCAGCTGGCCTAGCAAGAGGAGCAGCAGGAGCAGGAAAGAAGGCAGGCACTTGGCAGGGGACATGGCGGTGCGGGCAGCTGGTCTGCTGGCAGCGTTGGTTGTGGGTTTGGCCGCGGTGTACTGCGCGATGGACCCCCTACGGCTGAGCGCCGTAGCCGACTTCCCGGGCTTCGAGAGCCATCCCGTAGAGCTTCCCCCTTGGTCGGAGCTGCCGGCCGCCAGGGACGCCGAGGATCGGCTGCGGAGAGCGGAGATCCGCTTCCTGAACCAGGTGCAGGGCCCCGAGAGCATCGCCTTCGACCCGCTTGGCCGCGGCCCTTACACCGGCGTCGCCGACGGACGCGTCCTCTTCTGGGACGGCGCCCGCTGGTCCGACTTCGCATACACCTCCCCCAACAGGTAGGAATTCCTCCTCCTACCGGTACCTGTTTTCTAATTGATTCATCAAGTTCGTTAATTCATTAATACCCACCGATGGTAACTCACGAAGAAGAAGCACGAAGCGCCTACTGTATAATTATTATTTTTTAAATATATGTATTATTTCTAGCATGACTGATCACCTCACCCCGTCGTCTCTTAATTAATCGTGTATATATGTTATCAATATTGTATAGAACGGAGGAGCTGTGCGGCCCAAAGCCATCCCCTTTGAGTTATTTGAAAAATGAGCATATCTGCGGGCGGCCACTGGGTCTACGGTTCGACAAGAAGACTGGTGATTTATACATTGCTGATGCCTACTTCGGGTTGCTGAAGGTCGGTCCACAAGGTGGCCTGGCTACACAGCTGACCACACAGGCAGAAGGGGTCCCTTTGAACTTCACTAATGACTTGGATTTAGATGAGGAAGGGAACATCTATTTTACGGATAGTAGCACCAATTACCAGAGAAGGTAAATCCCATTAATCCTTACAATCACATCCTAGCTTTTGTGCTCCCTAAATCTCTTTCCATGCTCTTCAATATCAATGTTTCCGAGGATTTCCAGTTTGTCTGCATTTTTTTTTTTTTTCTCCCATGAGAAAGAAAGCTGCTTTGGTTCATCCTCCGGGCTGCCACATCAATCTAACTTGAATATACGAGTACCTTCGATGGCTTTTACAGTTGTTAAGAACTTGAAATTGCATTTTCTTTTCCGGGCATACTCACTAATCAAGGTCATTGCATAGATTTCACACAAAAGATTGTCCATATTATTGCCTTTTGCCTTTTTCCAAACTAAATCTTCAATACCTTTAATTGATCACAGAAGCTTTTCTACGATATCTTGTTTGCATGCTGGTGTTAATACTTTCTTTTTTGTATTTTCTATCTACTTTTCAATTATTATCAAAAGCATATGAGGAACAACTATTAAAGCCTTACTTATGGCTAAGTTTATCGAGCCTATTGGCAGTTTGCCATATCAAGATCACATTAGGTGGATGGCCATGTTTTTTCTTCTGCATAGGAGCTTCACTTTTGATTCTCCTCCTTTTAAGTAGTAGGCCAAACTGTCTTTACAGGCCTTCTTTCAATGAGTTGTTCTATTGATATTTGTAGAACTAACAAATTTCATGCGCATCCATGAATTTGTTTATATATACACACACAAACACACGCACACGCACGGAACGAGTTAGTTGTCTACACAACATATATGTATATTCTTGTTATGTTTCGAGATGAAATGTTCATTCGACAGTTGGGTATAATTTTAGAGAACTTAGAATGCTCTGGGAGATAAACTTATATGTTTTAGCGCCCAATTGACAATACATCATATCATTTATAGGGCTGTATCCTTTACCTGCAACTTTTGATGTGATCCTATTTTTGTTAGAAATTTGAAGGAGAATCGTGTAAGTTATAAAATCCGTAACAAATTGTTCCCATCTTCTTCATCTAAAGTCATACAGATTACACATACGCAAGTATGATTCAGTCTTCCTATAATTGAATAACAGTACAGTTTAATTTGGAAATGTTTCTGTGTTCTAGTGTTAGCTGCCTACTTTATGTAGAAATTCTTTTCTTTTTTTTTTTAAGGCAACGATGCCAAATGAGGCCTCAACTTATGACTTATGAGGACACTCGGGAAATCAGTGGGCAGGCTTATTCGGTTGTATCCCTTTATGCGATTATTAAATTTTGCAGGAATTTCTTGCAACTAGTTTTCTCTGGGGAACCTTCGGGAAGGCTTTTGAAATACAGTCAAATTACAAAAGAAACAACAGTCCTTCTCCGGGGCCTTCAGTTTCCTAATGGTGTATCCATGAGCAAAGATGGGTCATTCTTTTTGTTTTGTGAAGGATCTCGTGGCAGGTTGGTTGGCATAAATCTCAACCTTTATTAGTTAAACCAATGCATGGCTCCGTGTTACTTCTGGATAAACATGTATGTATATATGTAGGTTGAGCCGATACTGGTTGAAGGGAGAAAAGGCAGGAACATGGGAGGTTTTCGCTACCCTACCTGGGTTTCCAGATAATGTGAGAACTAACGAGAAGGGTGAATTCTGGGTGGCAGTCCACTGCCGTCATTCGGTGTATGCACATGTTCTGAGTCGCTACACCCAGTTGAGAAAGTTCCTGCTTAAGCTCCCTATCCCAGTCAAGTATCACTACTTGATGCAGATAGGAGGCAAACTTCGTGGAGTGATTATCAAGTACGGCCCAGAGGGGGAGTTGCTTGAAATTCTGGAAGACCGGCAGGGGAAGGTTGTTAGGGCAGTTAGCGAAGTCGAAGAGAAGGATGGGAAGCTTTGGATAGGATCAGTGCTCATGCCATTTATTGCCGTTTATTGATCATAATTTATATTTCTCATGATCATATATACCTGCTTGTGCTAGTTTAAAGGGGACAAGCATGCTGGCATGCGGAATACTAATTTGTATGATGATCTACGGCGAGACTTCATGATTCAACTTCCGGATGCGATTAATCTCTTGATCAGGGGTTAGGCATTTTGCGGAATTTGTGTCAAGGAAATAAATAGCAGGTTGTTGGAGTGAATCTCATGGAAATAGGAGATGTTTCAAACAATGACTGCAGCATATTTCTTCTTTATAATTATCTCATTCCGCGGAGGAAAATGTTACCTGTACGCTTCCCTATAGGTAGAAATTTTATACCCCGTGCACCCTAGAATTTACAAAATTTTCTGGGTGTTTAGTATTAAAAAAAAAAAACTCATCAGACAAGTAGAAAATAACAATTCTTGAATGAGCGGGATGTAAGATGTATACCTCTAGATTAGGAGCGTACAATGTATACCTAGATTAGGAGTGTACAGTTAGCATTACTTTTTGAGCATATTCGATCTATGATTTTATTCAAGTTGAAAAACTACACTAAAATAGATTCCTCATTGTACTGATCTATCATTTGGTTTAGGAACAAGTAGGCATTGGGCATAGGTACAATTTGGGAAATAAGCAAAAACAAAATTAAGTTTGCATTTGGATGAAAACTAATTGTTCTTAATTTGGGTAAAAAAAATATTATTTGAATGGTTAGATTAGTATAGCAGAAATAAGAGTAACTATAATTTACAATAAAAATATTTATATAATTAATTAATATCAAAATATTAATTAATAATAATTTAATAAATTAATAATTTTTGTAGCTATGAATATTGTATAAGATAATGAAAAATTATATTAATTAATTACAAAAAAGTAACATAACTTTTTAGCTAACTAGTAAATTATTTAATTTATAGTTTCAAAAGCAAAATCTCTGATTCACAATTTTACGCTTAGTTTAGTGTTGAGGTGGATCTAACGCTGTTAGATAGAATGGAGTTCAAAAAAAATATATAGAGATATACTTCTGCTTTTTTCGATGGGATCACAAAAAATCACAAAAAATATATCGTAATCGATTAATCGCAATATGCGGAACGCAACGCAATCTTCCCACAATTCCAAACGAAATCTTAATGTCTGCTGCTGAAAAATATTGTTGAGCAAATTTTGAAAGATTATTGTTGAGCAAATTTTGAAAGGTTATGAGTGTCAAAAAAGAAAAAAAGAAAAAAAGAAAAAAGGTTATGAGTGCAAGAAGATAATAGTATAGCTCTCCATCCTTGAACGTCGAGTCCTCGCAGAAAAAACCCTACTAAGCACCTAGTTTCCAGGAATTCATTCTAGAATCGTGCACAAGGAGGTCACAGTTTCACAATGCTGGAATGAAAAGGGATGGAGATGGAGGTACATAGCCAGAAACCTCGATACAACGAACACTAGTGTCAGCCGTCACCAGATGAGATTGCTCAAAAACCTGCTCATTCAGTATAGCCCATCGGACACGTCAGATATAATCAAGTGGAGATGGACGTCCAACCAAACTTTTACTGTTAAATCCCTCTATGAGCTCATCACTGACGATGGTCAGATAGACTCCCTGTACGTTCAGCTTTGGAGGCTAAAAATTCCGGCTAAAAATAAAATATTCATTTGGATTCTCCTTCGCAAAAGATTACTTACAGCGGACAGATTAATCCGTCGAGGGTGCGTTGTGGATCAGTATTGCATTTTTTGTGCGCTATTTCCAGAAACCTGCGACCACCTATTTCGGGAATGTGTCTTCGTCAGATACCTTCTATTCAGTGCCGGAAATTCAGATACAAGCGAATTGGAATCGGGGGATGTTCGCCGGCTATGGACGGAGATAGCTAACATTCACAATGTCGTGTTGAGGACAAAAAGTCTAACCCATTTGGCGGCAATCTGGTGGGTGATATGGACGGAGCGTAATAATACTATCTTAAGCGATGCGTGGCCCAATGCTTTCCGGGCTCTCGAACGTGTTACGGCCTTGATCAAAACTTGGACCGAGATCCTTTGACTATCGACCGTGACTCCCGATTTCTCACTTCCTTCTCAGTACTATTTGTGCTCGATTTCGATATTTACTGCTTTATTTACTTCTTTTAGTTATTTACTTCTTCGTAATTGTATCGTTTCTTGTTTTCGTCCGGATACTCTAGGAGACCTTAGTTGCTTCCAACATGTATGCTTAGTTCATTTTGCTTAATGAATGAAGCAGGTAACTTGCTACCTATTTCTAAAAAAAAAAAAAAAGAAAAAGAGTCCTCGCAGAAAAAGTGCCTAACACGTAAATGAACGGTGGCTGGCAGGCATCAAACAAATATGGTAAACAGGATGAGACCCCGCAGGTTCCTTCCAAGGGGAGAAGGAACACGTCGATCGACAAGCACACAAATGCTGGTATGTATGGAAATAGCAACAGAATAGCGTTGCACAATTGCAAAGGCAGAAAACTGTGAGGTTGAAACCTTTACTCGCTTTCGTTTTCTTTTCTTTTTTTTGTTTTTTAATTTATTTTGTTAATTAATATATCCAAACGCAGTGGGCCCAGCCTCGAGCGCTCGATCCGCTTGCAATCAAATTAATGTGGACGCTCCTTAACTGACCGTACGGCGGGTCCCACGTCCTCCGGCCGGTTTTTCTTTTTTTTTTTTTTTTTTTTTTTTTTTCTCTCGCTTGTTTACAGCCGTGGGGGGAAGGAGGAGGAGGGGGAGGAGAAGACGGATGAGACGGCGACAAGGAGCACGGAGTGAAAATACTAGTACTCCCTTTGGGAAAGGCTCCGCCAGAAGCCAGCACTGTAGAACTGGGCCCACATCTCCTTCTCCAACTGGGATACCTCCTCCGGCGACAGCGATTTGGCCGGCAGGGCGTCTGAGGCGTAGGCGAGGAGGAGGGACCCGGCGGACGCGTGGATGCGAAGATCGCCGACCGCCACCTCGTCGTCGCTAATTGAGCCTTCGACTTTGCCTTCGCCTTCGCCTTCGCCTTCGCCAGTTGAGCCTCTGCCTCTGCCTTTGCCTTTGGGCCCTCCCAGCAGCCTCAGGGCAGCGGCTCCTCCTCTGCTGTGCTTCCTCATCACTCGCCTTTGGCGGCGCAGAGCGCGGATGACGAGCCCGGCGGGAAGTTTGACGAGGGCGAGGACGACGAGGTTGAGGAGGCCGCAGGGACAGCAGCACCAGATGGCCGCACACTCCGCTGCCGTCTCCCCAGCCATCTCCGCTATCCGCCGCCGGCCCAGTGGCTTTGAGGCAGAGGCGGCATCCGGCTGCCGTTGGGCGAGTGCCGTCGGACCACGGAGAAGAAGCTTCCTCTGCGCCATTGCTGTCTTCCCCTGATCGCCGCCCATTATCGACTCTGCACGAGCTCGCATCAATTCTGTTTTTCGGACCACATCATGGCCGGTGCACCCCACCCAGCCTTCTCTTGCTGGTTGCTCTTCCGCGGAAAGAGGAGGAGGCCGACAGCGAGACGAACCAATCAATTAATTACTAGCTAACCCAACGATAAGGATCTCGATCGGAGCCCGGCGCCGCGCGGGGACCCGGGAAGGAGCAGAGGTCAGAGGAAGGCCTCCATCGTAATTAAATTAAGGCTCCCCTCCAACGCCCACCTCAGCCCAGCCTAGCCGATTAGGGACGGGCGCGCGCCTAACTCCCGGCGACCCGAAGGACGAAGGACGAAGGACGACGGACGACGGACGACGGGTTATAAGCAGCCAACCGAAAAGGATGAAAAATCCCTGATTGGCCTAAAATAGTAAAGATACTTACGAGACTCACCCCCTCCTGCGGAGGACGGGATGGATCCCCCTAGGATCGGAGATTGGAGTAGTTGGCGTGTGCTATTATTAGGAGGAGAGTGGATGGATGGGTCTCACCCATCCGGATCGCTCGCGCAATCGCCCCTTCGGCTCCGGGTTCGCCTTATTAGTAGAAACGGACAGCTTGCTTATGGTGATGATGCTGCTGCTGCTATGGCGCCTGCCCTGCCCTGCCCTGCCCTGCCCTGCCGCTGTATAAGAACTACCTACTTTTCTCAACCGGGGGAGGGAGAAACCAAAAACCGCGCGGAGGATGAGACGGACGGAACCGAGCAAACCTACGTACCTTCTGCTCTATCCTAAATATCTGTCGCTGTCAAGCCCCCGACGGCCCCACACGCGCCCCCCAGAATAGAAGAAGAGAAACAGGTAATTAAGAATATTATCAAGGGAGGGAGGGAGGAAGGAAGGAAGGAAGGAAGGAAGGCAAGAGCCGCTGCTGCGGCACTACTACTTGAAGTTCCGTCTTGCAGATGCCGACACTGATGGATGGATAGCGGAAGCCGAGTCAGCACAAACCCCACCCTGCCATGGTGTATGGGTCCTGCGAAGAAGGGATTAGGGAAGCATATGGTGGAGTGAGTCCGTCCCTATGCGACGCCCTCAGGTTGCCGAGCAGTCAGCATATGTATAGAAAAGAGACGCCGGGTTCTCCGGTTTTGTGGACGCTCGGGCCCCTGTCCGACGTGGTTCCCGCTGCGTGTGAAATGTGAATCCTATTGCCAATTAATTAGAGGAGAGAGTAACATCAGGCCTCGTTCGCAGTCGGACGTTGCTGGAATATTATCCGCAATTTGACTGAGCGCGTGAATAATGTGTCGGACGCCACAGACACGTCGGATGACGCGAACGTTCTACTGGCCATACCACCCCCACCCGCCAATATATATATACAAATATATATAGAACTAGGTTAATATGCTATTAATAACACTAAGTCATTGGTGCTATCGTTTTATATAGTAATTAGATATATATCATTTGCATCGATCATCTCTCCTAATCTTAAATTGAAAACCAGCAGTCTACTACATTTGTTGCGTTTTTTATTATTGACAGATCCATAAAAAAAATAAAATTTTAAAAAAGGCACGGCATCTAGACATTCAATCTCGCAAAATTTAGCCGCAACCGTAACTTCATACGTTTCGAGAAACTTCTTAATGCTGGACACCGCCCGAAATTTGTTTTTTTCAGAGAAAAAAAATATTCTAAGAACTTGGACGAACTTCATTTCAAAAAGCAATACTTCAGTAAATTATATAAATCCTGATCATTTATTTTTCTAAATAAGTGATGGAAATATAACAAGACTCTAGAGGTAAAGTACTAATCAATCACCATATTCATATCTAGAGGATATTTTAGTTTTTGCAGAATATTTTGGTCCACAAGACCAGTTTTATACAATTAAAAGTAGTATAAACTTCTCAAATATCTACAACAATAATCGAAATTTAAATTACATCCAAATTATAAATTTAATTTGGAAACAACATATAAAACTTAATTACGAATCAAATTCCATTTTTCTAAATATAAGGCACAAATTTAAAATAAAGCTTTCAATTCAAATTCCAAATTTCAAACTAAATCAGAAATTAAAATTTGGCTTTAAGATTAAAAGTACAATTTAGATTAAAATTTTAAAAGTTTAATTTAGATTTCAAAATTAAATTTTACATTTCAATACCAAATTCAAAAATTAAATTTAAATTTAATATTTTTTTGAGTTGGATACTTAACAAATTGGATATGATATAATTTAGTAAGTAACAAAACTAAATAAGAAATACTAACAAATTCATAGGACACTAACAAATTTGGTATATACTACTAATTCTTTATCAATATTGTCATGTTAACTAATCCAAATCGATAACCTATAAATCTCAACTATATCTTTTCCTAATTAAGAATTATATTTTAATATTTATGGTGTATTGAAACATTCCTCTCACAATATATTTTTCTTAGTGATATTATCACAAGCTACTTTTGTTATCACAAGCAACCATTCCTCTCACAATATATTTTTCCTACTTAATGAATGAAGCGAATAGCTTGCTACATTTTTTTCAAAAAAGGTATTATCACAAGCAACCATAACTTCGTTTTTTTTTTTTTTTTTTAAGAAACTTCTTGATGCTGGTCACCGCCTGAAATTTGTTTATTTCAGAGCAAAAGGAATATTCTAAGAACATCCAAATTAATGAAATCAGTTTGCAATCATTGGCACGAACTAGTACGCTGAGGTTCAACTGAGGAAAGAAATGCTTCAACATTTGGTCATCAATGCTTCAACATTTTAGCCAGTTACATATTCTTCTGGCATTGTCCACATCTTATATTACCATAAAAAGGGACGGAAGCCCTGACGGTGTTTGTTGCATCCATTTGAATCTGACTTCGACAAAAGCAAAAATCTATCAGGTTAGATTAGTATCATCGCCACCCTGACGGCATGTGTAATATCCATTTGAATCAGACTCTGAAACAAGCAGATATATATAAGATCAACTGAAACAAGCAGATGTCTATCAGATTAGATTAATATCATCATTGCGTTCTTGTTAGAACTTGAAAGAGCTTGATGGTTTCCTCCTCCACAAAGGTTCCCAACAAAACAAGATGGAGCCTTCTATTCTCAAGTTAACTGAGAGGATCAACTATGGAAAGCAACGGATAGAAAGATCATTGGAAGCAATGGACTTGAGATCAAATGAAGCAGGTAAGCCAAAGCTCGCACTTTCAGTGTTTCACAAAACAATTCCTTAAAATGCTATTTTGCATTCCATCGTGCCCTATTTGGCAGTAAAATAAAGCAAATTTATACATGGCCCTATCTATCTGACGCAGCAACTGACTGCCACAGAGGTCAAATAGTCAGTCTGAAAGAAATGGAGAAACAGAATACAAGCACCTAATGAAACAAAACGCTACTAATTGATTCTTTTTATCGCTCCGATCTCTCTCCAGATTCTGCCTGAGACCCTGAGCTTCAGCTCCTTTCTGTCACCACCGGAAAAGTAGAGGGCCAGGCTCCTCTGCAGTACAAGCCCATCGTGGCTATCCCGAACTGCTCTGTGGTGGGTACGGATGCTGCGGGGAACACCCTGCCATGTTAGCTTCCTCCCGTTCCCACCAACCTCTAAGCAATAACTGAACTTCCTCGCTTCTGATTCCTCACCAATAAAGCGAACAAAAGCCATATACATTGGTTCACGCCCAAGCAGGAATGCCTCGAAATGTAGACAGAAGTAATAGCCAAAGCAGTTAAATAGCTACGAAGCCACCAGCGAACCACATAAACAGCTTGTTAGACTACTGAGAGAAGGTCCAAGAAACTAATATAAGAAAACTAACGAAGAACTAGCCCTTGATTCTTTCAAAGCTAAAACTTCCACCCTCTAACATTTATGGCGATTATAAATGCAGAGATCAGATTTCGAAAATAGGCACAAGTATAGAAATCAGAGCTTACAGTTAAAGTCCATGCCAGGTTATCAACTGAACAAGGGTCCTGTTTAACATAACGATGGTTGAAGGTACATCCTGCCTGAAGGTCAACCTTGTGGGTCTCCTGAAGATGAGAGAGAAGAGCAGGGATGTCCCCACTGAAGGGACAGTTTGATCCTGGATGTGGACATAAATATGGCTTGAAGATGCACTGTGCTTCATGCTGCAGCTTGTTGTAGTAAGGGAACATTTCACTGCAGCCATAATGATGGTAAGTACAGGGCAAATGAAGAACAACGGCAAACTTCTCCAGTGCCAAGCATCTTATGTTGCCTATTTCCTTTCTGCATATTGGGCATTTATTGTTAACTTTGTTTCTGCAGGAATTACAGAGAGTATGCCCACTCGGACACTGCACAAGAAAAGAAACAAAAGAGTTTTAGACCTTCTCAATATAAAAGCACCTACCATGACACTGGATTGCCACAGAATAACTTCCTGTTTAAAGTACATATGAATGGATATAACTGATGGTTGATAAAATGTGAAGCTGATTTAGTCATGCAAGCAGCTAGCTGAAACGAAGGGAATGACATATCAGCAAATGCATTCTTTTGCTCACTGTGACCTTGCTATAGGAGCAACGCATGTGTAAAGCATTCTTAACGATTAAATCTAAATAAATTAACCTTTAGAGAAACAACTCTGAACAAGGAAGACAGCACTGTGCATGTGCAACAACATGCATGCTTCCAATGAACAGAAGTCGATAAGATTAAGAAGTTTGTGTGCAGGTTCTACTCAAAGTCAGAGTATGAGAACGTTTGAAGATGTGAGGAAACCACTGCATAGAAATTTAACATCGTAACTGTGGCTAACACTTTGATAGATTTTGGTTGTTTCTTATGGTTATTCAAACAACCCATCGAGTCCAACTGGAAGGTTGGATGTGCTTATTAGCAAACTCTTTTTACCAGTTTCAAGATTGAAGCTGAAAACTTGACTTGTTATGGGCAATTTTAAGCCACTTTGGAAAATTCAAGTCAGGACAAACTTATAAATGCGCACATGCAAGGTAAACCAGCTATCAAGGTTATGTATTTCATTTTTTATGTTCATTATTGGCACAACATTGACACAAATAAAACTCATCATTAGAGGAGAACTTGAGTCATTTCAGCATAATGGCATACAGACAGACCTGCTGTATAGGTGGAAACATAGAGTTACTGCACACCAGACACTCCAGTAGTCCATCGATGTCACCGCTTTTAAGCACAATAGGCTTTTTGCCAATTTTAGATTGGGAGCCGGGCTGTTCATTTGAACTGGTAGGTTTGCAGTTAGAATCCTCAGATACCGAAGGTAATTCTTCCATACTTCTAGACTGAGCAGCTGAAGACTATCCTGTATACTAGTGTTTTTTTCCTAGCTTAAGATAAGTCATGTTGCAATATGCATCCATACAAAGTCGTCCTACTCATTTTACTTCATGTATACAAGTGGAGCAGATCAAATAGTAAACCCTATTATCTTGACGTCTGGAATTTGATGCACATCAGTGTCATGTCAAGTTGAACAAAATCTTTATCACACAATATGCCAGCATCTATAACTGATTTACTTTTCCATGCCGTACAAATATACTCGTGTGTACCATGCTAAATCACTTGGCTCTCCAACTTCAGATGCATCTTAAGAACAAAGTCTGCCACAGATAGAGAGTAATTAGTGCCATTCTAGATGAAGAATGCAGCAAATAAAATAAAGAACAAAGTAGACTACGGCTTTATCACTATCATGTATACAACATCAAACACGGGAAACAATGCTCAGCCAGATTTACCTTTGTTAGCTACGAATAATGAAAGGATAAGAACAACAGAAGGGCATGCACTTGACAAATAATCGCAGACTAGCTCGTCAGCCCAAGCGCTACAGCACCGAGTAAACAGTGCAATGCAAGCAATACATCAACAGCCAACAAGATAAGGCAAAAGATGTGGAGTGAGAAAAATGTATGTCTGCAACATTAGGCTGATCCTTCAAGATTCTCAATACATGCTGAAATTGCCAGCAGCAAAAGGATAATCATTTCAAAGTAAGTTAAAAGTAGAATTACGCTAAAGAGAAGCAGTTATCGAATTCATGCATCTTATTCCTCCTCCACAAAAATGAATCTGGACTGCAATATTCTCCCCTCCCCCACCCACCACTCCGCTTGAGGGAATCGGAATCGGAGGGGATTCACCGGGGAATAAATTTAGGACGATAAGGATTCGCAATGCAATCAGAGGAGAGGTTGGTTGGCTGGTTGGTAGCCGAAGCATAGATATGATATTAAAACCGAATATCCATCCCCAATTTCAAACTACAATAATCAATCGAGGTCCATTCATTTATTCAAGCAAAGGGAATCGACTGGGCGGATGAGATCCCATCGGCTGCAGCCAAATAGATATGCATACGTACGCGCACACAAAAACGAAAAAAGGAAATCACAAACATGGCGACAAACTCACGAGAGGTGGTGGAAGAATAATAATGTAGAGAAATGAGCCCTCAAACATGCATGCTCCGCTTAATTGATTGATTTCCCTCTTATTCCAATCTAGACAGATTTGGCAAGAGAGGAGATGAGAGAGAGAGAGAGAGAGAGGAGAGAGAGAGAGAGAGAGAGAGACTCGAAGATGGTGGTGTATGTTGGTACGAAAGGGGAGAAAATAAGAAATGAGAGGTACGGAGAACGGCACGGACTCGAACGGAGGGGGAAGGGAGGGGAACAACCCCAAAATGGTTTTTTATTTTATTTTTTAAACCCGCCTATAACAACAATCCCAAATCTCAACCTCGCCGCATGTACGATTTCCGACCGTACGAGCCTTTAAACGGCTAGAGATTTTTCTGCGCAGTACCAGAAATGCGTCGCGACGGTTTCCAACACTTGAGAAGAGATGATGGACGGACTTGATAGCCAGCCAATTTGCTGTCCGGTGGTGATTGCGCTCCAGACTCCAGAGAAGATTTAGGAAGTTAATAATAATTGTTATTATAAACTAACTAACTAACTAATCCCGCAAACGTGACACGTACGTGGGAGATAGATTACTTTTAAGAAACAACAGCATATTCTTTCTTAAGTAATGAAATATTAAAAATATTTGTATTCACTCTTTCAAAGACAAAATAAAAAGAGATCCAGAAAGAGATCTGTAGGAGGATCCAAAGTAGGCTACGAAGCTTTCCCTAAGATTAGTTATTAGAAAGCAATTCAGTTGTTTAGAAGCAGAGTACTGAAGCAATCACGGAACAGCAAGCCTTCTTTCCCCAAGAATCTCGATTTTGGACTATATGAGACCAATAGTCAGGGTTTTTGTCGGTGGAGGAGCTTCGAGATGATTCAATGCACCACTGTAATCCCTTGGCACCCAATCATGGCTATCAAGGCAGAATTTTGATATCCGGGAGAAGAGGTCTTAATAGGCTAAATTCCCTGCTTCCTCCTAATTCTGTTCCTGTAATGAATCTTTGAATTCAATGAAAATCAATGAAAATCCGCCTCCAGGCATACCATTCTTTTATATAAAAAAAAAAGGAAAAAAAGAGTGGAGCCTTCCCTCTATGATTTAAATTGTAGTAATACAATATACAGTGTTCATATCACTTGTTAAAGAGACCAAGTGCATGAGATCAGACATAGTGACATGACCGCCGCGGATTATAAATGCTCATGGAATTGATGAAAGGATATCATTCTTGAGAAGAATGGCGTTCAATTTACCAACAAGAAATTACGCGGATTTTGCTTCAGCAAGCTCCCAACTAAAGGGGATTTTGCCATCCATCTACCGCCAACTGTGATGAAATCAAATCTGCTCGATTCACAGATTATGTACAGACCACAAATCAAGAACATATAGTTAGACAAAATGTACGCTAGATTTCATCTCCTCATGCAAAACAAAGCTGATTCAACCTTTGCATTGCCAAATTTAGTTTGGCATGTAGCTCGTCCAAGCTTCTCATCCCCTGCTGCACATACTCCTCGCACATTCTGATCTCTTCCTCTTTCAAGTCCACTTGGAATATGCAGTCTTGAAAGTCGATAAACAAGCTTCCAAATTCAGCCCTACCATCCTCGACCATCTCTGAGAACATCTTCATCTCCCGGACAACCTGCTGGTACTCCAGCTCAGCCTCCTGCAGTGATATGGAAGAGGACTTTATTCCTGCTTCAAGGCTTCCAATCTGGGCATCCAGTGCTTCCGATTTTGACATTAAACCTGCAGTCTCCTTCCGTACCGTAACAAGCTGTTCACGTGACTGCTTCATCTCAGTTAATAGTTTTGTGCGCTCTTCCTCGGACTTGAGAAGCTCAGAAGCTTTCACAAAGTTCAGGGAGGATGATTTGGGTGCTGCAACATTATCGATTGCAAATAGAACCCTTTCATTCTCCTTCTTTCGAGCTTCTGCATCACGCAGTTTCTGCTTCAATCCATCAACTTTATTTCTCAGATCAGATTCAGATTGCAGGGCCGCTGCGCAAGCAGTAAAGAGTTCATTCTTGCACGCTTGAAGATATCTTAGTTCTTCTTTCTTTTGCTCCAGAGATCGAATGTATGAATCAACCCCTGCCCTAGCTTGGGCTTCTCTTTCTTCCCATTGATGAGCTTTCAAAGAGAAACTATTGAGTGCAGATTTTAGAGCCAAATACTTATTATCAGCAATAGTTTTCCTTTCTTGCATCTGCAACAAAACAAGCTTCAGATCCATGACAAATTGTTGTTTTAGTTGAACATCTTGCTGCATGACATGAACATCAGCTGAAAGCCCATCTATCACTTTGGTTGCACTCTCAAGCAATTCAAAATATTGGACAGCCTCTTCTGTAGCAACAACCTTATGCTGCACCTGCTTCAATTTTGTTCTGACCAGATGCAACACTTCTCTCGACAATTCTGTGTATGCAGCATGTACCTCAATGTTCTTCTCGCTTTTCTTCACGGAACATCCTTTTTCATCCAGTTCCATTTGCTTCTCGGGAAACAGCATTTCTTCTTTATTGTGGCATGTGTTAAGTTCATGAACCATTCTTTTGAACTCATCCCTTTCCTGCATGGCTTTCTCATACAAACCCATTAGTTTCTCATTCTCTTCATGCATCTCTTGGAGTTGGAGCTCCAGGTTCTCGGCATCTTTAGTACATGAAAAGTTGTCATGGCTGGAATTTTTATGTTCGGTATAACAGGACAGGCTGTTATCTTGTTCTTCACCAATCTCAGATTGACAAAGATTTCCAGGATGAATGGTGGCACCACCTGCAACGGCATTCTCGTAGAGATCAACCAATCTCTTGTTATCCTCAATAAGAACCTTAAGCTGCGATCGCAAATCCTCATTCTCCTTGGCCAAGGAGATGGCAGTTTCATGAGCTTCTGCTTCTCTTTGACTCGCAGAGGCAATTGCATCAACCATTGTCTTAAGTTCCATCTGAGCATCTGGTAAATCATGTATATCTGAATCTTTTGGGGCAGGTAGTTGCATCACCTGTGTATCTTCATTCATAGGATGAGAGTTTATATTCACTTCCAACTGCTCTACTAGCTCATCCACCCGCCTTCAATTTCGCCATTTCAGCAACAAAAACGTAGATATCAGGGTTTAAATAAAAGGTCAAATACAACAAACAGAATTATCAATTTGTTCAAATCTCTAAATCTGAAAATAGGATAACCAATTTGTACCTTTCCAGCTTTTCTTTCGCTTCGAGGCAGAAATTTAAATTCTTCCGAAGTGCTTCAATTTCCCTTTGGTTTTGAATCGCCTACATAAGATGGTCATATATAAAATGAAAATGATAGGATAAGCTAGTTAGAAAAGCATCAATAGGGACACACTTCAGAAGACATAAATTGACGCAATGATGTTGCGGTAAGAACCTGCAAATGAAGAAACTCATTTTCTTCATTTCCAGAAGATTCCCAAGATAAGGAGAGATCCTGCATGATTATGGAATTTATTTACAGAACAATGAATAGGACAATAGATTACTCATAAATAGTAAATTATTTGTGTCCACCAGGAAAAGGCCTGAAAAGACATGTAAGAGAGGCAGACGAGCTTAACAGGTTAAGAGGCCTAGAAGTTTAACCTTCTTTTGAAGGCACACAAAGTCACACTGCAGTAATAGAAAGAGTAATATAACTATTAAATGATGATTTTGTTTGCAGATGATATGCAAACCTGAACGACATCTTGATCCTTCTCATGCATAAGTTTCCAGTCCAATGCTTCTAATAACTGCAAATAACACATGCTTGATAAGAAGAAGGTAGAAAGTTGTAAAAAGCAATGAAATAAAGAAAGTAATGCGCATCGTTTTGCACCTTGTCTTGCAAAACAGTTATCTGTTCGTTCATCCTTTCTCTCTCACCTTCCTCAACAAATCCCTGCAATCTGAAAGTTCAAACGTACATTATTGACAATGGTACAGAAAATGGCATATTTTCTCATCTTTTTACCTTGCCAATGACAAAGTTCAATTTTACGAAAGAGTTTATAAAGTGAACTATTGAGAAAGTAGAAACAAGTCACAAGGACATTGAGTAACTAAAAGAGTGGCAATAATGCATAATAAATCAATTATACGAACCTTCTAAGCTCTTCTTTTAACTGCAAATTTTCCAGAGCAAATCTAGTAACTTCTGGATTACGATCAACCTGGTTACGGAGAAGTTCTATTTCCTTCAGAAGCTCCTCCTTCTCTTGCAAAAGGTGTGCTTCAGCTGATAATTTCCCTGAAGCAACTGACTGCAACCTTCTAATTCCTTCTTCACGGAACCGGAGTCTCATTTTTAAACTTTTTATCTCTTCTGTTCTTTGAGCAGCCTAGAGAACAACAGAGCATCATATGACATTGATGTGCAAAACTGACAAACCATGAGAAACATTTGCTTTAGCCTAGAAAGCAATTAAAATCTAATAAGTCCCTATGATATTTTGCACTCTTCTGCTAGTAGAAAAACAGAAAAAATACCATCTGCAATGTGCTCTAGACATGCCATGAGAACAAACGTATTAAACGCTATTTAGATTACTACTTGGTGATTGTCATTGTAAACAGATTGGTACCGTTTATAAATCTCAGGATCAGCTATAAAATATAATTAATTATGAAGTTACCACATCCCATTGCCTAGCAGCATAGATAAGCATGGTATTGAGTATTTCAGTAACACTACTAAAATCCATAAAATGAATGAGATATCTGCTAACCAGCTGCTCTGCGGCCTGCTTCCCAGCAGCCATTGCCTTCAATGTGGCTTCTTTATCTTGCTCCCTTTTAAAAGATGCAACCAGTGCAGCTTCATACTCTTTCCTCTAGATAAAACCATAGAAAAGAATTAGATAGCTCAACACGGAAGTGCAAAGCAAGCAAGAGAAAGAAATTCATACCTGTGATAACCTTTTATCAAATGTTAGTGGACTAAATGATCCCCGACTCCCATCACATTTGAAAGATGCAGGTGATTCAGAAGGAGCTCCACTAAAGCTATCATTTTCCAATTTCTCAGAGCTGCCATTGACTAATCCTTGTAAGCGATTCACCTCTTTCTGCATGAATTCCAGGGCTGTGACTTGTGAGAACTAAAAGAATGGAATGCAAGAATCACAAAACGCAGGATTGACATAGACAGAGTTCGCAAACTTGATGGACACACATCAATAAACAAGTTGCCTTAAATACAGCCTAGTGACAAAGAGAAATAATGTACCTAATCCAAGAGGATAGATCAATTGATATTTTTCATTATTTCTGTTATAAAATCCTACAGATAGCCTCAGAGAAATTGCAAGGTTATTTATAGTATTGCACCAATAGTGATCAATATATCATGCTACATTATTCACGCCAAATAAAAGGAGATATGAAGCATTTATCAGCTACCTAGAAAGATATGGAGTACCTTTAACTGCTGAATCTGTAGACGCATGCTAAGAATATCACCAGAAGCATCCTCATTTACTATGGCCTAATGAGAAAAACAACAGTCAGCATATGTTTGTGGGAACAGCGAGCAGATCAAAATAATGCTTGTTACTCACATTGTTCCTAATGAACTTAGCACGTTGCGCAAATTTCAATGTGCTTAGTGTCTCCAATGCACAACTAGAAGCAACCATGATAATCAATTAACACATAACATGGAAAGGGCCAGAAAATAGGCATGCTAAGAACTGCAAGTGATAAACAAGCAGCAGTAAATTATGACATTTACCAATTAGATGGGCTAATATTTGCAATGATAATAGTTTTTGAGTTCCCTCCTAGTGAGTCCTGAAAGAAAAAGAAGATAAAGAACACTAAGAGACAACAACACAACAGGCGCATCAAAATCAACAGTAAAACATCCAGATAGGAAAGAATTTGAGAACAAAATGTATAAATTCGATTAGTACTATTTGGTTGGAGAATATTAACCTTGTTCAGTTGTTCCTAATTATAGTTAATCTTATACTCTGTACCAAACACAAAATTAACGTTCTTCCTACTTATACCTCGATGGGACCTTAGAATTTGACCTCAAACCAAACATGCCCTTGACAAACAAGAAGAAAGTAAATGCGTCTATTTTATAAGGGTATAAAATCTAGAATATAGATCTGACTACATGCTCAGAAATTAGTCAATTGCATTTGTGATTTACTCTTCTTAACTTAGTTGGTAAGTCAGACCAATAAGTAATTAAGTCTACATGTGATGGACCACAGACATTCTGAATATTCTCTGAATGTCTAGCTGCAAATGGGATAAAGGTTCTTTTCCCTGTCTATAGTACCTGAAGAAGAAAGGTCAGTTTTGAATCTCGATAAGGTACATGGAATGACTTCTTATTGGAAACACCGACAAGATTCATGATCACAAGTCTGTAAAATTCAAAGGAGAAAGGTGAGAATTGATATTGTTGAAGCAAATATGAAAATGTGTAAAGGAAATTTATGATCTAGGAGACATGGAAAAGAAAAGGAACAAACCCTAATGTTGAAAGTGACTTGTTGATGTTGGTTGCTTCCTTAAGGCGTTCCCCTTCAGCACCTGAGCTCTTCTGCCTGATAATGAATAGATTGTCAAACAATATAATTGCTAACAAATAGAGATGCAAATGTCACATCAAAAGTCATATGGAATGAATCACAAAGTCATATCGACATATTTGTGATGAGCAACACGAAAAGGTTCGTAAAGTTTACCTCTCTGAACCTGCAAGGTCTACGAGATTAATCCGCGCAAACCTATGATGGGAAATTCCTTGTAATTCCCACTGTAAAAGCACAAACACCCAGTATTCATAGTTAAAGTAACTTAAAGATATCTCATAAATATAGATGACTAGAGATATTTCATCTTAGCATATAGATAATTTTATTTATCTATCACGATACTTCTCGAACGGAGAAAAAAAAAAGAAGCATAATTGGTGGTTCATTTCAGCAACGGCACACAAAAAAACAACAAAAAGACATACCTTACTCTCAATGACGCAAGTAAAGACACTATGAGAACGGCTACTTGCTCTATTCATATTTGTTGCGGCCACCTTTCTATTTGCTGCTCCCTGAAAAAAAGATACTTGGTATGTACATCAAATTATCTCAATGGCGAAAATGGCGAAAATCAACTCTACTAGATATCACATGTAGTTCGTAATGCATGATACAACACAAACACACAATTCTTTTAAGTAACACTTAGCCATAACTATAGATTCTAATCAAAGAAGCAGCAGTTTCATGATCTCACATTCATTGATTATAAAAATTGCTCAGCTAACTATTGGCTTCTTCATTGAGTCAAATAATGCTTTGCAATCATACCTGGATCAGTTGTTGCATAACATCTCGAGCACTTGAAACCTCATATTCTGTGAGATTCTCCACATACACACCTTTCCTTGCATCTTCTCTTATCTGCAAGAAATTAATATTCTTTTCAACATTGCATGCTTCAAAGTAAAAGAAATGTTAAAATGCAATCATCAATACTAATGCACATCTTAAGCTAGTAAACCAATTTTAGATGCAGACATGAACAACAAGCTAATGAACAATGATAAAAATGCTTAAAATTTCATTGAATATCATGAACAAAGATCACATTTTGGTTATTTGCAGATTTCCATGTCATAAGAAATAAAGAATCTGTAGAATTCTGATAATTTACCTGCAAATTAACAGAAGTTGGATCCAGTAGATCTAAAATTTGCTCATTGTATATTTCTAGAAATGAACATTTACAAGTAAATCGCAACTTTTCATCTCTTCGAGCCTCTCTTTCCTGCTAATCAATAAGCAAAGAGTCAATGTTTAACATGAATATTCTGTGCATATGATATGTGAAATTAAGCAGAAGGTACAAGTTAAATTACCCTCTGAATTCTTGAGAAAAGGTATTCAAATACTCGAGGTGTCATCCCACAGTTAACACTATGCCTACGCGTTCCACCTTCAATATCACCTAACATTGTATGTGTCTTTCCACTACCAGTCTGAAAGAGAAAAATGAACAAAAAGAAAAGTAAGACATCAATTGTCTTGGCACTCTGGTAGTTTGGAACTAACACATTCTCTTACATCAGCAACAGCCTAGCTGCGACAATACTGGGAAAAGATCAAAAATAGTAATAATAATAATAATAATAATAATAATAATAATAACATAACTGAAAAAGAAAAGGCATTAATTGTTCCGCATGCATAGTTTCAAGGTGAAAAAATTCACAGCATATGGGCACTGAACTTCCGTATAGAGTTAAGCAGAAGCAGGAATCAGCTGGAGCTCACCTGACCATATGCAAACATACAGCTATTGTAACCTGCCACACAGTTTTCTACCATTGGCACACCAGCCACTTTGAACAGCTTTTCCTGATGAGGAACCGGGAGCATTATTCTGTGGTCAAAATAATGCCATAAAAGGATCTAATTCTGCTCAAATTTAAGAAAGGAAAATAGTACCTGGCTGACATGCTCATCAGCAACAAGATCAAAGGTAAATCGTGACTCTGGATGTCCAATCCAAGTAAGAGTTTGACAGTTCTCCTGTCTGACACATCGGTTGTGTCCCTGGAGTGTTACCTCAGAACTGCTGAGAGGTCGTATCCGAATGACAACCTTCTCGGCAAGAAAGTATGATCACAATTATCGCAAGCAGAGACAGAGCCATTGCAGAAGAAAAAAAGGCGCCCGTATAGTCAGCACTAGCAGACATAAACTAGAAGAAATTGCAATTTGAACATAAATAAACTGACTTTTGTCACTCAGCTGCCAACCGTAGCTTTTAGACGAAGGCATCTGTCACCGTCAGTAAAAGTTGGATGCATGACTAACCCTATCTTTCAGCTTGCATTTCTATTCCGATATTACTTCTTTAACGAGTGGCTAGTTTTAAGGTCTAAACAGAGGCTAATGATAACCGAAGTCCGAAAACTCCATGAGGTATTAGTTTTCTAAACCCCCAAAGAAAGGATCCTGACCAACTGAGTTGCTTCACTTCGTTCCTGTTACTCTTGCGCTAACCATTGGCAAAATCTACGTAATCATGGAATCTCCACAAAATTTAAGGACGGCGTTTCACAGCCAAATGCGTGCTCATGTTAGCAGAAGACAACTATTCAAACCAAGCAACAAGTAAATCAGAAAGACGAGAGGGGTGGGGTGAGGGGGGTGTTGGTGTGGTGCAGTGTGTGGTGTTGGGGAGAGAGAGAAAGGTGCCAAAAAAGAGCCACCAGTGCTAAGGCTAAAAAGAGTACCTGGATATTGTTATCCTTCCAGAAGGAAGGATCTTCCTGCAGCTCGAACCTCAGGGGGACGATCCCGGCAGCAGCAGCAGAAGCAGAAGCAGAAGCAGCTGCAGCAGGAGCGGAACTAGTAGCAGCACCTGCCTCTTTTTCGCTGGCGAAGTTCTCCGGCTCCGACTCCTCCGCGGCCTCTTGGAACCTAACCCGGCTTCTCACTGGCTCCATGAATGAATGAGACCGCCCGTCGCAGAAACAGACTGATTTATCAGTAAGGAAGCAGCCGATAAAACCCTAAGGCTTGAATAAGCGACGCGACGCGATCTAGACTCTAGAGGGGACGGACGAGTGGAGGAGGACAGAGAAATCAGAGGCGGAGTAAAAGGGCTACTGCAGTGAGAAGTTAGGGTTTTGAAATTTCAGGAACGATCCGAGGGCGGGGGATATCGCTGTGGCTGGAAAGTTTGGAGGCCCCGGAGGGCTTTGTAGGGTACAACCGTACAAGTGTGGAGGAGAGGGAGCGGATCTCTGCGCAAGTCAGGAAAATGGCAGTGAGCGATCGAGCGAGCGAGCGAGCGAGAGCGGACGAGGGAGGTCTCCGTTTGAAATATTTGGTTCTCTGTATAGTGATACTGTATCGGACGATGGAAAAATGTTACGCGGACGGCGGAGATGGAAAATTTTCAAATTTCGTGACCGTTTGGATCCAGGTAGGGGTGTAATGTGGGCCCACATTTTCCCGGCCGAAACGGGCTAGGGGCAGGCCCGGCCTGGCCCGGATTTAATTAGATGTCTTCTCACATCATACTGGATTTTAATGTGCTAGTAAACAGGGACCACCCGCCAGGCCAGCCAGGCTGAAACAAAAGGTTTGGGTTCTGGTCGGGCTCAGGATTCACGATGCAACCCAACCCAATCCTCATGTGCAGACAAACGCCCAATACAAATGGCCTGACTCGGCCCAGTACGTAGCTTTACTCCTTCCTAGTCCTAGCAAAATAGAGTGAAGTAGATACAGTTCTGGCTTGCGAACCCGAGCAGGGGCAGGCCCGTCTCTCCTTCGTTTGTTGTCTGGGTCCTGCCCCTCTCCTTCCCTCCCTCCTCTTTCGGTGGTCGCGAAGTGTCCGTCCTGTCGCGCCGCCCTGCTGAAATTGCCTCCGCAGCAACAACTCGAAGAAGAAGAAGAAGAAGAAGAAGAAGAAAAAGGGAGAGGGAGAGGGAGGGAGGGATGGCGCTGTGGATGGAGAAAGACTCCGAACCCACTACCGAGAGCGAGAAGGCCGACTTAGAAGCCATCGCTGCCCTCAAAGAGGCCGCTGCCATCGAGCTCAAGGCAAAACCTAAACCCTAAATAAACCCTTCCCTTCCCAGCATCCCTTTCTCGTTCTCTCTCTTTCTTTTGTCTTCATTTGCCGACGCCTGCCTTGCCTTCCATTTGTTTCAGGAGCAAGGCAACCAGTTTGTCAAGATGGGTAAGAAGCACTACGCGGATGCCGTCGGCTGCTACACAAGGGCCATCAATCAGAAAGTTTTGAGCGACTCAGATAACTCCACTCTCTTTGCGAACCGTGCCCATGTCAATTTGCTCCTTGGAAATTATAGGCGTGCCCTTACAGATGCCGAGGAAGCAATCAGACTATGCCCGTCTAATTTGAAGGTACGCTCTTTCCTCGCTGCTTCCCGCACAGGCTGATCCTTGCCGGCAAGCATGCTAAATATGCGCGCGCACAGTCGCGTTGCTTCAATGCATCTTAAGCATGACGCTGGAAGATGGTGTTTTGCTCAAAGTCTCAGTATAAAATGAATAACTCGATGTCAGTTTGCTTGTGGTTCGTATAAAAATTTAAAATGCTTTGGCATGCACTGCACTGAACTTTACTTCAGTTTAAGATTATAACGTGTCAAAAATGTAGCTAGGCATACTATCGGGCAGCCAAAGCCGCTTTCTCCTTAAACCTGTTGGTTGAAGCAGCATCACACTGCGAAAGGGGACTCGAGAGGTTCCCCTCTAATGAAGAGCTTAACAAGTTACGAGCACAAGTTGATACACAGAAGAAAAAACAGGAATATCGGAATGCCAAAGTTTCAAAGGCGCTTGCTGCAGCTAAGGTCTGCATCTTTGTAGCTACAGTGATTTCTTCACTACGTGTGCATGTCTATTTCCCTAATGAAATCGGTGTATGTAGGACCTTGCTTCTGCTGTAGAAAAGAGGGGACTGAAACTCGGGAAGGCAATGTATCAGGAATTAACTGGGTTAAGAAAACCAATATTGGATGAAAGCGGTATACTTCACTGGCCAGTGCTGCTTCTTTATGCAGAGGTCATGTCAAGTGATTTCATCGAGGATTTCTGCGAAACCGACATGTTTTCACTCCATCTTGATGTGATATCCTTGTAATCTAGTTCACATGGAAAAGTTATCGTTAATTCCTTTGACAAACTTGCCTGATGAACAATTAGAAAAGTTATCCGTAACTTTCAAACATGTTTTCAGCAAGTTCTCTGCCATTACCATGGGACAGCTACCACAATTACACAAGGGAAGCTGTGGAGTTGTACTATCAGGTTTGTTACTGAACTTAAAGTCGACCAGTCATCTTTTAGTTTCATATGCAAAATTGCTGTAAAATCGATCAATGATAAATGGGGGTCTGTTTCTTGTCTTACAAACTTCTATACATGCAAAAAACAGTTTTACACATGCCTTTTGCTTAGTACATCTTACGGTTATCACAAGCAAAATGCATCCGCTTCATCCTTTAGCACTCGTCAAAGTTGCAGAACTAACCATTTATTTGACGGCTTTCTAAGGATAATTTTCAAATTCTGGAGCTACCTAAAATTTCTTGCTTGCATATGCAAATAATAACTATTTTGTGGCATAATTAATCCAATCTGTGATTCTTTGCAGGCTGGTATTGGCACTCTTTTGTCCAAAAAAGAAGTTCTCAAGCATCTCCTTGAGGGGACTGTGGATTCACTTGCAGGTAACTTTTTTGAAGAGAAAGATGCAGAAAATGATGTCGACAACGGAATTTCCTCAACAAGTATGCAGTCTCACTAATCCTCTTTTGAAAGTTTATCTTTTCACTTATAAGTTGGTTGATTAGAGCAGTGGAGTTATAATTCTAATTTAGGAAAAATCAAAGGTAAAGATCGCATTTTACATGAGCAAATTGGTTCGGTGAGCTTCAGTGCTGCTGTGGCAACAGATATCTTTCTTGATTTGTCTTTCTCTTTTCGGCTACTAACCTCCCTTATTCTAGGTCGTAAACTGTTATTTTTAAACTATTGTCAGTCGAAAGCCTTCTTTAGATCCTATTGTTTTGAGCTTGAATTAAGTTTGTTCCTTCAACTAGGTTTTGCATTTGCAGTATTGACCACTAAAGAGCAAAGATTTTCTCCTATGCAGACTCTGCAGAGTCTTGGATTTTAAGTGATCTGCATCTGCATGGAGTAAAAATTCCATGCTTTGTTGTTGCTGACAGTTTTTCTTTTTTATTGACTGTAAATTGTTGCAGAATATGTTCATAATAACAATGATTTTTGCCTATGCAGACTATGCAGTCTAAGATTTTAAGTATTCTGCATCTAGATGTAGTTAAAATATCATGCTTTATTGTTGCGGACAGTTGTTGCTTTCTATTGACTGTAAATTGTTGCAGAATATGTTCCTAGGCTGGTAAATTTTCATGAAACTCTGGCATGTAGTAAACTTTAGGGATGTAAAAATATGAAAAAAAATAAGGACAAGGTTCGAGATTTCTGAGTCTTCCAGAGAAACACTTTTCAACTTAGTTCAGAAGTTCATTATCCCTTTTGGATAGAGAAAAACAAGTAGCTCATTTTCTGGTCAGAAAGTATAGTTTCATACATAGGAGTTGCCAGTGTATAACTGTTTGCCTAAATCTTTCTTTTCTTACGTGTTTCCACTGTATCAAAATTTGGCATTTGGTTTTCCATTAAAATAAGTTATGGTGTCTTTAACTCTCGATGGCATTTCAATTGTATACAGGCAGCATCTACGGTAAGTGGATCAAGGTGGATGAGAAAAAGACTCTCCTAGATGTCTTGCAGCATACAGAATATATCATTCCAACAATACCAGGTGTTGTCCTTTTCTTTTCCGTTGTTGTACTTTGTGGCAATAATTTACCTATTGTTCCTAGTTTCTTTTTAGTGACATTTAGTTAATAATTTTTTTCTGCAGTGTTTTTTGTTGTTTCAAAGAAATCTAGTTTCTACAAGGAGTTCAAAGCTGGAAAGTGGTCTCCACCATAATACTTATGCTGTGTACCGACATGAGATGCAATATCATATGGCTTGTAAAAACTTCTCCAAGTTTGTAGCTGTAAAGCTTGCTGTGATTATCATCAATGGTTAGGATATACGCTGAAGGAAGGCTCCTCTAAATAGTTAGACAGGAGGTATCACGCCTTTTTCATTTTAAAGACGAGGTGTACTATGAGTCTATGACGGAATAACCCTTGGATGAGAAGCTCTTCATAGAAATACTTTGTAGCATAATTGCATTAAGAACATGTTTAGTGTGATTGCATTTTAGTTATTGTAGTTTGCTACAATGAATGAACTTTTGAGTGCTGAATCGTTAGCATTGTAATCATGCTACCATATAGATGAGGCCACAGGTTAACTGGAATCAAAAGCCAGTCCGTCGAGGGGCTAGTCGGGGGCTGTAGGTTGTAATAGGCATGCTACAGGGTAGCAAAGAGTCGGGCTTTCTGAGGCTGGCGCGAGCAAATCCCTCTTGCTGTCTGTCTGGCGCTAAAATTGCAGCATCTTTCTGTGTTTCCACGGCCCCAAATGCTGCGTTACGGTTCCACTCTAAACGCTATTCTGCGCCTCAGCTAATTTTTCTTCAGCTGCCCAAATAAATCAGAGATGATGGCGCACACATTGCAACACTCCGATTTTGTGAATAAGGACTAGTAATTATCAACGATATTTATTGTGCAGCTTTAAGAACAAGCGTCAAGCATCTAACTCTGCTGGTACCAAAATTGGCAATACCATCGTCACTTGCAATCATTCTGCCACGATTCCACCACGACTTAAAGAAAAAAGTAAACAAAGCCGCCCCTACCAGTGCAACCACGGTCTCTTCCAGCGCAATCAAACTTAGTACTGCATAAAAGAGAAGAATAGATAAATAATTTTGACATTTATAATAATTAGAAACAAGGTTGCCCTTTCTTTTACGCAACAAAGTGTTGCTAGACGAAACCGTCAGATGTGGAATTTTGCGTGACACAAACTCCCCCTTTTTTCGCCTAACTAAAATAAACAAGGAGAGACAAAATAACAGGGGAGACAGGAAGAATAAACAAAAGTAGTCGGAACCGGCTATACCCCCTATACAGGTGACCACCCTATCTCGTTCCAAAATCTCTCTTTTCTGTACTAAAATAAAATACACAGAATGTAAAACAACCTCTTCATCAGGGGCTCTTTCGTCCAAAAGGTCGCAGATAAGAAAGAAACCCAAGAACCGGTTGAGAGCCGTGATAGTGAATGAGATCAAAACACACCCCCCATCTGCACAGCGCCACACCCCATCTTCTGCTTGTCTCGTGCCCATTGGATTTGCACTATATCACAAATAAGGACACCATGGCAGCAGTTCGTGGGGAAAAACCCCACTAGGAGGGATGCCTCACTTCTAGTTGTAGATTTTCACTGGCTTCTCAAACGCGTGACGGTTCTGAAGGCAGAAAGCACAAACCATCGCAAAACCAAGGAAGTCATCTTAGTTCCTACTGTATAGCAACATATATTTGTGACAACCAAAAGAAAAGCTTCTTAATTTAACTTTCTGAAGTAGGAAAAAAAGATCAACTCGCAAGTATCACATATCATAATTTGCTTAATATTTACACTCCTATAACAAGGATTACATCAGATTTGAGTCCAATTACCTGATTTGCAGAGTAAGCCCTTTTTGGAGTGGCATCCGAGTGTTCTAATCCAAGGTACTGCTCCCAAGCACCATAGACATCTCTTTTCTGTATGAAATATCAGGAGGAGCATAACACATTTACTCTTCAATCTTCATCCAGGAACAAAACTGATGATGGAATAAATTTACATACCTGAAAGCGAGTAGACACAATATCTGAATCCTCAAGGTAATCAGGGCGGTTCATTGATATAAAAGCAAATTTCCACTGGTCAAATAACCGTTACACAAAAGTAAATAATTAGTTAGTAAAAGAACTGGTTTGTAATGGTACACCAAATATTCCAGATTTGTTAGCGACTTGTATGTATTTTTACTAGCAGACACGCCAAGCGTAGGAAATAGATTAAGAATTTAGATCAATGCTATTGATACAAGTTATAAGTGTATGCAAGAATTAGTCAAGTAAATTACCTTGGAGAAGTCTTCATCCGGGACATGGAGTTTTTTCTGGATCCGCACCTTTACCTCTGCTAAAGTCTCACTTTCATGAATAACAAAAAGGAAAGGTTCCCCAAAGTTCTGAAGCTGCCATGGGAATTTTCCAAAATCATATTAGAATGTCATTTCTTATGGCATGGATGCATAAACACCTTGAAAGTACAAGAATTCTATCTACGAGGCTAACCAACATAATTCAGAAATAAGTAAAGGAACAAATGGAGGAGAAGATTGAAAGAGAGGGTCCGCATCTAAATCAAGAGAAAGAATAGCTCAATACGCCATACTTATACAAGGGAAAAGGCACCAATAATAGGCTTCTTTGTAAACATGTGATCCGGTACTTATAAAGTGAATCCAAATAATTTTATTAAGCAGAAAAACTCCAAACAAGAATGGGGCACTCCGCCTTAGTTTCCCAGCTATCGTAAACGCTACTGAGAAAGAAAACTAAAATTTTAGTCTAATTTACCATTTGGTTCTGATTAGGATCTTTCATGAAATGGTACACATGAATTAAGCGATCATGAGGCCCAAGGCTTTTCTCTTCTTCCGGAATCTGTACAGGAAAGAAATATTAATTAAAGACCAAAAAAATAAATGTTCCATGTGCAAGAGTTGAAAATAAGTTCAGCTTGAGGTACAGAAGCTTTTCCAGGCAACAGACTAGTTGCAGCAAAATAAAATAATTCTGTTCTAAGAGGAAACACCTCATTAAACAAAAAGTATTCAGCTTAAACTACGGAGACACAACATACCTCCTCTGCGCGCAAAGTCCAATACTGATCATTTATATTCTCAATTTTTTCACTTGGTGGAAAAATCTGCAAGGAAGAACAATATGCTTGAGTTACCAAAACGAATCAGAACATATGGACAATTTAATGTCCCCCAAAGATGTTCATGGCAAGCATTAGTATCTAAGCAGAAGAGGGCCCAAGCTGAGGTACAATTCATCCCGTACAGTTGAAAAATTACTCATGCTTGCAAAAGACACAGAAGATAGGAGACAGTTTAACTAACATGTCCCTCTCACGAACTGTCATGCCCGGATGAGTGGAAAAACAATCAAAGCATGTATACATACAGGTATATAAATGACCAGTAAGTTAAAATCTGACCTTGTATATTTTATGATAAAAGACCTCAAGCAACCGGAGCTCAGCTTTAGGATGAGAAAGCTCAACCTATGCAGAATACAAATGCAGACAGAGGGGAAGTTTTAATGACTTTAGTCAGCATAACCCAAGACTGCATAAACTTGGCAACAAACTTGCGCAACAGCTGCTATCCTTACCTTTGATTTCAGTTCATTAATCACATCCCCAACTGTACTATTTTTGGGAAGTCTGATACTATGAATTACCACCTGGGAAAAAAAAAAGTTTTTCAAAGATTTAACCACTTCAAAAGCAGTCATTATACTGAAGACAAGGGGGTAAAAAGACTAGCAACCCCACCTCATCCTTTGTAGCATGATGAAATGCAACTTTCAGTGTTTTCAGACCTTGCAATTCTGGCAGAGGAATGTCCAGTGCTTCATAGTACAGTATATCAGAAGTCTGTTACAGAGATCCATTAGAGTCTAGTAGATTTAAAAAATAAAGAAAAACAACAGTGAGAAGATTACAGTTTTGTAACGAAAAAGCAAGTACTAAAGGAAAAGATAATCTGCCTGGTTATAATGGATCAGCATGTCTGACAAATGTTCTACACCCCTGTACTTGATGGGTTGAGGTTTAGGTTGCTGAGAGTAGCAGTTATGAGATGTAAGTCGAATTTTTGATGGGTCATCCACACCAAGTTGATGAGCAACTCTTTCTACGACATCATCGTAAGTATGTAACTTGGACCTAAAAATAATTGTTATTAAAATACAGTTAATAGAGATAGAATATAATTAATAGAGATAGAATAAATAACACATCCAACAATAATAATAACATGAGCTTCAGAGGTATCAGATGCTTACAGTTCCAAACAAAAATCATCCTCCTTTGGCTTCTCTAGTGATCTGAAATGCACAACCTATTGCATCAAATGACAGATCAGCTTGAGCAAAAAGTATCAAACAAAAGGCAGTAATTTTTGCTACATAAGCTGCTGGTAAAGAGGAAGTTTTGCTAGACTGAATATCATAATAGCCAATCTTATGCATCAATCGATGTGACAGCATTCCAACATAAAAGGCCAGGATTTATCTAGCCAAGTCCGTTTTAGTCCTACAGGTACCTCCCTATAACCTCAATTTAGCAACATCTTACAGCTGCAATAGCCATTATTCCTATATCAGATTATCAATATAATGCACAACAATGGACAAGCATGTTAGAAACTGCAAAAAGATGCTTGTCCAAAATTTGTAGGCTGAATGGTTCTAACTTGTAATATCATATTAAGAAATTATCTTTCATACGATTACTACCCATTGAGGAAAAAAAGATATACCTAAATTCGATTTAATATTTTGATAAGGACTCCCTAACAAATCTCACAGCAAGCAAAAAACAAACATTAATAGCCCATACGTGTATAAATAGTTCCGCAGAGAGAAGGAAAAAAAAAACTTCCCTCAGACCAAAGAAAGAACATGGTTTGTATTATCAGACATATAATCATATATACCTGTCGATTGTGAACATACTCCAAAAAAGATGGCACATCAGGATACCAAAATCGATCAGCACTTTCTAGTAAGGGAGATCTTTGATAACAAATAATATCACCATCTTCAAGCTACAGTAGGCATGGAAAACTACAGAAAGTCAATGATCTAAGGATGATTTAGTCAAAGATATTATCATATCAGTGGAACATATAATAATGGAAACCTGGCTAGAACGAAAAGTAAGTCTCTTATCGATGTGTTCACACATAACACTTGGCTCGAACTTAATTTCCTGCATGTTATCAAAGAGAAAAATTGATGAGTAAAACAGTTTGAATGTCACTTCATGGATAAGATACCATGCAGCATGTAACCAAGTTATGTATTGAATGATGTGTCACAAGCTCTAGCCATAAGAAATGATCAGAAATAAAAATAAAGAAACTAAGTATGTTTTCATGTGTAAAAACTGTAGTTACTTTCATTAAAAACATTAACAAATGTAAAGCACTTTTGTGCAACTGCAGCACTGACCTCGTAGAGTTCTATTTCTTCACTGGGTGAAAAACCAGCCATTTTATTCAATTTTGTCAGAATTTCTGTTGGCTTCCCCAATGCCTTCACAAAGAGTCTCCCCACATACCTGTGTATACAGGGGGGAAAAGTCAAAATGGCAAAGAGGAAGGCCAGCATATAAACCTATCTTACTAACGAAAAATAAGAAAATACCGAAGCTCTTGCTTCTCAGGTTCATAAAGCTTGAAAAACAGCAGTATATCTTCCTTGGTTTTATCAGGTGGTAGAAGAGGTCGTAAGTCCTGAAAAATCGGCAATCCAAGAAAAACATAAATTATTTGCCTATCATAAATTATTTTCCTAGCGAAGGTTGAAACAAATAGTATGACAGATTAGAAAATAAAAGTTAATATTCATGATGACATAAATAATTATTACCAATCCAAATTCCACTTCCAAGAACAGCTTAAGCTCTGCATTGTTTGGCTTATTTGACACCTCCCTTAGTTGTCCAACCTATACAGCAACGGAAGTAAGAATTGAGGCAGTTTACCCATTTAAAACATCCAGATAACGAGAGTAAGGACTATATGAGTGGCATCACAAATCACAAATTGCAGCATATAATGAACGTTTAAATAAACGAAATTTACTTTGAGCGCACACACACTCAAATTTTACTATCGCAACGCGCGCGCACAGAAAGAGAGAGGCGGTCAGCAGTTAGTTTGATTACTTTGATTACTTCATTTTTTATAGTCCTCGACAAATTTTGATCCTATTATTTTAACCACTGATTCACTGAATCCTTTATTTCTTATAATCCTTAGACAAATTTTGATCCTATTATTTTAACTGATGAATCTAGGTTTCTCTAGTGCGCAAAATCATTAAACTTGACCTGACAACCAAACCCAAATGGAACATTCACCATTTTATTATTGATGAAACAGAACCTAAAGCCCATAAAAGTCTGGCTGGCTGCAGTAGGATACGGATGAGATCGAAATCCAATCTGACTGACTTAAAAAGTGAATAAAGTTTGTTGAGAATTAAGGGCGCCTGTTGGGATTAAGGACCTGTTTGGCCAGGACGCCTCAAGCAATATTAATGCAAGGAAGTGTGTTGATGGGAAACACCATCGTTGCAGCTTGCAATACTTAATTAGTGCATATGAGAATTGTGGGAAAGCAGAATTTATAAGCTAAAATGAAGAAATTGACCGATGCATGTGAGAGGGAAAAACACACAATGTCTGTTACTTACAGACTGTGCCTCTTCCTGAGGACTCAATGGCCTGTTGGGACGATATGTCTGATTTTGCCGCTTAGCCCACAACCAGAAACGCTGAAATTGCACAGGGATGCCAAACTCTTTGGCTACTTCCTCCTGTGAAGAAGTTTCAAGTTGACAGATAAAAATTGCTAGAACTAATATAAAGTTCTTTGAGAGTGAACCAGAACAATACAGCTGGATGGCAATAAGAACAAAGGTAATTCACATGTCGAAAAAATGATACAGCTTTTGCCATAATTCTTATGAGTACAACCACAAGAAAGAACTACCTTGAAAGTATTAAAAGGTATCTGTTTCTGTATACGAAAGCTACGAACTTTATCATGGTCTACCAGGTCAAAAAATATAACTCTTCCAATCTGCTCCACCAAATCCTCATCCCGGGCAACCTATATTTAAATGAAAAGACTTTGGTTCCTTCACAAAAGCAGTAGAAAACAAGAATTGAATCACCAATTCGATAGGATTTACCTTTATGATGGTATAAAGGTGAGCCTCAGCTTTTTCTTTTTTCTTTTGCTCTTTCTCTTCTTGTTCCTTTTTCAGTCTTACCTGGAATATCTCCTTTTCATTATATGTAATTCATCTATTGAATTCAAATTTCAAACTTTGATGAACTTCACATGAATCTTACCCTTAGGTGCTCAGCAATGTCCTTCTCATCCACATTACAGATTATTTTGTCCTTGTCACACTCACGTATATAAACAAGCATGTATGCATTTGAATACTTTGTAAACTTGAATGGTGTGTTATTCAAGCCAGGGTTAACCTGCGGTAACTACTTTAAGCAAAAGGAAAAGTGTAAATAATATGACAGAATGCAACAAGCAGAGGGTTTATTGAAAGTTAGCCAGGCAAAATTATAACCACCTCTTCCTCACCACCATACTGCTCTTCAAGTGCCCTTTTGGTATCTTCTTTTGTTACCCTCTCATCGTCAAATTTAAACCTGGAAATGAAGAATCCTTATTGCTGGGGGAGATTAACACATACTGAAGTTCTCTAAGGACGAAATGATGCAATAGAAGCCTTCTCTGATTAGAGATTCATACAGCAACTGCTAAGCAATAACTCATCCTCTATACAATACTATGGTCAGACACATTTTCTCTGTGAAAGGACTCTCCCAATATCTTACAATGGGAAACAGAGTAACCAATATAAGCATATTTGATCAAGATAGAATCATATCACTTCTGGATAGGATTTATCCCAAAATGCAGATAGAATTATACCCAATCTGAACAATAGTACAATACAATACTAGATCTTCATAGAATCATATGAAATCAGATAAAATCATTATAGTCAAAAATTTGTAAAAAATTAAAGATTTCCGGAAAAAAACAAAATAAAACCAATTAAAACTAGATCAAATAAGGAAATTTATAGTCAAATGTCTCGGATTACTTGCATGCTATCTTTTACCTAAAAAGAATATATGAAAGCCAGCAAACTAACTGATGAGGTTATATTTAAAGAGATTCAGGATATATTCAACACTATCAAGAGTTGGAAAAATAAATAAATAAATAAATAAATAAGAAGCTATTTAACAAGGGTAGCAATAACATATAGCACTATTAGTAATTCATACGATACATACCATTGATCAGAAAGAGTTGGTCGGATAAAAGCATAGTAATGTCCACCATGCACTCCACCACTATGAACAAGAACGCTGGATGGGGCCAAAATTTTATATGAGAGATACATTTGCATTATTATCATATAAAAGTAATAAAGTAAAAAATCCATAAATACTAGCTCTACAGCAATACAGCTATCACAGCAGGCAAGATTTATCATGGTCTATGCAACAGATTGAATTTGCCAAGTATGACTTTAGATATCAAAGATTCAAACTAAATCAATTAGTAATAATCCTATGCAATAATGCCAAGTGGATAAACTACAAATGTTTGCGCTTCTGTTTGAGCCAGTATCCTGTAAATATCCAGCATATTTGAGTTGGCAACAAGCATTATTTGTTTCAAGATATCTGAAAAGGTCATAATTCAAAGATACCGTACGTGTAATGTTCAGATTTAATCTAGTCTACAGTAAAATTCTGAGGAGAGTCTTCGCTGGATAATAATGAGTTGCATTTGCATGAAACCTTGTCAGTATCCAAACTAACTGGCTCCTTTTTGAAAGTTAAAAGAAAGCAATGAATCCCAAAAATAGATGAATGTCCGAGGAAGACCAAACTAGGCTCATTTTGCAATCAGGAAGAAAAAGATACATGAGACATAAGTGGGAAGAATGGTGCCTAAAATGGATCTTTTAGAATGAAAAAAGGGTTCATATTGACAACCCAATTATGTTTGGCCATGATGAATAATATATTTTATAAAAAACAAATACAAAATTATACAGGAAGACAAATTTGGGTGTGGATGGCAATGAAAAAACTACTAAAAACTACTTTAATTTACCTGTGCAAAGTATAAACGTTGCGAACGGTTCTATCAGCATCTGGAGAAAGATATTTGCCATTATCTCTATCTAGGTCAAGTTGCAGTGGAAACTCATAGCGATCATTTATCTGGACCATCATATGCATGATAAAGATTAATCACAGTTTAACGAGGAATTGATCATTATTAAGCTAAACTTGCAAATAAACATCAGAATGAAAAGTACGTGAGTACTATCTATCAACCAAACAAGTCATTTTAATTTGGATCTCCCAAAAAGGGAAAAAACATGCAAGGACACAATCCTCGTACATTGCCTACAAAGATCAATAAGATATATAACCACCAAAATAACCAGCCAACAGCTATATCCATCATGAAGCAAAAGTAAAACCCACGAACTTCAAGATAAGATCATCTATGACTTGGCAAGAGGCAACATTTCTTCTGTAGCAGCAAACAACTTGTTGTGTTTTAGTTGCAATGTCATGTGCTGCTAACATCTGGGAAACCAATTGAACCAAAAAACTGTCACCTTACGAATAACATCTCCAAAGCAAGACTCATACCACTAAATCATACCCTGCCTTTTCCAATGTCGCTATCAACAAACTAACCAACCATATATTCATGAAACAAACTTGAATTTACCAACAAAAATTCAGGAAAGTAACTCTATAACCCACAGTACAGGACTTGCCATCTAGGCACGAGTGCAGTGCTTTGAAGCACCAATTTGATTTTATGATACATCCAAAGTCTTTACTAATAAGGAGATCCACAGTGAAGGCGTTCCTTGAAAAGCCAAATTGAAACTCTGGAAGTCAAAACTCAAGATTCAAAATCTTACGATCAGGGATAAAGAGTATGAATCACATAGGATAGATAAACAAAGCTCATTTCCTGCATATTATTTTTAGTGTAAGAGACTTGCAAACAGATAGTCATACAGTTAAGGGTGCCGACTGTCTGATCATACCTTCGTGGGAACGTCAGACTCTTAGGAACTAAGTTTCACATGGACTTTTTGAGCAATGACCCAGCAAAAAAGTCAATTGAAAGAGAAAGCAAGTGCATTCAATTATAACGACAGCAAAAAAAGGCAATTAAAAGAGAAAGCGAGTGCATTCAATTATTACTTTGACCATGGTATCTCGCATGAAATCGTATTCAAAGCGTTTCAGTTGAAGTTGCAAGACAGGGGGAAAATCAATGAAGAGAACACCCTTCCTAGCATCCTGAAAAGACAAAAGGAGTTGTCAATTCAAGCTCAAGTAAGTCTCAAGCTCAAGTTACTAATAAACAGAATACATTTAACAATATATAACAGGTTAATTTCCAATGTGAAGAGAGTATAGTAAAATGATTCATAATATTCTATCAGTAGAAAACTACCTAGAACAGATATCAAGCCATTCCAGTCATGTCATAAGCATAAATAGAAAAAAAGGGGTATTAGTATGCTTCTATTATATAAGCGAACCATACAGTTTGGAAACCACAATAGCACTGCCATAGATGGACTCTCCCACATAGATAAATGTCATAAAGTGAATACTGATTATAAAAATGCATCTTCTTTCATTTTAAACCAAAAAATAATATACAATTGTACCTTCCACTGGATCAGCTCCAGTACACACCAAGAAGAACAATGAGACAAATCAAAGACGTGGCAAGAAGAAGGCTAATAACTTTCAGCATAACTGATTTCACAATATAGGACATCAACCTACTGACCTGTAACCCGTATTGCTCCGCATGATATTTGTTGTCTCCTTCAAGGCGCTCAACTTCAACATATTTATCAAAAGAAGCATAAACATCCCGGCAGCCTTTGACATCAAGCTGTAGATCTGCACCAGCATAGCCAGTAACTCAGTAGATATGTTATAGCAAATTCTGCACTATAAGATATCAAGCATCTAGTCTACCATAAAATGACTCCTTTCTGCTAGATTTGTAGTCCACATTAATGCACTCAATATAGTTGATATTGTGGCCTTCAAATAATTGTTGAATTGTTCCCTCCACGACAGTTCCCTGGGCGAGGAAAGCAACTCATTAACAGTTATTCTCCACAACGGACGAGAAACGATTGCAAGCAACATTCAAACCTTCATCTTATCTTCCAATTTTTCACAAAGAACCCTATTGAGTTCTTGTGCATCATGCTGCATGAAAGAATCATATGTATCCCATCCAAACGATTTGGTCAACTCTTTCGTAGAAACACTAGTGTCGCTATATTGAAGTTTATAAAAAAGGCTCTGCAAGGCCAGAGGAATGCTCCCTGACGGTATATCGTTCTCAGTCGTAGGCATATGATACACAGCCTGCAAAGCACAGATCAGGACAGAATTCAGTATAATAAATAACAAAGAAAGCATATGGGAAGCCAAGAATATAAGAAAAGAATTGGTACCTTCCTAAAGTAAGGAATATGGTACAAAGTCTGGAGAAGAGAGTTCATGTAACAAGTAGCACCTTGATTCTTGAGACCAACATAACCCGTCTCCTTCCTCGAGTCATATGTCCAGTAATCAATCACTCTACGGACGGCAACCTCAGCTTCGACCACAAGAGTATCATTCAGAAGATATCCTCTACTCGGATCATAAAGATCGCTTAGAGGCATAAAAGATGTGAAACCCCAATCACTTTCCCGTGCATTAAACTGGTGCTGAGTATCTACAACGAGAAGAATAAATAGCATGATAACTGGTGCCGAGTATCTACAACGAGAAGAATAAATAGCATGATATTGGCGATCAATATGATAAGTGCAAGGAGGCGTCATTCTCCATAGAAGCACCAAATAGGACAATGAAAGAGAAAGCATGCCCAAAGTCCAGTATATTCGGCAACTTTGTCAAAATCTGGCTAGAATACTGTGAATTTCCAGGCAAAAGCAGGGCAGCCATAAATTAATTGCAGCATGCGGCCAAAAAAGAAAAGCCCTGTACGAAAGTACCAGATCGGCAAAGAGGTACCTTTTCTTATTGTAAGCCTGTTCTGGATTTGATTAATCACAGCCAGGCTGAACTGGGCGCATCTGCTCCATCCATAAGGCAGTGTAGCTGAATCGGCAACATCAAGGTACATCGACAGGTGATCTACGTTGTTCCCCTTGGGGAAAATAAGGACCCGCCTGAAACCCAACCAATTCATACAAGTTAAATTCACGGACCAAGAACAAACTACCACACGGAGTTTCGAAGACAAGGAAAGAGATCTACTTAACCCACCATTTGTAGCCTCCATCGATGAAGATGTCAGAGTAATGCTTCTTCACGTTCAACCGGGAGAAATTCTCGATCGTCCACGTGAAACTGGTCGACGGAATTTCCTCCGCCTGCTGGTTCTCGGCAGTACTAACAGCTTCGGTCTGAGCCACCACTGCATGACGGCGGAAGAAGAAAACAACAACGGTGGACACAGCAGCTCGAAGAATTCAGCGGGATCTCACCCAACCTTCCGAAGCCAAAAAAACAAAGAAAAAGTTGAGAACACGTGCTTACCTTCCATGGGCTGCGCTCCGTCAGCAATCTCCTGGTGTGGGACCAGCATCTCGTCGTCCTCCTGCTGCTGAAACATGAAACAGAGAAGTTTTTTTTTCCTTTTTTTTTTTTTTTTTTTCCTTAAAAGAGCACGCGAAAGTAAAGATCTCAGAACCATCAAGACCAGGGCTACGCGATCCGGCCGAAAACAACCACGGCACGGGGAACGAACTCAGAGCAGTGGACGCGGATCGAATCGAACTAATGGGGTGCGAAGGTATGGGGAGCGGAACCCTAAGAGACGAGGCAGCAGGAAATGCGACGAAACAGCGGAGATATAAGAGCGCGGCAGGAGCAGGCCGAGCACCGAAGAGATGGAGGCGGGCGCAAGCAATGACAGCGCTGGGGGCGAGGAATGGAAAGCAGAGAGAGAGAGAGAGAGAGAGAGAGAGCGAGAGAGATGAGGCAGTTAGGGGTGGGGAGATACGCACGTCTCGAGTGGGGGGTGGAGTCATCATAGTCATGGATGGGGCGGGGCGGAGAAGCCGATTCGAGGCCGCGCGCGGAAGACAGGACCTCCGTGCGAAGGGGAGGGAAGACGGAGGAGGGAGAAGGGAGAGGGAAGGAGGCTTCGGAGGGCCGAAGGGGGCACTCTCAGCAGCGCCAGCCAGCGAGCGACGCCACCGAACCGAAAAGGAAAAGCAGCTGGGTCCGCAACTCCGCACCCAGGCCTGACGCTTAATTTCGATGTCGGGCTACTACTCCCGCAAGTTTAAAAGCGGGTATTACCGGAATTCTTGCATATTTATTCCTTTCCAAATTTTAATTATTAAATACGTACTCTCAAAGAAAAAATGCGATTTATTATAAAACTATATTGTTTTCCCCTGTAAAAAAAAATTAAGTATATCAATTTTTTTTTTCTATTTGTACTATTTTTATACTAATTTTATTTTTTTTAAATATGAACCTTAAATTATAAAGACCGGGAAAAAAATTTTAAACAAGTTATGTATACAAATATACAGTGAAATATTAATGATAAATAAATTCATATAAAAGAATAAATTGTTGAAAAAAATTTTCTGATCTTTTTATTATAATATTTTTTAAAACAATTCAAAAGTTTAATTCTAGATTTAGAAAAATTTTGAAAAAGAAAATAAATAACAACTACTGTAAATAAAAGATTTAATATTACCTGTGGATCGAGGCGTGCGGAACACTGTTCTAAAAGAGAAATAGATTAATGGCGAGAAAGTAGGGAAAGACGAAGTAGGATTTAGGTATGCTCGGATTCTTCCTGAACTCATACAATCCCGCCCAATATTTATAACCAAGTCCAATATTTATAACCAAGTCGGAAATCTTGCTTCCACGTATCAAATTTGTATTTGTATAAAATTTAAAACAAGATAAGCCTAAGATTATACGAATAAGGCTTAGAATAAAGATAAAACCTACAATCTTGCCCAATATTTATAACCAAATTGAGAATCTTGCTTCAACGTATCAAATCTGTATAAAATAAGATAAGCCTAAGATTATACGGATAAGGATGAGGATAAAGATAAAACCAAAAAAATATAAATATAAATAAAATAAATCGGGTGTATGGATTGCGCGCGCCACCGGGGGATTGAATTTATAGATGAATAGGAATGCTATTTTTAAATAAATTGATCATAGCTATTCTTTTTTGATATTTTTTTTAACAAATTAATCATAACCATTTATAGAGAATAGATTTCAATATTTGGTAGAGATTTAATAGATTAATCATAACCGTTCGTTCTTATTTGAGATATTTTTAAAAAAAAAATCATAATCATTCATTCGTAGGGAATATTTTTTTATTCACTTTTGGATTCCGTCTGTCATTGTCGGAATTCCTATACGCTTTTATATATAGTATAGATATAGATATAGATTACACAAAAAACAACCAATTCAGTATATTAACAATTATCCTCCTACAATCTTGAAATAATACTAATAATAATTCATAACAACTTATATTTGAATTTGATTTATTTTGAATGACTATAACACAAGTTATATTTAGTCTTTACTCTAGTTCTCAATTTAATACTATATGGATAGATTTCAATATTTAGTAGAGATTTACTAGATTGATCATATCCATTCGTTTAACAAAAAAAAATCATAATCATTCGTAGGGAATATTTTTTTTTTCCTTTTTGGATTCCGTCTGTCATTGTCGGAATTCCTATATGCTTTTATATATAATATAGACATAGATTACACAAAAAACAACCAATTCAGTATATTAACAATTATCCTCCTACAATCTTGAAATAATACTAATAATAATTCATAACAACTTATATTTGAATTTGATTTATTTTGAATGATTATAACACAAAGTTATATTTAGTCTTTGCTCTAGTTCTCAATTTAATACTAAATCAACATTTAGGTTGCTGCAAATTAATGTGAAAAACTGTGTCCACGGGTTTTCAAGGATTAATAATTGTGAAGTTACCTGCACATTACAATGGGCTAATGCTATAGAAGATAAAAGATTAACAAAGTTAAAATTTTATATTTTTTCACTTATCTTGAAATATTAATAGATACAAACATAAAATATATGTAGCAAATAAATTATACATAATAATAATAATAATAATAATAATAAAAGAAGCACTAACAAAGTTACTATTTCATATACACCTTCATCACCCTGTCAAAATCGGACGGGCGATTATCGTTCTCCGCGTCGCCTCCAACGCCACTGTCGGCGTCAAGCTTCTCCTTGATCATGGCCACATTGATGCAGTACAGATCTCTCCACACCCACCACTTCTTTTCCCTCATCGACTCTAAATTCATCGCACTGCACCTCGCTGTGCCGCCATAATCCTCAAAATTCTAATAGNACAGATCTCTCCACACCCACCACTTCTTTTCCCTCATCGACTCTAAATTCATCGCACTGCACCTCGCTGTGCCGCCATAATCCTCAAAATTCTAAAAAAAAAAAAAAAAATGAAGATATCTTATTTTACTCTTACTTTTAAAGTGATTTGTTTATATAAAACTGAATTGTATGAATATATTAATTAGAAAATAGGTGAGTAGAAAGACGAAGTATTATATAGAGGTAAGATGACAATGCAAGCATCAGGGTATGAGAAGGGTAGAGTGAAGAAGATATTATCACGTGACAAACTCTATAAAAAATAATGTATAGATGCAGATCGAGCGATAGATATACAGATGAGAATGGCTGTGACCGGTAAAGCTAGGAAACACCTAAAACGTTTTTTTTATTATTTATTTTCTTTATTTAAAGACATGCGGCGGCAGAGTAGGTCTAAACCTTAATTGCGATGGACACATGCCCTGCCGTCGGCATAAGAGGCCGCGGCCACCATGCAGGATAATGGTAGAAAGAGTTAAATAAAAAGATATATAAAAAGCTCGTTGCTACTTCTAACATGTGAGAATCCGGTGGGGAAGCAGTGTTTTTTTTTTTTTCGTTAATAAACGATAAGGCTTCGATCGCTTGGAGAAGCTAGTGCTCGATCGGCAACGCCAAAAACCTACAGAGAGAGAGAGAGAGAGAGTGATTATCCATATATATAAATATCTGCTTGCGTGTTGAGTGGGAAAAGAAGATCGGGGGTTAAAAAAAAAAAAACAGAGAAGAAAAAGAATATATATATGGAGGGGGAGCAGAGGCGTGAGGCAACGGAGGCGGCAGGCGCAGAAGGTGGTAAGACGGGCGAAGAGGCGAGAATAAGGAAGGTGGTGGTGGTGGTGGCGGCGGTGGACGAGAGCGACGTGAGCCTGCATGCCTTGTCTTGGGCTATCGACCACCTCCTCAAATCCGCCGCCAACACCCTCGTTCTTCTCCACGCTCAGCGTGCCATCGACCACTTCATCTATCCTGCTGCAGGACACGGTACTGCTCTTTTTTTTTACTTTTTTACTTTTTTATAGTATTTCTATATTTGTCTGAACCGGCTGAAACAGAGGAACAAAATGCACGCACAGTTGTCGGTAGGTGATCGCATCCCTCATTTTAATTGTGATTCCGATTTTTTTACTTTTCTTTTCTTTTCCAATCATTTATGCCATCGCATTCTTCTCTTCTTTTCGTCAAGCGATGAAAAATAAGAGAAGATCAAGACTGTAAATCAATTTGCTAGCGCGCCACTCCAACTGAGCAGGATTTTATGGGCTGGACTCGTCCATTTGTTTCCTGCACTTTGAGAAGTGCGTAGATTTTCAAAACCAGAATATATATATATATNATATATATATATATATATATATATATATATATATATATATATATCTAATTCTCATTGTTCCGTGCACGCTCGTCATGATGTAATGTAGCTGTTTATGCCACGACTTCAGTGCTGGTTTCCATCAAGAAGGCTCAGGAAGAGAACTCTAGGAATGTCATCTCGCGAGCCATGCAAATTTGCAGAGAGAAGCAGGTAGGTAATCCAATTATAATTAATTGTCTACTCGTATATATATTTAGGTATTTTCTTTTTACTTTTTTTTTTTTTTTCTTTACTTTGGTTATACATATATACTTCACTTCACCAAGGTTGGTTGTGCAGGTGGATGCTAAAACAGCCATCGTGGATGGCGATGCAAAAGAGGTAATCTGCCAGGCCGCGGAGCAAATGCAAGCCGATCTCCTCGTCGTAGGCAGCCGTGGTCTCGGCACAATCAAAAGGTTATAATTAATCCGCACATCGCTTGTCTATGTAATTTTCTCAAAGATTCTTCTTTGTTCAAATATAATTAAATTGTTTTTTTTTTCTGGCATTGCACAGGACCTTCTTGGGCAGCGTAAGCGACTATGTTGCGCATCATGCAAAATGCCCTGTCCTCATAGTCAAACCACCCAAAGAAAATCACCAGTGATGCAGTTTTTGTGTTTTTTTTTTTCTCCTCATGTTGTGCATGTCTTAAGACGCTTATTAGTGCAGGTTTAGTTGAGAGAATAATGTGAAGGGCTTTGTAAGCTTTTTCCTCATGAGTTAATTAGGTTTGGATCGAGGTATAAATCTGCAAGTTCTATATTCACAGATGTCTCTCGATTTATGCAGCCAATGTACATAACAACAACTGGAAGCGCTAACCTGATAGCTGGCGGGCCTCTCTAATTATTTCTCGTGTATATTCAGAAACATAGAATCATATGGCAGGATAGTAAAATCAAATTGTAATATAGAATGAGTTAAAAAGAAGAAGTCGTTCACGTTTATTATCAAAATTCATTCCCCACGTTCTCATAAGATAAATTCCCTTTTCAGATTAGAACTAATTAAGAAATTCCTTTTCAGATTAAAACTATCAATTATAGACCATTTAGACCTTGCTTGAGTGAGCTCAGCTTCCTCTCCTAACGAGCAACTTACAAGGAAACAACAGAGTTTCCGACTGAAACGTGGGAAACAACAAATAAGTATTATTGTGTTCTCCCTAGCATAGCGTGAGATCAATTTAGTATCCACCGTCCATGTATGCATGCTCTTATCCTTCGCTGTAAGCTCGGGCATGGTCAATTGCGCTCCCAACCACCCAGTCTCTCTGCAGGATCATAGTTAGTGAACAGCCGGAACTCATTTCCTAGCTTGTTTGCGTGTTGGGGCCTGAAGCTGCACGGCTTCACATTTAGAAGCTCTAGAGCTCTATCCTTCTGCACCTCTCCTGCTCAAATTAGCACAAGCAAGTATTAGATAAAAACCAAAAACCCATTCAATTCTCCATTTTTCTCACTATCGACGGCTCAATGCAAGCACTCTAAACAGGATGGAAATATGTAGCAAAACAGTGTCAATTCTAATTCTTAAGAGAGACAAAAAATGACAAAAGGAAATTGCACAAAGCGGCAAAATGAAGTAATCATTTGATTTTAGAGGAGAACATTATGATATGAAGCTGTGCCTTTCCGCGGACTTTGGAGAGACCTAGAAGTTGTTATACCAGCTTCTATAGATAGATCATGTAGATCTCTATTAGTTTCTCAGCTAAACTATGAGAAACGGGTTTGGGCAAACCTTGTGTCGCACAAGATAGTTTATAGAACAGAAAATACCGGAAATAGTTTTCATTATGCCTCCACATGCCATGAGGAATGATTCGAGTGATTGATGTATGAAATGCAGGTTCACATGGAGATTTAGATATCAACAATCAGTTATCCACCACTGAATGGAAACGGTAGTAACAAAATTTCATTATCTGATTAGCAGAAGACAAACTTACGAACTTGAGGATTACATTTCATAGATGGCTAATTACCCGTCAATAACAGTAAGAATGGACCTTGTGGGCGGGCTAAGAAAGAGACGGTCTGGGCCACTTTCTCCAAGCATTCCTTGCTCTACTTGCACAAACGAAGAAAGTAAAACCAATCAAAACAGTTCACAAGAGCATTCTTCTAAGAATGGATAAAGAAAGATCTCATTGGCAAATCCTGTCCATAATAGGATCCTTAAGAATAAATGATGCAGCTAAAGCAGATAGAGTAGATCCCTCACTCTGTCCCTCCTCCCACTCCTTTAATTAAAATTTTCTTTTTTAAGTAACGCATAGTTTCTTGTAGAATACATGGAAAGGCATTTAAAAGATATGAATCACAAATGGAACTACGGTTTGGAAGTTAGAAAAATTGCTCTGTTTCATAGAATTTGAGTTATATATAACTTCTCAAGGTTTCATAGTATTATGGAATGTAATAGTAATACCCTAGATACCATTCTTTTCCAAAATCAACCTCACGTTACCAGATATGGAGGGTCGACGACAATGATGTTGCAGGCATGCTTTAATACCGCTGGCAACTCTTCAGGCTGATTGTAGTCGTAATATACAAAATCATCGCCATATTGCTCGAAACGTTTATCATACTCAAGCAAGTTTGCTGAGATATCAGGGTTTAATTTCTGAAGTGAGAAGGAAAATGCACGTCAATGTCAGATTATTCACTAGTTGATGTGAAAACTGAACATAGTTTCATGACTAAAAAAATTAGTTGGCATAATATCTTATTAATGGTAAAAGAACCTCTTGTCCCAGCTAGCCGGGCATCTATGTAAACTCATTTCTCAATTCAATTTTATCACTAGTAACGCCCTCCATTTGTTGAAAGATATTATATCCCTACTTAGTGTGCCTAAGTCACTAGTTTTCGAGTTTTACATAATGATAATGAAAGGACAAAAATTCTTATAAAAACCTGCCAAAGAAAGTAGAGATCAAGAATGATAAGTCAAAGAAAAATGAATCTTACTTGTAGCTCTACGTTATCATCATAGTTCCGTTAAACATGGCACAAGTTTTGTTTTGTTCTGCACAAATTATTTTCCAAATCATCCTCGCAGAACAATGACTAAACAAAATCTTGTCATAATAAGCATGCTTATATTGAAACTCTGCGGAATCACAAGTCCATACACTAGAACCATACTTGGCAGCTTAACTAACTGGTCCAGTGGCCTAACCAAATATATAATAAACCAATAAACCTCCCATGTCGCATCGAGCAGAGGGGCTAACTGTATGAGAGTCCGCGATTCAAGCATCCAATTCGTTTACATGAACAAGACTAGTACGAGTAAAGGGGGAGTTTTGGGCGGTGACCTTGAGATAGACGTAGAGGGTGGGGCAGGCGATGCAGGCGACGGAAGAGGGAGACGAAGGGTCGGAATCGCAGATGCGCCGGATCTCCTCCGCCAACGTCTCCGCCGTGACCCTGTCGTACCAGAACTGGCTCAGCCTCCAGTCCTCCGCCACCAGCCTCACCTCCTCCTCCTCCTCCTCCTCCTCCGCCTCGCCGCCGGCAAATGATTGGGCCGCGCTCTGCTCGCTGAGGAACTCCCGCAGGGCTTCCAGAGCTCGCGCGCTCAGAGCCGGCCGGTCGTCGTCCTCGTCGCCGGCCGACTCCGGCCTCTGCTGCTGCTCCACGTCGGTCGACATATCCGACGCAAGTCGCACGGGCGGGCACGAGCAGGAGCGGGAGCGGGAGCGGGGGCGGCCCTAAAAGAAGTCCTCAATCCCCCGAGCCAAACGGGCGCCAAACGGACGGTAGAGAGTCGACAGTCGATACTCGAGATTCGGGGGGATTCTTTTTCTCATAAGCGCTGTTCAAAGTGACGTCAGCTACTTAAAGGGGCATTTCAGTCAAACTCATACCACTTTGGGCTCGATGGAGGCCTTTGCCTTTGCCTTTGCCTTTGCCTTTGCGGCCCAAGTTTTAAGCGCGTCGACGGTGGGCTGGATTTTTTTTTTTAAACAAGTTATTACAACTCGAATTTTTCTGAAGCAGGCTGATACTTTGAGCAGTATATAGCCCGAGCATACGCCAAAGAGTGAGTAGTCGCTGACACAGAACACCAGTTTCTCTTACAAAGGTAAGTCATATCCAGTAGATTCAATCCGTAACAACAATAAATACCATATACCATGGGCAATGAATCTTCCCACCCCCACTAAACCAGCAACTTATAAAATACTTTCCGGGAAAGGCAACCCGACCCCAAAATAATGAACTACAATTAGTAAGTATCTTCAATTCCCCTGCTAGGTTGTGATATACACGACCAGATCCATCCAAAAATCTCAAAACTGCCCCCCCCCNCGACGGCACATTGCCGGACCACAAGCGAAGCCCTCCGGCAGCATTCTTCTGCGTTATCATTATCAGAAGAAAACACAGCACGAAGCATCTCCATCCCACCTGTGCTGCGCTCCGTACTCCATTCCTCTTTCCTCCGCACTGCAGCCCGCGACGGCCCAACAAAGCTTAGTCTCGAGCCCACCATCCTGGGAGTACCATGTGAAGTGTGAACCCCTAATTCCCAAAACGCCCCTACTCTCTCTCGGGGCCCTAACACTTCCCTTCCCTTTTTCCGTCGTCCCCGTTGCCCGCCTTTTCCCCGCTTCCGTCGACGGGAGGGGGCGGTGGCGGCGCTCGCTAGCGCCGCCGGCGCATGCAGAGAGCTTCTCTCTGAAAATTCGGCTTTTTGAAGCCTTCTCCTTTAAGCCATTGGCGGTCGCGGGATTGCGTGCACCTCCTCCGATCACTTTTACCGAGTTCTCTTCTGCTGAAGCGATCATCGAAGAAGACCGAATAGAATTCTCGAACCCCTTTTTTTTCTTCCTTTCTAATAGCCGGAGAGGATCTGTATTTAGGGTTTTTCTTTTAAGTTCCTCTTTCCTTGTTTGTTGGGGTGTGTGTGTGTGTGTTTTTTTTTTAAAAAATTAATTCCCCCTTTCCTGGTTGGTTTGTGTGTGGTCGTTGACGCGGCCGGTGATGTCGGACGACATAGTGATGCATCTGTCGTCGAATTCGAACCCTTCGAACCCATCGCTGCCGTCCAAGCTGGCGAAGCTGGAGGCTCGAATGGCCGGGAAGAGCTCCTCTCTTCCCTCCATCCAATCCGGGTGGCAGCAGCAGCAGCAGCAGCAGCAGCAGCAGCCTCCTGCACCTCCTTCTCTCCCTCCTCCTCCTCCTCCTCCACCTCCTCCGTTGAGGTTTCTGGAGAAAGAAGAGCTTCCCGAGTCCTCTTCTTCCGATGATGATGTGAGCTCTAACAGATCACACCCTGCCCCCTTTTATTTACTAAGTTGTGTCTTTGTCTGGTTTCTAACTTTCCTTCATTAGTACGCGATTATTTTTTAAAAAAATTTCAGGAGATCAATTGCCTTCTGTAAAATGTTGCAATGCAAACAAACAATTTGGTGGGATTTGCTACGTATTTATGAGCTTTCGATTACTACTTTGTTGGCAGATAGATTAAATACTAGTTTGCTACTTCTATTGCATCTTTATTCACGGGCCAAGTTAAGAATGCCCTATTTCCAGTTTTCTACTGGTTTTTCAGTAGTACTGGTTCTCTAGGAGGTCGCTATTTTGATTCAGGCTTTTCATTTCCTCGTTCCTCTTGTGGATCTTTTCTAACCTCTTGGTCCTGGTCTCAATCCTGATATTTTGACTGAAACTATCATCTTATGTTTTCTGAATTCATGTCGAAGCTTGGTTCTTCCTTTAGCACTTCTATGAAGATAGAATGTAAGTCTTGGATATAAGTATGCTTGCTGTCGCATAGCTGATCTGGCATTTGTTTTTCAGAATTGTAATGAGTACTTGATACAACACAACTCTCAGAAGCGACTTAGAGTGCAAGAAGAAGACCACACCACAGCTCTTCAGCATTCTGAGGTGTGTTCCTCGTTCCCCGTGTTGGTTATAAAAGTGCACAATGTTCCTTGTTCCCATTCTCTGTGCTGCTGTTGAGTGTTGGCACAATTGCTTGGTAATTGGACTAATTAGGAAGCGGGTGGAAGGATGAAGGTCGCAGAAGTCACGGACACAAGACCAAGCTTGGGCAACACGAACAAGAAAAAGCAAGGGCGTGGTAGAGGGCGTCCTGCAACGGGCAGGGGACGTGCTTCAAAGATTACTGATCAAACACTATCCTCACCAGCTTCCACAACAATCACATCGAATGGACACTTGGACAAGCCGACCAACAAGGTATGACTTTCCTATGTGCTAGCTCCTGTGCTCTAATTTATGCTTAATTAGACCCTCGCTACTTCTGTTTTAAATGGGACATTCCTCTCTTGACAACCTTTTTGGTTCCCTTATTTGGATTGCAAATCATGACCAGCCAGTGAATAAGAAGAATAATCTACTAGGTCAACAGAGTAAGAATGCATTTAGATCTCAAAATCAATCGGCAAGAGATATCCAGTAATGAGAGTAATCTGACTTTTGCAGACCACACTACCTGAGGGCTGATATAAAGTTTTCAATGGACCTAGGCATCAGACTCATTTTTCATCCCTAAAGGCTGATTAAGCTGATCTTGATGCAGGACAGATTAGTCCTATCCGCACCCGATTCTGCATCAGATCTTAACATGGAAAATTTTTTGCACTAAATTGATCTCCACCTATTGCCTAGGCACTTCCCTGCTGATTAGATAGAGGAAAGAAAAGTCAACACTCTTTTACTTAGCCAATTTATGGTTCAAGGATAACATCTCTTCTTTTCCTGTCCATCCTATAATCCATTCACATGCACACACAAACTGTGCGCTCATATAGTCACACACACTCAGATATGAATGTGTCCCTGTAACATAAAAATGTATAGGTCGTCTTACTCAACTATCATTTTGGCAGGAATTTCGGTCGAGTGTCCAGCTTGGCAATGATGAGAGGACTGCTTTGCAGGTACTTGACCTTGTCCTTTTCACTATGTATAGGCGTATAATTCTAGCAATTTTGTTTCTGTCGCATGCCAGATATTCTTTTTTTTTTTGGCCTCCTTTTGTAATCAGTGCATAAGAGTGTTTCTTATCCTATTTATGCTTGCTAAATGTATTCTTGTACAATCATTGTCACATATCTTTGACGTGATTTCCATCAATTCTGATGTATGCAGATGTTTTTAAATATGTATACATTAATGCATAAAATATACAGAGATGTGTTTGGAAAATAGGCAGCAACTAAAAGTACGCTATATATTGTATCAATAATAGGTAACCAAGCTGCTTTTTATTGACTGTAGCAACTCACATTATAATGACTGTAGCATCTCTCTATTATGGTACAACTGCATATTTGATGACATAGAGCTTTGTACTTCTTATAGTTTCATCATATACTACATATAATCAACTGAAAGTCTGCCAGATTTTACGAAGGTACTACTAATTAAAATAATGGATGTTTAGAATATGGGATGCTGAATATACAATTTTGTGGGAAAGAATGTAGGATCTGATTGTTAATACAAAAGGTGCTTCCTTTCATTAATGAATACGTACATGCTACTATATACATATATAGTAAGTTGTATGTCACTTTTTGTCCTCTGCTGCATAGGAGGAGATATCCTTGTTACGTAGAAGAATTGGGTTGCTGGAGGAGGAGCTGAAAAAATCACGCCAAGAAGCTGCCAATCATCATCGTCTCTGTTCCCAGTTAGAAAAGGTTTAAATTATTAAATATCTAGTGTTGTTCTCGCTTTTCTATTGATTATTGATTAATAGGGATTCATGACTTGTACTGTTATTTCAAATGTTCAGGAATTGAAGGATCTTAAAGAGCATGATCAACAGGTGAAGACAAAGGTTGTATTCTATGAGTAACCTTGACATAAATTCTTGATGTGTATCCTTGCCTTGAAGCTTAAACAGTAATACAACCAAGTCATGATTTGAGCTGTGATAATAATCAAGAACAACGGTAGTGTTATTTCCTAGAAAATCATATGGAGGAGTCCAAAATGTTTTTTTTTTTTAACTGAAAGTATTAAGGCTGTTTAATGATGCAAGATGTTAAAGGGGCTAACAAGGATAATTAACAATGTGATTTGCTATCATGGGAAGGCAAAGAATGTACGCATGTTCGGTTTCTATAAGTTTACATGTGATGTGGCTGCATGCCATCAGAATCTGATCTCTGATAGCATGCTAAGCTGTGAGAAATCAATTTTGGAGAATATCTCTGATGATAATGTTGCGTTGTAGAAATATACAAATTTGGAAGGAAGCCCATCTGTGAAAGTCAAATCCTTTTAGAATCTCAAATCTTGTTCTGTTTATGTCCTTCTAAATTTGTTGGTTGAAAAACCACTCCAGTGGTCCATCATACAGCTGTGCGAGTAGTAATTTACCTAGGATTTCAACTTCTCTGTCATTTCAGGAATAATTTAGAATTACAAAAATGAAGATCATTCATTTCTCTTCTTGGTTAGGAAGGTTTAAACTGCATGCATCAAAACTTAGAATCAGCTCATGGTGATTTTAACACCGACTGCGGTTAAATGCCCTGCCATCTGTAATGATGCGATCCTGGCATTATCTTGTTTGAAGTTCTTTAAATTAATAAATCAAGTGGTTTTGCTGAAGGAGACAGATGAATTAACTTGTTGATTAAGCACTAGGAATGCTGTCTTCCGAGTAGGATATACTTAATAGGTAAGGTATTCGATAACACAAGTATAAATTTGAACCCGTTGTCCAATACTATCTTTGCTGGTAGGATTAGCTCCCTTTATCGTTACTGTGTAGACTGATAAGGTTAAAGTTTGGATATATGGAAAGTATGGAAGAACACTGAGCAGTGGGAGATCGGAAAGGAACTAGGAGTACAAAAAGGGTGCAAAGCAGTAATTGCATTCCTTAAGAGTGATATCCGATATATGCCTTAGAACAGTTATTCAACGTTTAGTATAACTGCTTTGTTGGATTGTGATAAAAATCAGGTGCCATGACGTGCATAGGTAAAGCTGATATATCGCAGAAGTTTGACAGTTAACTAGGTATTACTGCAGATTAATTGTGGACAACATTGATATGAGACTTCCTCTTTCTATGCATGTGAATCAATTATGATTTCCATCCATCAGATGTTTCCATGCTGCATGGATGGATGCATGGATGGAGACAGACACAGCATGGTAACCTTTTACCATGTGGCATATTTTTCAAAAATTAGGATATAATAAAAGGAGTATAAGAAAATGGATTTACATATATACCTGCAAATATGCATGCATATAGAAATAATATAGATAGATATATTAGTTGAAATTTAACGAAAACGACATGTATATAGGCATGTATACATGGAAAAAGCTTTTTCTTGTGTTTTATCAAGCGACATATTACTGTATCCGTTATAGTTACCTAACCAAGTTTCTTTAATTTCTTCATCAGCATAAAATGGACGTTTTTTATGCATTCTCTAATTTTCAGTGGTCTTCTGTGGGACTGCAGTCTCTTAATATCTCGATTCACTTAATCGAAATTACTCATTAATGTCCTAGAAGTATCCAAACGTAAATGTATTTTTAGTTTTATTTTGTAAAATTAAGTGCGTAGGGTAAATATCTGATTTGTATATTCGTTAGCATCTAAGATATCTGGCAGTAGACATACTTAGAGTGTTGAGGTCCCTGTGCATCATAGATATCTTTATTTCAGCAAGAAGGTTAGATGATGAGACTATCGTGGTGCGTTTACGCAAAGCTTGAGTGCTTTTTCTAGTTGATCTGAAAGGCAGTAGGCAGGACAAGGTCTTGGAGTATATAGATATCGGGAAGGCATTTTAAATAGCTCGAGGCGGATGGATGCTCGTAAGGTGTCATAGTGCAGATTTGCTATATATTAATACATCGCTTATTTGGTTATAGGCTTTCAGTAGAAGGTTAAGATTTGTGTATCACTGGTTGGCAGTATTTTTGAACGTGATAAATCCAACCATAGGAATTTCCCGAGTTATGTTGTACTATCTCTTTCTTCGAACTTTCTTTTGTTGAACCATTCAAGTCTAACATCACCGGTCTTATTGGCTTTTTCTGTTTCCTATATGTTTTGAATTTTTGATACAATGCCAGATGCATGAATGTGTTGTTGCATTATGCTTCAGAACAACTTGTTACATCATAACTTCTGTGAAAAGAAACAGTTATAACATAATTGTTTCACAGGGCAATAATACCTGTTTTTGTTTCCGATAATTTTCCTATGATCTGTTCTTCTACATATCTGAGTCTCTGCTCAGTAGTTCTGATAGATTTTCACCCCATACCTTGTTCTATTTTTGAATAACCATTCTATCTAAAGTGAAGTTGTCTGCTGAGTGATTAGATATGTTCTAGTTATATTTCGTTTCTTTTCTTAATTGTGTGCTCAGCTGTTGTTTTGTTCTATACACACTTAGCATTCTTTAATGATGTGCTTAATTTTCGAACTATAACTTTTTTATCAACTTAGATGCCTACAGCATTTGCTGTCTTGGTGATTCAAACTAATCTCTAACTTTAGCCGACATGATTCTTTACATAAATGCAGAGAATTAAAGTCCTATCTGAGCTGCTGATAGCTGTATCAAAAGCAGAGAGGCAAGAAGCAAGAATGAGGATCAGACAAGAATCTTTTCGGCTAGGCAATGTTGGTGTTATGAGGTGCATTTCTTATCCTTAGTTTATCCTGTTATCTTGGGAGGTAATTTTTATTGTCAGAGAGAAAACTAGAATGCAAAATAATTGATCTGCTTCAAAGCTTCAAATTTATGGAATGCAGTTACCGCATAATGCTTTCTGGATTTTATGCTTTTGTACAATTCTCACGAAATTCTCATTGAGTCGCACACTATTGGAGATAAGCTTGGTTGATAGAGCATCTAGGGCTGACAACATTGAGGATTTTGGAAAATTCCAGATTTGGCTATACATGAGGGTTTTTTTGTTTTGTTTTGTTTCTAAGAGATATATGAGGTAATTTGCCAGAGTTTCTTTGCTTATCTCTGAGAGATGTGCAAGGCAAAGAGTCAAAATGGCATGCTGTTGTATTGCGACAGTCTTTTTCATCTCTTCTGTCAGAATTATGATATCCAATATCGTGTTAACATGCTTCAAATGGGTTTATATGTTTATTCCAGCCCTGTTTTTACCAGCTTTTGTTCTCTGGTCAATGCCCTTTCAAAAAAGTTGCAGCAAAATTGTACAATCCTTTAAAATTTAGCTATCATTTAGCTATCCTCTGTTTTTACCTTTAATGCTGTTTTAACTGACTTCTGTTTTAGATAACAACTCAAATTAGGCCATCTAATTTACTAAGTGATAGCTAAATTATCCAATCCTCTGTTCTTATGTATGCTTATTTATACAATCCTCTATAATGATGGTTATAGAGGTTATACTTTGATACATTTTTTACATTTATTCTCTTAATTTTCCTTCTACAATGATTGACCTTTTCATCTATTTTAAAACCTGTCGGACGCATACAACTGCTCTTGCTATTTGATTCCAATACTTCACACTTTCACAGACATAATGGAATCTGTTGCTATTCTGTCAATAAAGTACTTCATATTGTCTATGATAATTCTACTTTTATGTGCTTTCCTTGATAAAATGCAGAGCTGGAACTGTTATATCTGAGACATGGGAGGATGGGCAAGCAATAAAGGATCTTAATACTCATCTTGTAAGCTTTTCTTGCGCTTATCTACATTTTCCATCAAGGACATCAGCACACGAACATACTAATGCTGTGTGATGTGAGTTAACATGATTGTCCCACATTTAATGCTTTTTGCTTTGAAAGTAGCTCATGATGCATATGATTTCTCTTGTGAGATCTTCCAATGATGTTACTGTGTATTCATTATTTTTTCCCACCTTCAATTAGGCTGCAAGACTCAGATTCAATCCTAGGTCTAAACCTCAGGTCTGAGCCTGGCCCAGATCACAAGTCTGGCTAGGCTCTCCAACCTACACTAAACTTCAGGGCCAGGCTGGGCTGCATCATGCTCAGGTCGCAATCATTTTTCTTCCATGAGGTTGTAGCCTGGACTGGCCTGAAACACAATCAAACTTATCCGTTCAGGCTAGTTCAGTCTGAGATCCATGTCATTTTTCCAGCCCAATATTTCAGGGCAGCGTATTTGTGCCGCTCAGGTGGGCCTAGCCCTTTGGAACTCCTAATTATAACTTTGCAACTGTAGTGATACACTCAGGCATTTTATTTCACAGTTTATTAGCATTCCTCACTGTAAGTGAAGATGCAAGCAATATGCAATGTTAATTACCTGTAGAGCATCATTTGTACGAAATATCTGTCTTCCTGCAATGGCAAAATGTAGTAAATATCTTGCTCTCCAGTAAGTCCATTTTTTTGTGTTCCACAAAGCTACTGAAACTAAGTTCCTTGCATCATATTGAATTTTTGTATGTCAAATGACTTACATGTGACCCTATCTTGGTCTCTCAGCTGAACTTATTTCATATATGACATTATTTGACTGTAGAAATCTTTGTTGGAGACGAAAGAGGCTATTGAAAGGCATCGGAAATCACTTAAAAAACGACAACCAGGTAAATCCCTTTTTCTGTGTTCAGTGCTTATTATATTCTTTTTGGTTCACAGAATTCATAAGCGTCCATGCATGAAAAGGTATTCCATAGATAATTTGCAGCTGCAAATATTAGTTTGATCTTTTCACCAAATTAAATGATTTGGACTACTTGCTTTTTAATATGTTGTCTGAGTTTGCTGAGCATGGTCAAAACTAATATTGTCAACGTTATAATGACGCATGGCTTGGCCGCATAATGCTGTAAAAATTGTGGTGATTTGTTTTTACTTATTTAAGGCACGTTTGTGTCATCATCCTTTTTTTTTTTCTTTCCGCACAAAAATTGTGTCTGCACAATATCATTTGTTCATGTCAGTTAATTTACCATCAGCTATAACTGTTACTTGGATTGATTTTACAGTTCTTTTCTCTTGTAGATAAGGGCGAAAGCAGCGATGTTGAAACTGGCATGTCTGAAGAAGATTTCCTTATACAGGATGAAATTTGTAAATCACGCCTAGCAAGCATCAAACGTGTAAATTACATTTGTCTTTATATATTTGTCTAACTGTGATAGGTCGACGCTTTCTATCTCACTCAGATTTTCCACAAGATATTCAACAGTTAAAGGTTCTGATTCTATCTCTGTTAGTAAACCACTTCTGTACATCTCATTCTTTCTCTCTACATTCTTTTAGGAGGAGGAAAGTTATTTCAGGGAAAGGGAACGTTATGAATTGGAAAAGGGAAGGCTTATACGTGAAATGAAGCGCTTAAGAGATGAGGATGGATCACGCTTTAACAATTTCCAAATTCTTAACCATCGATATGCTCTTTTAAATCTTCTTGGGAAGGGAGGGTTTAGTGAGGTTTACAAGGTAAAAACTTGTTACGACTTGAAGTATATTCATATTATGAGCTTGTTTTAGCAATTAGGCAAGTTGTTTTGTTTAAATGTGGTTAATTTTAAGAAGGTGAGATCAGAATGCAGTAACTTGGTTTTTTATCTTACCATTATTGCCATTGCTAAAAATAGTACATTTTCATAATGATTTAAAAGGGGTAATTTTCAAGCAGGCATTTGATTTGGTGGAGTATAGATACGTAGCTTGTAAGCTTCATGGTTTGAATGCTCAATGGAGTGAACAGAAGAAGCAAAGTTATATACGCCATGCTATTCGAGAATACAACATTCATAAGACCTTGGTGCATCCTAATATCGTTCGGCTATGGGATATCTTTGAGATTGACCAAAACACCTTTTGTACCATTTTAGAGTACTGCGGCGGTATAATTCATTCCCTTAATTATGCCATTTTGTTGTATTTTGAGTTGATCGTTTTCTTATATGATATTTTCATGGCCTAGTTGTTTCTGAGCAAATGTGCTGGCATGTTTTCTTATTCTGATATTTTCTTGACTTGTTTCTATGCATATGTGCTGACACCAATGTTTCTTTTTTTCATTAGAAAAATGCTACTGCCAACTTTAACCATTTTAGTTTTTTCTTTCTTTCTTTCTATTCAGGGAAAGACCTTGATGCAGTCCTTAAATCAACACCTATTCTTCCTGAAAAGGAAGCTAGAATTATAATCTTTCAGATATTTCAAGGCCTTGTCTATCTCAATAAGAGACCTCAAAAGATCATTCATTATGATCTGAAGCCTGGGAATGTTCTCTTTGATGAGGTTGGTGTGTCAAAAGTGACAGATTTTGGACTAAGCAAGATAGTGGAAGATGATGTTGGATCTCAGGGTATGGAACTAACTTCTCAGGGGGCTGGAACATACTGGTGCGTACACTGGCAATTCCTTCAACTTATTTTTCTTGACTTTTATTTTGTCTCAGCTTAAATTACACTATTGTTTTCTGCCAAGTAGGGGGAATATTACTTGGTGCTAAATATGTCCATGATATTTTTCTTCGTGGCTATTTTCAGGTATTTGCCCCCAGAATGCTTTGATCTTAGCAAGACACCGCTAATTTCATCAAAGGTTTGTGAACTATTCTTTCGCACTAAAGTCTTCTGTATTTAAGAAGTGTGATATCTCTCCGTACTCTTGTAACCCTTTGATATCTGAGTTAGAATAGGCCTTCTTATCATAATCAATTCCTCGTTACCATAATCTTGTAACCGTTTAAGAAGTCTGAGGACATGATTCAGTTATCTTTCCGTCTTACAACTTTTAGCTAACACAACCTATCTCTGTTTTGTCTATTGTTTTCGGGGTTAATTGCTTAGTATGATTATCACACTTATGCTTCTGTTTAAAGATGCTTAAGTGCATATATTATATATAGTATGCTCATCTACTGAACAAGATAAAAGGAGGTGAAAAATAATTCTGTGCTACTTGGTTGTGTATACTATTTGTAGCCGATCTGCTGAACATCTGCTGGAGGAACATTGCAAATGTTACTGTGACTTAATACATTTCAAAGGTTGGTGTATAAATTGCTCTCTTTGCCTGCAACAGGTGGATGTTTGGTCAGCTGGTGTAATATTGTATCAGATGCTCTTTGGTAAGCGCCCGTTTGGTCATGACCAGACGCAAGAAAGAATACTTCGTGAAGACACAATTATTAATGCACGCAAAGTGGATTTTCCACCAAAGCCTGCAGTGTCAAGTGAGGCAAAGGTTAGCCTTTCTTCCTCGGCCTATTTCTCCTGTTTTGCCACTCGACTTAGTGCATTTTTACTTGTACTTGAATTGCTGGGGAAAACCACACCCTATCCTGCAAAGATGCACTCAGCACGTTAAAAAAGAATTACCATGAGGCCTTGTGCGGAATCCTTCACTCAAGCATTTTTAATAGAAACTCCATGTTCTTATGATTATTTCTGTCAACAAACTGCCATGGCAATGAGCGCATCTGAGTAGTTACTAGACTCTAACAATTTTCTTTGATGTTGTCAGGAGCTGATTCGTCGCTGTTTGACATATAATCAAGCGGAAAGGCCCGATGTACTAACCATTGCTCAAGATCCTTATCTCTCGTATTCAAAGAGGTAGGGAAATGCTGATCCCTTCGGCATATATATAATAGTATATATATTGAGAAAGAGAGAATAGGCAAAAGCCATTTCTGTAGATGTTGTAAATTGTGTTCTTCATAATTAGAAAATATTCTGATCAACAATTTATTTCGTCTCTTTTGTTAGTAATATAAATGAGACAATGTTTCAAGAGGGAAACAATTTGTGTAAAGATGCTGCCGAAAGGAGGCTAAAGCAGTATGGTTGGTTTTAAGCTAGACTGCTGTGTTTTTTTTTTTTTAAAAAAAATAAAGGTTTTGGAGGTGCATCTGCGTTTTGTCTAACATGACAGGTGCATATGGTTGCTCTAATGCCCAATTCGGAGCTACCTGAATCCTGTGCTCGATAGATTTCCGAAGCTTGTTGCCTGCTCGTACAGGTTTATATGTCGTTGTTTTGTGGAATATATATTTTTATCCTTCGCTTTTCATTAGCCAAAATTTCAGTGTTTCGCTGCTTGTGCGCAGTTGAATTTGATTGAGGCTGAATAGAATGAAATACAGAGTTTGCCCTCGTCAGAATTATTATGCTCTAAATAAAGATTGCGTCACCTACTCCGTGCTAAAATTTTCAAGCTTAAATTGACTGCTGTCGTGCTGATTAGGACGGGTGATTATAGCGTATGTTATATGTTATTGTAAGTGGAATAAGCAGAAACTCAAATCGCTTAATGAGACAAACTTTNACAAACTTTGTGACAAACTTTCTGCTCATCTATTCATCATGTAGAAAAAAGACTATATGTGGGAGGGAAGAACAAATTTCTAACATGGATCCTGGAACAACCCGCCCCCCCGCACAATCTTCTTGTTAATTAATTGGCTAATCTATCATCGTCCCCACCCCCCACTCCCTCCCCCCCCCAATCTTTTTGTTAATTAATTGGCTAATAATCTATCATCGTTCCCTATCTACCTCGCCGTTCTGGGCTTTGTGGTCAATCCAAATCCAAAAGGAAACAAGGGGTCATAGTTCTGGTCACCCACATTCATGGGAAGTTGGTCGACGGACTTGAACCAGGTGCGCGGGAGCTTCCCGGTGAAGCCGTAATCTCCGAAGAGGACATCTGTCACGCCCTGCCCTTCGGAACCTGGCAGCCAAGCAGCTACAAGAGCATCCATAACAGAGACATAAGGCTCGATCACCACCGGCCGACCGGAGATGACGACGACCGCACACTTGACAGCACTACAGACTGCCTGGATCGTGCTCGGGCCTGGATCCGGAATGGTCAGGTTGAGGCTGTCCCCAGCAGTCTCCGTGTAGGGGTGCTCTCCCACGACGACGATGGCATAGGAGAAGTTATTGTTCCTTACAAAGTCGTTGTCGGGGTTCTCCGCAAACAGCACGGTGGTTGCTGGGTCGACGGTGGCTTTCACAGCATCCAGGATTGTCGTCCCTGCAACCGTCGTAAAGAATTAGTTTATGCACCCATTACCATTACTAGCTAGCTAGGTGGTTTACCAACCCTACAGAACAGGATTAAGATGAGTCTACATCAAGGATGAAATGTGAGCTTAATTGATCACCTAAAGTGATCCTTCCACTAGCTCCCTGCCATTCTATCGTCCACCCACCGCATTGGTAGCCTAAATTGTCCGCATGGCTTCCGGCAACGAGTATCTTAGGAGCGTTCTTAGGAAGAGGCAGCAGAGGCTCATAAGTTGATTTCCCATTTTTCAGAAGCACAAGCGACTTCCTCACAGCCTCCCTCGCTAATTCCTTGTGTTCCTGCAGAAATGCCATCACGTCAGTTTTCGTTCGGTAATATGTTTACACCAGGCCAAAGACATACATGTATAAAGAGCACATGGAGCAGCAGCAGGAGTGAGGGAGAGAGCTCTACTAGTAAGTACCTTCTTTCCAAGCTGATCGGCTAAGCTGAGATCAGATAAAGGGTTTTCGAACAAACCCATGACGAACTTTACGCGAAGAATCCTTCTCACTGCATCATCGATTCTGCTCATTGGGATCACATTCATGTTGACCAGGTTAGTCAGGCTGTTGATAAAATCCGCGTAGTTATTAGGAACCATCACCTGTCATGCAACACCGCATACAGATGTTAGGACAACAGCGATCAAAATAGAATTGATAGGATTAACACCTTTTAGAACAGTGATATTTGATAACATGTCAAGAAGAATTACTAACAACGACAGCGAATTTCCTTTGCACATTTATGAACCTTCCTAGCTATGTAAGTCAGCAGCTAATAATATATCTCATTAAAGTCACTGGCGAGTTACAGTAAAATAACTCTGACCGAGTACCTCAGCAACTTATGGCAGTAACTTTTTATCTCACTAAACATCATAGAGAGAGATTCAAAAGGAGCTCCCTCCAAAGATCAAGAGACACTGACCATATCAATACCGGCAGTTATGGAAGCTTGGACAGAGTACGTGTAATTTGCACCAGGAGGACTTGTTATTCTATCAATGCCCTCCCAATCTGAGATCACAAAGCCCTGAAAAATTATTAGCATGCATATCGTAAGTTCAAACTATAAGGAGAGAGGAGTAAATAAGCAGAAACCTAATATGTGTTCTTGCTGGTATCATGAGCATTTAGGAAAGCACAGGAAAAATCTGAGAACCTCGATTGATCTCAATACCCTGAATTTAAGCTGGTTCTTGAGGAAACGAGTGATGAGATCACGATTGGCATGCATTTTGACCCCGTTCCAGCTGGAGTAGGAGATCATGACAGTGGAGACACTCTTTGCAATGGCGTCATAGTAAGCAGGCACATGGATGCTGAAAAGTCCTTGGCGGTCAATAATAGTGTTATTCTCGTTGATGCCCTTCTGGGTCCCGCCATCACCAACAAAGTGCTTGGCACAGGCCACAACATTGTTCCTGTTGAACGGCGCATATCATATTGATTCACTCAATTAGATCAAAGGATAATTCAGAAGCGTTCAGGTACATAGATGAACATCTCTTTATAACATCCTTAATATAAGCAGTATTTCTGATAACCTTGTTTACTAAATAATATACGAAACTCATATCTAGAAAAGGAGTATGTAAATCTGGATCGTCAAGTGGACATTGTGATCTTACTTTCCAGCAACATAAGGAAATCCCCTGGTATAGTTAGCCGGAACATCACCCTGTAAACCAGGGATTATTTCAGTCATTGCTTGGACTATCTTGTGGTCTTCACTGTAGCTTTCGTAGCAGCGGCCCCACCTCGGATCTCTACAAACCTGCACCACCACCAGCCAAACAAAAGGGAAATGAAAATCATTAAAAGGAAAAGAAAAGGATTTGTCAAGCTTCACGGTATCATAATCATCTAACAATGTTTCAAATAAAGAAGCTACTTTAGCAAAGTGAAGAATGTGCTTGTTTACCGCAATGCATGGTGCAAAGGCATAAGGAATTCCAGTAGCTCTGACTTCAAGAGCAGTTGCCGCACCAATCCTCTTCACAAGATCAGGATCCCTGTAGTTAAGATTGCAAGAGAAGAAAGGTCAGGGTAACATGCTGAAAATGCTATGCTGACAGCATGTTCAAATGGTAGACCAAATATGAGACGAGTATTGGGAGAGCCGACAGATTTTATTTCAAATATGATTTAGAATGGCAAACTTACTCGATATCATTATTTACTATACTATAAATAATACATATAACATGACCAGGGAGGTAATGGATATTATCATGTTCATTAGTATCGGAAAGAAAAAAATGCAGTATTTGGAGTTAGATTTTAGTTAATCAATCTTTTCCAATTATAATGCAGAAAGCATTGCGCGAATGGGGTAGTATTATACTGCTATCATCAATTGCATGTAGCATTACGGCACTAATGCACAGTATTATAATACCAGTAGAAATTTTCTATAGAAAAAAGAAAGGGCCATATACTTGCCTTGCAGCTCCAAGGCCAATGTTGTGGGGGAAAATTGTGGCACCGTAGACATTGTTATGCCCATGAACGGCATCGATCCCATAGATCATCGGAATTCCTAAACGGGTGGACAAGCAGGCCTTTTGGAACTCATTTATCATATTCACCCAATCTGCAGCGGAGGCCTGCGGGGCTGGAACACTCCCACCACCACTCAGCAGGCTACCTATAAAAGAAAAAAGAAAATAATTTTGATTCATTGAACCTTTATTCCACTGGTCTTCATCATATATAGCTGAAGAATGAGCAAATCATCAGTCTAGAATGTAGAGTTAGACCTATATAGTAATCCTTCAAGACTTGAGGTGTCGCTACTTTTCTCTCAATCTGAGTCATCTGGCCAATCTTTTCTGCAAGAGTCATCCGATTCATCAGATCTCTGACTCGAACATTAACCGGCTGGCTGGGATCTCTGTACTTCATATACTCTGCTTCTCCAAGAAAGGCCCAAAATAGAAGGAACGAGATGACAACAAAAGTCGTCCCGAATAACGCCATCTTGGGATGGAGTAAGAAGCCAATCCAACTTCTTCTAACCTGATTGGGGAATCGACAGCATGAGGAAAGAGGTGCGAAGAAGCAATTAGGCATAAGCTTACAACAGTAACCCATGGAGCAATTGTAGAATAGGTAGGTGGGTCTTATGGAAACGAAATTTTAGATTGAAAGAAACAATCGGCAAAATGAATCAGAATGCAGCTATGAACTAAACCTTGCGTCTTGAGATAGCCATGATCCGGGAGATAAACTAATGCAATATATATATATATATATATATATATATATATATATATATATGTTACAGATCTCATTACGGTGTATTAAGGAAAAGATTTTCTTTTCCTGGACGCAACAATCAGACCCTGTAATTGTTATCAAAGTCATCGATAGATGTATGGACCTCAGGATAAAGCATTTGAATATTATATCAGAGTTCTGCAATTTGCAATAAAATATAGTTTTTTATGTCATCGGGCACACACAAGGAGAATAAATTATGGGAATGATTGGTAAGGAGAATGCCGCTCGAACAAGCAAAACCAAATATCAGCAATTAGCCAACTCTCGCGAAGATGACAAAGATCAAATAGTCGGCATCACTACACAATTTTGACTCTCTCTCTTTTCTTTTTCTTTTTCTTTTTTTTTCATCCAGCATGTTAGAAAATTTATCAGCCTTTTTTTTTTTTCTTTGGTGGCTTTGGAGAATGTGAGCTGGTAGCGGGGATTAACAACTAGAATTCAAATAGAAAGCCACAAAAAGGAGATGATTTTCAACAATCTGGCTGTTCATGCTTTGTCGAAACTAGAGATAATGTATTCCACTTTAACAATCGTGTTAAAAGATGTGAAATAATCGTTTCATCTCTTAAAATCTAAAGTATTAAAAAATAGTGTTTAAATAATGTATATATTCAACCAACAACAACAGCGAAGAAGAGAGAACCAAATTTTGTATGAGGAAAAATGGGAACGGCTTCTGTGAGTTTGCGAAGAGAGGCAAAAATCAATCAAAATACGAACAATCGCCAAACAATGGGGAACCATTTCTCCGGAAAGAAGCGATCAAAGGAAGGAAGGAAGGAAGGAAGGAAGGAAGGCAGAAACTCCCAACTATAAGTGAATCACGGAAACGATTAAAATAATAAAAAAAAGAAAAAGAATACATTGCACGTATCTCCCCCGCCCCGTCTTCAACGGCGCCTTGTTTTGGCTGTATCAGCCATTTGCTGCAGTTTTGAAGGAATGCATACGATAAAATAGAAGAATGTTTGTTAACAGCAAACTTCGTCGGCACGAAATAGACGAGAAGAGGAAAAAGAAGAAGAACAAAACTTCAGTGCCGAAGAAGCAACGCTCAAAACAGGAAAGAGAACTATGTGCATTTCCTAAACCCAAAGTCAGGTCTTCTTATTTACTCTCTTTTTTTTTGTGGGGGTGGGGGAGGAGGGGTTACCTGAAAGAGGTCGAAGGTAGCTTAACCTCGCGGCAGTGGCAGTAATGAACAAAAACCCAAATACATGCCAAGGAATGATCACTCACCCTATTTGGGCCAAGAAAAGTAAATGAAAGAAAAAAAAAAGAAAAAAAGAAGAGGAAATAAAGCGAAAGGGACTCACAGATGGTAAGGAGAAGAGGCAGAAGTAGCAAGTCCGAGGAGATTTAAAGGAACAGCAGGGAAGATTAATTAGGAAAAGAAGCACTCCACTCCACCTCCTCCTTCCCTTTACGCAACGCAACTACTCTCTTCTCCGCCGCCTCGTTCTCTGTTTTCGCTGGAGGGACGGGTAGGGAGAGAGTAGTTACTACTACTGGTAATAAGAGAGTGTGGTGGGAGAGGGGCAACGAAGCCGGGGGACTTTCTTAATTCTTATAATAATAAGGAAGGAAGGAAGGAAGGAATCGCAAAATAATAAAATAACATTATTATTATTATAATAGTTAAATTGTAACGGTCGAGTCTGTTTCTTGGAACTATTTACTGGTCTAGTCTCTTTACAAATTTTTTTTTTTTATTTATTTATTTTTTTAATATTTCCAATTTAGCCTTATTTTCATAGATTGTGAAAAAAAATAATAAATTAATAATTTTTATATTAATTAATATGTTAAGTGGGTGGAGATTATTTTTTTTCTCTTTCATTTTAAATTAAGTGAATGTAATGTGATTTTATATATGAACACTTTTAAATTATATTGACTTGTATAATCAAATTAAGTACTAATAGTACTAATAAAAAAATTATAATTTAGAAATATTATTATTAATAAATAAATTTTTTATTAAGTGTTCATATATAAAATCACATTACATTCACTTACTTTAAAATGAGAGAGAAAAAAATAATCTCAATCCACTTAATATATTAATCTATATAAAAATTATTAACTTTTCATTTTTTTTCTAGTGCGAGGCTATTATGCTTTTGGAAGCACGGAGCCTTCCGTGCTTCCACGTCGTTTTCGATGTTGCGACTTTCGAATCGTCGATCGGCTCCGTTAAACTTAATCTAGAGTATTTAAAGTACCTAGAAAATAAATTTTATGATTTTTCGATATCATTGGCCTAGTGATCGAAGGGGCTCAAAATCAATAATTTTAACGGCCATAGTGAGCCGTTTGCAAGTTTAACGGTGTAAAAATATCCAAATCATGTAAAATTTTGATAGAAAATTTTTTATACTATATAAAACAAGATCGATATTTTTGATCTAAAATTTTAATGTCATATTATCACGTTTTGTAAAATTTTTATTTTTAGCCGTTGATTTTGAGCCCCTTCGTTTACTAGGCAAATAATATCAAAAAATCACATAATTTATTTTTTAAATACTTCAAATACTCTAGATTAAGTTTAACGGAACCGATCGACGATTCGAAAGTCGCAACATGAAAAATGACCTGAAAGCACGGAAGGCTCCATGCTTCCAGAAGCATAATAGCCTCACTCTTTTTTCTAATCTATAAAAATAAGGTTAGATTGGGAATACTTTTCAAAAGGATGCTAGATAGGAAATTTTTCTTTGTAAAGAGGCTAGACAAGTAAATGAATCCTGTTTCTTGTGAGTGAGTTAAATTACTAAATGAAAGAAAATCATTGGCTGGGGCTACCGGCTAGTCTGGGAAATTCACCACGAGCAGCCGTGCGTGCCGGATACCGAGCCAGGGTTTTGAACTCGAGCAATGCCAGTTTGGACACTCGCAATAGGTTTAAATTTTTACACTTTTGTCCAGTAAAAATTAAATTTTCTGCATCCATTTTATTGTTTCTCTTTGTTTAATACTAAAATTTTTATTTTTAAAAAAAATTTGTGGATGATGAGATATAAAATTTAAACTCATTTTTGAATGTATAGATAGTATTCCTTTTTGAATCCTACCTTACTAAATTGAATATTTCTACAACCAAAAGTACTGCTGTTGTATGTTCTTAATTATTGTTATTTTTTATTATATATATAGAAAACTTTGATCGATTATATTTTATTTAAATTTTGTTTATTGGTTAATGTGTACTTTCTAAAAGCGTTATATAAATTTGCGGATAGATTGACAATTTATAAAATGAACTTTTTAAGAGGCTCAAAGAATTATCCTTTGAGAGAAAAAATGCAATATGTATGCTTATACACGAACGTAAAGCTCATATATACCCCTGCGCACGATTCTAAACTTCATAATAGATCAAATTAATTTTCCGTCAAAGCAAAAAATTGATAAGATAAATAGGGAATAAGAGTTTTCGGACGAATAGGATATAAAATCTATAACTATTCTAGGAGTGAACATGTTGCTCGTCCTTCATTCGTATCTTGATAAGCTCCAATAAAATAATGTAATCTAACTATCTAAACAGAGAGGAGCAAATTAGCTTATTTATTATTTATGTAACTTTCTTAAATTTGTATTTTCGCTGATTGATGATGTATGAGACAGTTGCATGTTTATTTTATTTGATTTTCTCCTTTGGGATTAATTAATGAAAAAAAAAAGAGTGGGTAATTTGAGAGAGAAACTAGCCGTTACAGGAGGTGGGCCTCCGCCTCGCCATCTTCGCGTCAGCCATGTTCCTCCTCCTCCTCCTCCTCCTCTTTTGTACAGCATTCCCAACGGATTGGTCGGCAGCACGACCCCCACTCCGGTCTGTCGACACACTGAATAATGCTGGCAAGGTGCTTGGCCGCTTGCACGCAAAATAAATTTGATATGATAAATAAGAAATAGTATATAGCTCTTTTAAATGACCAAAAAATATATAATAAATATCACACTTTGAAATGTACCACCAATAACATTAATGCTTAACTCTATACAAAGTATTATCGAATCATTGCTTCACTCTATTCATTATGCGTGTGGACAAACAAATTTTGAAAAAGAAAGAGGAAAAAAGAAGGGGGGAGCTTAATTTAATATCTAATTTAGAAAGATTACGCGCCACCTAACTAATAAATGATGTCAATACGCATGCCCCATAGTCATTTTCTACCAACGTTAATGATGATATTACCTAATTGACTCTTCACAATCAACAGAACAATGACAAATTTGTTCGCATTGATTAAAATTGGTCAGATTCATGCAGCTACCCATCTGTCAAGTAAAGCTGAAATAAGTTAGCCTGCAAGGGAATCTGGTACTGCTCTGTAAGCGGTGTGGCAAAAGTCTTTTGAATGAAAACTCCACAAGGATTTCAGAAAGAGAAGAAACAAGTTTAGTAAGAGAGCTATCTTATGTTCAGGGCTGCATTTGAGACAACAACGCCTAAACGTGCAGCTAGTAATGAGTAATTTCATTAGAAAGATTAATATAACCAGACGCAAAAGTGACGCACCTGAGCTCTGCAGCTTTCGCTACCACCAATCAAGCGAAGGCTAGCTCATACTGAGTCCCTCTGAGTCCCCACATCCTCACTCGCTTTAAATGATGGTGCAGAAGAAATCAAAAGGCTCCCATGATGTCCTCCCAAGTACTCAGCCAGGTAACAGATATAGTCAGGTTACGTTAATTAGTCAGGTACATACCTACATACCTATATACGCATAACTTGCCGCCATAGTAATCACTCAGCAAAAAAATTCATAGACAATACGGTTAGGATCAATATGCCGCAATCAATGACAAAAGGCAAACCGCATCTGTTAGACTAAGATCCAGCTAGCATAAACCATGACATGGAGGGTTGGTATGAAGTTTCAATCCATGGCATGCTCAGATGCAGAAAACCGCCAACCACAACAATAATAATGGTAAAAATGACAAAGAGAACAACACGAACAAAGTATCAGAACTAAAAGATCAAAGCTGAGGCACATTTTTGGGCCCCAGCAAATAAGCCGGGACTGGCGCCTTCAGCTTGTGATGCGAGACTCACCTTTCCAAACTATGGTCCAATCCAGTTTGAGCACCAAATGACGAGTAAGATTTAAACTGGACCAAATTATTAGTTTAACACCTCCATACTTCAGCCCACTCAATGTGGCTCTGAAGTAAAATAAATTTATTTGTTCAACAACTCCAGTGCCGATATCATTGCACCAAATATCACTACTAAAGTACCACGAGTGTGAAGTGCGACAAAAGCTTGTCAAGTGATATGGTATGTAAGGATTGTTTAGACAAATCCAAGAAAAGATCTGACATCTGTTTGAAATGTCTCTAAGAATGGCGCTGACCGGAGGCCATCCATCAGTATATGCTGTGCCTAGTAGCATCAGCTAGCCTCTTGAGGTCGCCCGACGGGGCAGGAAGACATGTTTTTATCAGATACTGTGCAACCAGACAGAAAATGTAAGATGAGAAGAGAAAATACATTTATTAATTTGGATATTAAACAAAAACAATTAGCAAACAACGCACGCTGGCATTTTCAAAACATAGAGTTAGACTGCTGGCATATGAGAGTTTAGTCGAGAAATTTTCACAAATGTGCTTCCAACCATCATAATCCTTTTTTTAATCTAGCCAAGCATGCTAGTCAAGATACCGATCGGATTTTAATGACAGCAGCACGCATTTTCTACAGACTGCAGCCTTTCCAACTTAGGAGCACATAATTCTTTCTTCTTTGGCGGAATTGTCTGCTGTGGCTCCTGGCCCCCCAGAGGGACCAAACTTCATGCCTGGGAAGAAAAGATTGCTTAATTATCAGTGAGTGGAAAGGAGTTCGCCAACCTGAAATCCATTATTTGAGGATGGAGATCAGCATATATAGCATCCATCAACTCACTTAGTTTGTCTTGCATGGCTTTGCTGTTGCTGCTGCTACTGCTACTGCTACTGCTACTGCTGCTGTTCGAGGGCATATATTGTCTTAAATTAGTCCAGTTTACGACAATGTAGGCCTTCCACCAGTAGTCCGGTTAGAAAAGCACCAGTTTACGGCAAATTGAAGCAGAAAACGTCAAGATCATGGACAGGAATTGAAGAAGATTGCTGAAGTAGATGCTTAGAGGCTTTTTCTATTGTTATATTCAAAAAAACCAAACTCCTGTCTTCTTGTTACTGCCAATGTTATAATCAAGTAGAGGAACCCATTAATCGGGAGGTAGATAAGAGGTAATTAATCACAACTTACAATACCCGTAGGAAACTCTGACAGTTTTCTGAAAATTTAGGCACAAAATGCTCGCATATTTTGGAATCCTTGATCAATTGCAAAAGAATAGCGGGACTAGAATATTATTGTTAGCAGCAAGTGTTTGCTACTATCAACATTTCGACGCTTGGATGCCAAAAATTTAGGTTTTTGTGATGGTACCATTATGGATTCAAGAAGAAAAATGTTGACATATAGTAACAAATATTTTATTACTATTAATAGTGTTCTACCTCATCTCTCTCTCTATATATATATGCACAAGACTGGCGTGTTTCTTTTTGGTTGGAAAGATTCCTAAAAGCTTTTTTTTTTTTTTTTTTTTTTGAAAAAGAAAACAGGTCAGCCCAAAAGGACTGACCAAGGTGTACTTAATAATGAAAGATTAACAATTAAAATTCCTAAAAGCTAATTATCTAATAAATGATTAGAAAGAGTACCGACAGATATTCACGCCTAATCAATTAAAATAGCGCCCCACTGAAATGATCTAATATTTACATGAGGTTGACAGAAGCTCGAAATGAATTATTAAGCAGCCTCGGCGAGGGTGGTCGGTAGTGCGAAATTCTGAACCCCATGGATGGACCTCTCGTACGTCTCTCCGTCCCCCCACACCGCATACGCATCCTCTCCGTGTATGGCGTCGTCGCCAATCTGCAGCTCATCGTCGCTGAGCCGCAGAGGAACGGCGAGCCTGACGAGCAAGCATACGAGCGTGGTGACAGTGACGTTCACTGATATAATGAAGACTATGCCGGCTAACTGCATCCCGATCTGGCGGAAGCCGGCGGCAGCCCGGCCCATCTTGAGGGCGTAGGCGAGACCGACGTACTTGGGATCGTCGCCGAAGAAGAGGCGGTTGAGCCTGGGCTCGGCGAATATGCCGGTGAGGATGCCGCCCAAGCTGCCCGCGACGGCGTGGGTGTGGAACACGGCGAGGGTGTCGTCCACTCGCTTGAGGAACCGGATCCTCTTGTGCAGCACCATCATCGTGAACCACGGGGTGCTTCCCGATAACACCCCCATGATGATCGCGGCCCATCCTTGGACCAGCCCTGTTACATTCATTCATTCATTCATCCATTCATTCATTCGGTTATAAACTATTTGTAATTTATCTGAGGGTGAGGGTGAGGGTGAGGGTGGGTGCTGTGTTGGACGTAGCACTAGCTAGTAGGTACCTGCGGCGGGGGTGATGCAGACGAGGCCGGTGATCATGCCTTGGACAGCGCCGATGACGGAGGGCTTGCCGAAGACGAACATGTCGAGGCAGAGCCAGACGAGGAGGCTGGTGGCCGTGCAGAGGTGAGTGTTCAGGATGGCCATGGAGGCGTCGATGTTCGCGGCGTAGGGTGCCCCCCCGTTGAACCCGGTCCACCCCATCCATAACAGGCCTGCTCCCGTTAGGGTCAGCAGGATATTGTTGGGTGGGAACCTCTCCCTATCCTTCGCCATCCGAGGACCCACCTGTGGATCGCGAAGCAAGTGAATCATCATCATTATATTTAAAAAGTTGAAAAAGCCCAAACTAAACAACCCGAAACGAGAAAAATCTGAGCTACTCCGAAATTACCATCTAATCTGATCTAATCTAGTTAGGCTTTGAAAACAAAAATAATACTAACAATCCGAACAAAATATCTTATCTTATCGTCGGAGGTGATTTCTTATCGTCGTGGAATCGCATTAAACGTACGTTCAGATTGTTTTGTGTGTTGTTTCTGAAAAAATTTGCATGGCGGCCGAACGAGATCTGAGCCGCTAGCTCTAGTAGTAAAAAATGAACTAGCTAGTACGTAATAAAAAAGAAAACTAGCTAGAGCTAGTAGCAATAATGAAAATGAAAAGTGGTACGACGTAATGAAAAGAAGAGTCGTGCATGCAGGAGGTAGCGTATGTACCCAGTAGGCGGCGGTCAATCCGGCGACCCCCGAAGAGAGGTGGATGACGTAGCCGCCGGCGAAGTCCATGACGCCGGCCTTGAAGAGGAAGCCGTTGGGGCTCCAGACGCTGAAGGCGCCGACGGTGTAGGAGAAGGTGAGCCAGAGCGGGACGAAGAGCATCCAGGCCTTGAAGTTCATGCGGCCGAGGAGCGCCCCGGCAATGAGGATCAGCGTGATGGCGGCGAAGACGAACTGGAAGTAGACGAGGGTGGCGCTGGGGTAGAGCCCCGCGAAGCCCTGGGCCAGCAGGAACCTCTGGTCGAGGGCGGCCAAGTCCGGGCGGCCCAGGAAGGGCAGCAGGCGGTCGCCGAAGGACATGCGGAAGGCCCAGAGGGACCAGCAGACGAAGGTGACGGCGAAGGCGTAGAGGGCCATGAAGGCCGAGTTCACGGCCCACTTCTTCTTCACGATGCTCCCGTATAAGATCACCAGCCCCGGCACGCTCTGCAGCCCCACCAGCGTCGCCGCCGCCAGCTGCCATGAGTTGTCCCCCTTGTTCAGCCACTCCGGCGCCGACTCGCTCGCCATGATCTTTCTTTTCTTTCTTTCTTTCTTTCTTTATATTTTATATTTATTTATATATTGATCGATCAAAACTTCTCTTCCGACCAAGGCCCCCCCTCTCTTTCTCTCTTTCTCTCTCTTGATAATGATGTTCTCCTCCTCCTCCTTCGAATTGCAACTTGGTGTGAGGATGGGAAGGGGAGATTACTGTTATTATTTATATATATATTATTACATATATTATATAGTAAAATATATATATATATATATATATAGAGAGAGAAGAGAGGTAGAGGGCGAAGAGGAATTGGAGTCGGAACAGAATATTTATATTTAAATTTTAAATTTGAATTTAATTTAATTTAATTAATTAAAAGCCATGTGGCAGTAGTAGTAGTAGTAGTAGTAGGAAAGAATTAATTCCGGCTGTCTCCGAAAGCGCCGGGGAGCCGCACAGCAAATTTGCTCCTCCGAATCAGTAGTCACAGCAAATTCGCTCTGTTGTTATCTGCTGTGCTGGATCCGAAATAGTAGGAAGCTGCCAACTAATCGAATCTTCAAGCCTCTCAGATTCCGTCAAACCAACGAGTTTGTTAAGATCCTCCCCCTCCGCCAGTCACTGCTGCCCGGACCTGGTACACCACGTCATCCATGGGCCGGCCCCCATTTTTCACCAGTATATTTTTTATATCTATTATAATAACTAATTGAATTAAAAAAATCAGCTAGTTTACTTTCGCTTCTACGGGGGGGCACCGTACGTCGGCGGCAAAGAAAATTTTTTTTTAAGAGAAAGTAAACTATTTGTTTTATTTATTAAGAAAAATAAATTTACCTTGAAAAGAGAGAAGAAGAAAGGTATACAAAAGTTTATAAAAAAGCCGAAAGAAAAAAAAAAGCAAAGATATTTTTTTTTTTGAACATCAAAGAGACACTTTTGTTAAATATGTATTCCTATATAAATTTTATTCCTAAAGCATATCAAGGATTTTTTTATCAAAATAATCTTATAAAAATTTATATTTAGATAAATAATCATATGAAAAAAAAGGGGCATACTAATCCTTTTTTTTCCCGACTAGGCGTTCAGGTTGAATTTTTAATTAAAGACGCCTTTGAAAAGAAGGTGAATGATTTACCGTTTTACAGTTTTCCACAAAGCCGGTGACTCATTCCTCATCTTATTTTTTTTTTCATATATATCCTAACAATCATATAAAATTTCAACAAATTAATTCAATCTTAACAAACAAAAAAAATCTTAATAATCTATCCATATAATTCTAACAGCCAAATAAAAATTTTAATAATTCACATACAATCTTAACAGCAATATAAAAATTTTAATTTTTCTATTTTTTATATATAATCCTAACAACTATATAAAAATTTCAACAAATCATATTTTTAATTTTTTATATATGATCAAAATAAATATATAAAAATTTCAACAAATTAAACATAATTTTAACTGTCTAAAAAATCTAAAAAGCAATCTTTTAGAAGGTGGTGAATCGTTCACTGTCATAGTAGAATATTATATAAGCAGTGAATCGTTCACCATTCACCGTTTTTAAATTATAATTTTTGTTGGTTTAAATGGACAAGCATCCTGTCATGTGACGGGAGGACATGTTGAGCCGAGTCATGTTCAAAATGGCGTGAGATTGGATGAGCCGAGTCATGTTCGAAGTGATGTGAGGCTGGATGGGCCGAATCACAATCGAGATTCGTGGGCGCTATTTCTGTACATTTTAAGTAAATTGATTGTATATTTCTAACCGTTCGAGCTTTTGGAATTAATAGTTAACACCTATGACAATTTTGATCAAAACAAGAATATCTAAGGCAAATATGGGATGTGTAATCATACACAGCATCCATGAATCTTTCAAACAAAATTGGTAGCTCACCATAAATAGAAAGCTTAGTATGACAGCAACAAATGCCAACAATTAAAGTACTTTACACAACCAAATCATGGTCATAAAAAAGAATCGTAAACAGCAAAAATCACTGTCAAAAATCGACCATTATATTTTCGGACTGACAGTGGAATAATAAAAAGCAGTTTTCTTCTCATGAAAAAAGAAAAGGAAAAAGAAAAAGAAGGAAAAAAAAAAAAACCCAGCTTGAAACAAAATGCACAACCTTATGCTGAAGAAAAATCGACAGATAGAAGGCTGTCATTAATTCAAGCTGTTTTCTCTTTATGCAAGTTGATGAAAGGGGGCAATGAAGAAGACCAATCAAAAACTAAACAGTCGCCAGTAAAATTGATAACAACCTGACATATAACATAAGCACATCTGAAATGGTAATTGAAACAACTAAAGATCTTCGGTATAAACAGATTCTTACATTCTTCATGCCAAATATGTGTCGAAAACCAACAAAAAAGTTAATTGCCCCCAAAAAACTTGTATCAGTAATTAGAAATGAAGGTGTCTAAAAAGTAATTACCTCCAAAGTGTGTGACTCTTGCTCCATAAATCTAGCAGCATAAGTAAATACTGAAAAGTGAGGTACGAGGAATGAAGCCTGGTCCGAGATCTCTTCACTGACATCTTATGAACTCACATGAGTAAAGCCTAGGAATGGATCAAAGATTAAGGAACCAAAAAAAAAAAAACAGTCACGAGAGGATCTTGGACCAGCCTCCATTCCCAACACCTACTCTCCTTCTTCCAATATCCCTCTGCCTTTCTAACATCCATCACTCACTCTCATGATTCCCCAATCAAATATCTCTAGATTTTAGGAAGAAGCCCTGAGATCCTACTCCTTATGCATGCCATGATGGGTATATAATCTAAGACTGCACATGATGGACAGGACACTTTTTGTGCAAAATAATAGAAAATTAGGTGGGCTTTGCAAGAGATGTTGTCTTCTTCTATGGCATGTTCTTTATGGGAGTGAGTGGAATGAAAAGCTTTTGCAGGCTTTAATTGAAGAAAAGAACAGCTAAAATAACATGAAATATCAAGAACCTGACGGAACAACACTGTGGAGGCCTCAAATGGTGGGGAGAATGAGGGTTGTCCTTTAACGTGTTTTATCCGTGGTGAGCTGAGGTCCAGATGAAAAGGCCATCCGCAAGACTTCAACAAGACAGGATGAGGCCGGTAATGGCTTGTAAAGAAGGTGGAAAGCAAGTAGGAAAAAGATAACACCGACCAAAAGCTAAAAGCCTAAATACAGCAACATGAAGATGATGTGTGCTAAGATCAGAATTTATCATATATTATCCTGGCCAGATAATATTCTTAGAAAAAGCAACAAAAGATATAGAATCTAGCATTCACATGCTCAAAGTAAAGAAATAAATGTGACCAAGGGTGAAACTAGAAAAGTTCTTAATAAAGGGTTAATCAAACAATAATGCCGGGACTAAAGGACGAAATGAACTCCTTTGACATAATTTGATTCTTTTGAAGCACATAAATATGATTCCATAAGTTTAAAATCCAAATGGCGTATAACCTTTTACCATCGGTAAATATATATGGTCATCCACTGCAGATGGGGTAATGTATCTCACAAACTTACAAGGTCCTATCCTTTTGTCTTTTGGCTTCACCCCACCAAATCTCCTTTTCTCTCATTACAATTTAGGCTTTTATGATCCGTACTGTCATCTTTTGAGCCAATAATTCTCCTTCTCCACTCAGTTGGAATAATAATAAGATTCTTTCATTGCCTCAATCTTCCTCCTCCTTCCTTCAATTAGAAAAAACCATCATTCAGTCTATGGACCTTAATCGTGGTGTATAGTTCTTCTGATGCTAACAGGTCACCCGCAATGTACACACAGGAGAATAAAACAAACAATCAAGATGAAAGGACTATTCTCTTCATAGCATTATAGATAAATTCTAATAATCAAGAGTGTAACAACACAAGTATCTGTGACCCAAAAGTTCAGTAGCATTATGTCCAACTTCACATGTGTTTCTATGGCTCTAATTCTTATTATGAAAGGTAAAATGGCATGGCTTTTGTTTCCAAGAGTCAAAGCCACTAGGATACTACTTTGTAACCCCAGTTTCCTATCAAAATTACCGCTAAGCATCCTAAAGAGAAAAGAAAAATAGAGGCAGCGCAAATGTTTTGCTGTCAAAATCATTCAAAACATTATATAGCTAAAGTATATCAGAAAGGTGCGTAATAAGAATGTCTTCATAGAATGTTTTCATAGAGTGTTGTGATAATGTTTTGCTGTCAAAATCATTCAAAACATCATATAGCTAAAGTATATCAGAAAGATGTATAATAAGAATGTCTTCATAGAGTGTTATGATAGACGAGAACAGTTAATATTAACAAGGTAGAATAGACTTGTGTCCACTAATCAGATTTGACAACACCATACTCATCAAAAATATCTTGAATTTTCTCCATCATTCGGGTGTGCAAATTCACATATCAAATTTCTGTGCAGAGTTAAAGAATTAAAAGGATTGCCACTCTTATCTTACATACCTTCTCAATCTTCAATTTCTCCGAGTTTTATCCATTTATATGAACCCTCGGGGATGGCATCAACTTACCGGCTAACAAAATAGCACAAGCTCATCTTTCGGTTGTATTGGTCTCCTATTTAGGTTGCTAAAGCCCCTATTCTAAAGGCCCTGATATATAAGGGTCCACCCACTTTTTCAGACGTTCCTCAGTTACTTCAATGCACACATCTCAAATCAACCGACTAAACTTTGCTCAACAACTATATGCATCACTATTGCCTCCACGTTTTCGTTTCTAACCTTTTCCAAGTCCCTGCTCTTTCTGAATTAGTTCATTTGTAGATATACAGAGCTGGAAGTACAGCTTGCAATTTGATTTACACTGATGAGGATAGCCTTTATCTTGAACAACAAAATCTGAGAGAATAGCTGCACATAAAACCTTATAGATTCTGTTTGAAAATTCAACACATGATATGCTACAATGATTCGGAGTATATACTATGCAGAGCTAAGTAGCAAAATAGATGTGGACAACATTGTTTGGTAAGGAAAGTTTTTCCTCTCATTATATTCTAAAAAGAATGGATAATGTCAAAAACTTAAAATACAAAATGCAAGCAGCTGCATTTACCCAAAGCTGCCACCAATCACTCTGATACACAGGAAAAATTACAATCACAAGAAAAAGAGCAAGGTACAAGCTAAGAACATTACTTGAGATAATCAATGGCACACATGTGCAAACAAATGCTTGATTGAATTCGTCCAAAGGTACAAATAAAGCTTCCTCCCACACGATAATACTATCTTATGCAGCAACAGCTGGATCCTGTGTTAACAACAACAATATCAGAATAGGATTAAGAACATAGCACTATGCTGTTTCAAAATAATATTAAACATAGGGAGAGTCCTGGCACGACTTAGAGAAGTAATGGTCACACAGTGTTTGGTTGGAGGAATTTTATCACAGGAATAGGATAAACTTTGTAGATCAAGTTGTTATCCTCATTGCATTTAAAGGGATTGCCTAGGATAATTGGTTACATATGAGAACGGTAGGCTTGTAATATTTCCACTCAACTCGTGGAGTTGCTACTCCAGAAATATGGCTGCCCATGGAAATAGTTCCCGATTCTAGATTAAAATCCCACAAATGCCAACTGTATTTGGGGGGATACTATGGTTGAATACTGAGGACATTTACAGTTAGTTCTACTCTGAACATAAAAACTACAAATAGGAAAGCAACCATGAAATAATATCAAGAAGAAATAGTTGTAGATACTAATTCGTTTTGGCTTCTCTTATGAGGAAGACATAATGCCAAGTGCTCCAATTGTGACAACCGTCTAATATTTGTAGAAAAGATCCATACTAAAAGACAATGGCATAAGAGATAAGCTTATTTGCTATTCACATATTCCTTTCTTATTAAACCTCAAGGAGTTCAAAGAAGAAATCTATTGTCTACAGAATTTTGGATCCTACAGTTCCATAAGTGATAAACATGGCTAAATAATCAGATGACAGGTTCAGTCAACTTTTGCCCAGCCAGACAATATTTAAAATGATTTGAAGTTAATGAAAATAGAAGATAAAATAAAAGGAAACTACAACGCAAGAAGTTGAAAAAATAAATGCAAACTTTTAAAAAGTACACGCCAATTGTTATCTTTCCGGGGGGGAGAATACAAAAATTTGGAGACATACAAATTAAGAATGTATATCTCTGCAAACTTGCATCATTTAGATTGATGCATTAGCTAGAAATAGTATACTGTATATAGGCTAATAGAATCATTAGCAATTCAACTATAGCATTTACATCTTATGTAAGCCACTGCCTCCTCACAATAAGAAGACCATGTACTCTGAAAAATTCCTGGTACATAAAACTTCTCCTCCATAGACTAGAAATCTTTTTATGCTTGAAGAATTGCTAATTACTATATGCTCGAAGAGGAAAACATTTCTAATGTGTTGTATGGCCATGCAACACTAGGTTTTAGAATATCAAATGGATGTCACTACATTACAAATAAAAGAAAAACAATCTTAATAGTCAGCTTACCTTTGCTGTTAGATTGGACACTGCCAATTGAAACTTCTCTCTTGTTTTTGTGCTTGCAGCATGGCTAGCCTTTGCCACTTTGCGAAAAGTTCCATTAAGCCAAGTAGTTCCAGCAGTTACATACCTATAACCAATAAAAACCAACTCCATTATTCATCACACGATTCATGTGAAGAGGCTGGAAACTCTGTGCAATTATGTTTATAGAGCTAGCAGCAAAAGATTGCAAGTCAAATCCATGGGTTATAACTATTCGGCAATGTCAGCATCACTGCCATTCTTGTTGATATAGCATGAAGCTCATACACGAATTTCAACATGACAATGTGAATAAAGCATCATTATAAAGTGGTTTGATCAAAGTGGCAAAGCAATCAATAAGACTTGGATCAGCAAACAGTTGGCTACTCATACGATGCTTCAGCACAAAATAATTCACATCAGCAGTACTTGTGGTGTGACAAGGCGGAAAATGATGAGCGCTGACAAGCTATCAGCGTTCTCTATATCACTATACATATAGATAATATTGAAGAGCTCCCTTCAACATTTTGGTAGCTTCTAGTTTCTTTGCAGCATGCTTTCCAATTTTGAGCAAATGGATGTGGCAATAGAATCTGTTACTTTAATAGCACAACTTCAATTCACAGCTACAGTGTACCAGCACCATAGGTTCCTTAACATAATTTGTAACTCAAAGAATAGAAGACATAAGACTGACAGTTTATTGGATAATAACAATACTACAGCATTTTCATATTTTATCTAAGCGATGAAAGAAAATGCTTGAGAAAGTAGATATGTTCAATGTTCCAACTCCCAAGTTTTATTTCCACTGTTTTGTAGTCCACTAGGATGGTCTCAAAAATACGGGGTGTTAAATATGGATAAGAAAAAACCTGTTAGTTTTCACAGCAGTGCCTGTGTCATTTAGCTTGCGCTCTGCTACTGTTATGGCAACGATCGTTTTGTCAGAAACATGTAACCTTTGATCCACAGATTTCACTTTCTCATTAACGACTGATATTCCAACAGAGATTTTCTCTGAAAGGCCAACCCTCCTATCGAAAGATGTAACCTTTGCTGATGCACTAGCCGTCCATCGATGCTTCTCGTCAAATGCTTTGGCTCTATTCACAGCGTCTTGTCCAATTGCTGAACCCCTTGCTAGCATGCTTGTCACGACATCATGGGCTTTACTGACATAAATCCGGCCACCGCTGGGACTCGTCTCAACCTACACGGTGAAATAGAAGCATGCATTTCAGGACCGAAGCTAGTCAATCAGAATGATAGATACATAGAAGATTTCAGGGTTTGAGAAAAGCTTATACTGGAGATTAAAGACACCTCAACAGTCGGTACAAAATTTCCGGTAGAAGTTGAGCTCGTCACCTCATTTACCATAGAACGCTGGATGATGTACAACAAGTTACAGAAATAAGTGATGAAACCAAGCCAAATCAAATGCAAATTGGTTGGTCCCAAATATATATATATATATATATAAAACTTACCCCCTCAACGATAGGGATATAAATGTAATTCTCGGCAGGAGTTATGGTCACTATCCGGTCAACAATTGTAGCTCCCTGCACAAGGCAGAACAACCAAACCTCTCGCAAATATTCAAATGGTTTATTTATGAAGTAGAGTATTCTTGCTTTACGCGTGAATGGGAATAGATTCTACATACTAAATAGGACGAAATGCTTGTCTAGCCTCAAGTAGTAACTTTTTCTGCTGTTTAAATAGCAGAAACACCAGAACACGGAGGCAGTAGTCTGGATTGGAAAAGGTTTGCCTCTATGTAATCCAATGCTTAAACAAAAGCACACCATAATCTATTTAACAAGCGGATTTATTTACCTTAACTAATGCGGCAAACTGCTGAACCAACAGCTTTTCCAATCTCGACACAATAAACGAGCATTTCTTTACCCTACATATGTCGGTATTACAATTCAATAATGTGCTCCCGCAATGATTGTGTCTTGCGAGCTAAGGTCATTTACCAATAAGCAAGTTTGATTCCATAAAATTCTCAAGTAAACACTATAGAATGATTGGGAACCCAAAAAGTCTGAAGAGAGAGCATACCGACAGCAGCAATGCGATCTCAAGTGCTTTCGGATCTCTAAATGTAACATAAGCAGTCCTCCCATTTCCCACATCACCACTGGCCCCAACAAACACAGCAAATGTTAGAAAGGATACTGAAACCCTAAAACTAAGCTTAATTTAAAACCTGACGAATAGTGCACATGCAAACAAACAATGAATAACAACGAACACTAGAAGCTACATTGATTAAAAGAAGGAGGAGGGAAAAACACAAAAAGGAAATAAAGAAAGAAAGAAAGAAAAAAGGGAAAAATCCCTGATTTGATTGAAATCTGATACAAGAGATACTTGCCTTTGGATCTCAACATACTCGATGTCGCCGGAGAAGGAGAAGAACTCTCGAATCTCCCTCTCCCCGGCCAGATCTGAGATGTTCCCCACTCGAACCGTTCTTAGCTACCAAGCGAAAATCCAAAAACAAAAAAAACAACAAATGGTATGAAATTTCCACAAAATTTAATTAATCAATTGAGGTTGTCACAAATTTAGATAGGAAAACAAAATTTAGGAGCTTCGATTACCTCCATATAGAGAATCAAAAAGCAGGGGGGAAGCACAAATAAACAAAAGTAGTTTTTTTTTTCAGGTGTTGGATTTCAATCGCCGTCACTCTCGGTCTCGGCTGCTCCGCAGCGCGTTTTATTTGGCGGAAAACTAAAGCTCGAAGAAAATCTAATAAAATAGTACACCCATCGAATTAATTACTAGTATTATTAAATGGCGAAACTACCCTTGCGTTTCTTTTCGCCAGCAAAGGGGACATGGTGTCATATGTAGAGTTAGCTAGGGGTAGCTGGAGAATGGGAACGAACGGAAAAGAAAGATTCGACCCGTGCTCCAGAGGGCGACCTCACTTATTAGTATTACCTGAAAAGTCGGGCCCACGCCACTCCCCTTCCCTACTTAAAATTACCGCAGTACCCTTTCTCTGGTTGGGCAGTGCGGTCCGTGCGGATAAAGGGAGGGCGTACCCGACCCTTTGATTCAAATCTAAGGGTGATGATTAGGCGGCCACATGGGTGGGACCCGCAGATGGACCTGTCTCCAGCTCAGTCAAAGAATGTATGCACTGATACACATTCATTCCATTCTCTCTGCGCATGTGGCCGGTGCAACGGCTCTGCCTTCTCTTTTGGTTTGGCCTCTAATTTCCAAACTGGAAACGAAACAAATAAAGGAGAATTAAGCTAGTTCTCACATGGATTGTGATGGTAGGAAAATTCAGCTAGAACTCTTCATGTGATTAGCAACCACATGGTCATCGTGATGTTAGGAAAATTATGTTGGAACTCTTCCTATAACTAGCAAACCACAATGCTTATCTCTCGAAGCGGACCTTCTCTGTATGTATTAATTGATACAATTTGATTATATTTTTACTTTGCCCCACACGATTATTTGGAAAATCTCTTAAATTGCCACATGATTTTTTTTCGCCAAAATGTTAAAATATCAAATTTGGTGATAATATAAAGTAGATTAGCGGGGAGTTCGGCTGCTATACTATCGATAGCACAAAGCACTTTGTGCTATCAAGTTTTCTACCATTAGATTAACCAATTTGATTATTTTTACTCGTTAGATTATATTATTCAACCAATCACCCACTCAATCCTAGAGGGCCCACATCATTTTAACCGCACATCTTTTAATTCAATAGTAAAAATTTTAATAACACCAAATTATTGGAGCTATTAATAATATTCCGGCCTAGTTCGATTGGCAGGTTGCATTTTGTCCTGTATCCGGTCAACATATTGGACCAACCTGGGCTGCGGTAGCCATTTTTTTCTTTTTTACTAATGGGAGATAAACGCAAACCACGTACTATTGTATTTCGTTCGATTGGGCCTTCTGAGCCCAATAGGCCTTTTTGAGCCCATTTGCATCTCCACTGTAGGCTTTGGATGGATCTCTCCGTCCCAACTCCCAAGTCCCAACTCACTCGTAAAACAAGCGTGGCAGAAGTAGAACCCCCGAGACACCCTCGTCGTCCTCGTCGTCTTCGCATTTTCCCTCCGAGCGCCACTCCTCTTCCCGGGGCGACGCGTTCCCGGCGATGATCCCCGTAGAAGGATGCATATCCCCGGGTCAGGGCTAGGGTTTCTCCTGAGACTCCACAGGTCCGCGGCGGCGCCGCCGCTGGATCGCAAGCACGGAGCTCTCGCTTCCCTCTTTGGGAGCTTTATCTCCTCCTCCAATGGCCGTGGACAAATTTGTGGTCGGTTCCGGTCTGCGGAGCGCCGAGGGTTCTGCGGATACGCTCTCGAGCAGTTCTCTGATGACGAGTACGAGTGCGAGTACGAGACGCACAAGGTGCGGAACTGTTGGTGCTGTGATAACTGTATTTTGCTTTTACTATTTAGTGGTCTAAATAGCTTTATTCTATTAAATATGGGTGAAACTTTGAATCTTTAGTTATGGAGTTCCTTTAGATTAGTCTGGTGCATTGTTTATCTCGGACTGTTTTGAAATTTTTATCGATATTAGAAATTTATCTGTACTTGTGCTTGCATTGTTCTGGTGTTTTTGTTTCCCTTAAATTCTACTTGTTATTCACGGATAGAGCTATATGTTATTTGCAGCCATCTTCTTCAGTGGCCAACATTGATGAGTGGAGGTGGAAACTTAGCATGCTCTTGCGGAGCAGTGATGAACAAGAAATTGTTTCTCGAGACAAAAGAGATCGACGCGATTATGAACAGATCTCCAACCTTGCAAGAAGAATGGGGCTTTACAGGTAGTCGAGTGCTACTCTTTCCTGCATTCTACCTCTCCCTTGCTTTAACAGGTAGACTTCTTCTAGTGTAAAACTTGCTCATTCATTCCATGCTTTTTTCCACCCAACGTGCATAGTGAGCTCTACGGGAAAGTGGTGGTGGCCAGCAAGGTTCCTCTGCCAAATTACAGGCCTGATCTTGATGATAAGCGGCCGCAAAGAGAGGTGATAGCTAGTAGTATCCAATTTTGTGTGTTGTACTTCTGACAGGTAGTTAATCTGCTCTGTGAGAGTGGTGTTCTATTGTTTTGCCATGCGTGTTGCAGGTGGTGATCCCTCTTAGTTTGCAGAGGAGAGTCGAGGGTCTCGTCCAGGAGCACCTTGATAGGATGATGCTGACATCTGACAAAGTTGGTGATAACTCGCAGCATAATGCTGTAGCTGAAAATACTGAGGACATTAAAATGGATGATAACCAAGAATCTTTGATTGATGGGTCAGTTATGGAGAAAATTCTTGAGAGAAAGAGTTGGCGTTTGCGGAATCTGCAAAGAGCCTGGCAGGTTGACTATTTGTTATATGCTGCTTGTTGACATTAAGCCTATCTATATAAAAGTGCACTCCATAAAGCAAGTGTGAAAAATCTCAGCCGATGACTCATGTAGTTGTGATATCTTTAGATCATAGAGGAAGTATTAGATGACAAAAGTTTGTATATCCAAATATTTTGTACGAATGGTAAAATTTTTACTTTCAGATCTTGAGTCAGCTTGTGCTTTTTTGATACTGTAGGGTTGTTTTGCTTCACCTATAAAGTGTTATTGGTATTCCTTCATATTATTGTTTATCTGATGACTGATTGAATCCATAATTTGATCAGGAATCTCCTGAAGGTGTCAAGATGCTTAAATTCAGGAGATCACTTCCAGCGTTCAAGGAAAAGGAGCGACTCCTGTCTGCCATTGCTCGTAATCAGGTCTTAATTTTTACATATGTTTTTCCGTTATCTTTCTATATATGCTACTTGCATCTAATGCCTCTGTTGTGTTGGTCAAAACGAACATCTGGCTCTTTAAGATGATGCACAGATGGCTTGTTCGGCCTCCCCAAAGCTTCTGTAGAAAGTGAGAATTAAATTTGTCTCTTTCCTTGTAATATTTAATTTTATTCACTGACAGATCATAGTTATCTCTGGGGAGACTGGATGTGGCAAAACAACTCAACTGCCGCAGTATGTGTTAGAATCTGAGATAGAGTCTGGTCGTGGGGCATTCTGTAATATCATCTGTACACAGCCACGGAGAATATCTGCTATGGCAGTTGCAGAGAGAGTTTCTACTGAAAGAGGCGACAATCTTGGTGAATCAGTAAGATTCTTGTGAATAATTATCCTTGTTTCCTTACTATATTCTAACTTCTCAAATATAGTAGCTCTTTTCTAGAATGTTTGTTACAATTTCGATACAATGGTAGTCTCTTTGATAGGTTGGTTACAAAGTTAGGTTGGAGGGAATGAAGGGAAAAAATACGCATCTGCTGTTTTGTACTAGTGGCATTCTGCTTAGAAGATTGCTTGGGGACCGTAATCTTAATGGTGTAACTCATGTTTTCGTTGACGAAATTCATGAAAGAGGCATGAATGAAGGTGCTTTTCTTAACTCTGGATAATTTGTTTGCCTTATTAGAGGGCCTCTGAGTACAACCTACTCTTTGGCAGGTACTTGGTACTTACACAGCTATAACATTCTGCAGATTTTTTGTTGATTGTGTTAAAAGATCTTCTCTCGCGTCGACGGGATTTGAGATTGATTCTGATGAGTGCCACTTTAAATGCTGAATTGTTTTCAAGTTATTTTGGAGGGGCTCCTATGATACATATTCCAGTAAGTTCTTTTTCTTTTTCAATTTACATAGATTTGGCATGTCTTTGCCATGTGTTCTGTCCTTCTATTACCACACTATGTTCATCGATACTATCGCTTTGACGCTTTATTGACTGGGAGTTCTTTGGGATTTTATTTCTCTTCTTTATTGTTATTTTACTCATTGATGCAATTACTATACAATCATAGGTGCTTTTTCTTGATTTCGATATATATTTATGAATAAGATTGTCTTGGTTATCTTAAATTAGTTGCTATTTTCTACAGTTCTCGACATTGAAAGTTCGAGGGTTTAATTCTTTCCTGTTTTTTAATCATTCACTGATATCTTGGCTAATTATTTTGATCCCCAACTTCCTAGTCCTCAGCATCAGGAAATTGGTTCATAGTTCTTTTGAGAAAGCTTTTGTATAGAGGTTATACCATAGTCGTGAAGTATCTATTATTGGAGCCTTTTACAGAGCAAATATTTTATAATGTCCATTGGTATGCATTATCAGTAAATGAAACTACATTCTCTTTTCAATGCCAGATCATAAAGAATAGTTCAAAATATGTTTCACATTTGAATACTTGTGTTCTTGAAAGAGGGGCTGTACTTAGCATTTGAAGCAAATGCAAAGTTGGTAGATTAGCTTACCAGTCTGTGTTTAAGGTTACATTGCATGCTTATTTCAGGGCTTTACATACCCAGTAAGGGAACATTTTTTAGAAGATATATTGGAGAAGACGGGATACAAGTTAACTTCCTCCAACCAACTAGATGATTATGGTCAAGATAAATTTTGGAAAACTCAGAGGCAATTGATGCCCCGAAAGAGGAAAAACCAGATCACCACTCTTGTTGAGGTGATATTTCATCACCATTTAGACCAAATAATTCCATTTTTATTTTGGTAAATAGCTGCAGTGATTTTGCTTTAACTATGCAGGATGCTCTTAAAAACTCGAGCTTTGAGAGCTACAGTTCTAGGACACGTGATTCGTTGGCGAGTTGGAACCCTGATTGCATGGGGTTTAATCTTATTGAGGCTGTTCTTTGCCACATATGTAGGAAAGAGAGGCCAGGTGCTGTCTTAGTTTTTATGACGGGGTGGGATGATATTAGCTGTGTGAGAGATCAGCTAAAAGCACATCCACTGCTTGGAGATCCTAACAGGGTTCTGCTGCTTACATGTCATGGATCAATGGCTACTTCCGAGCAGGTAATTGCTGCAGTTCTGTCTCCATTGTAATTTGTTTGCAGTTGTTCTTTCACTGCAGTAAGTGTATTAATTACTTAACCATTGGGGTTATCCCTTTTCTGCCTTTGGATACAGTTTCTTGTTAATGCAACGAGCAAAATTTGAATTTTCTTATATATGCTTCGAAACTTTACAACTTATCTTCAGTGCACATCTGTTTTAACATCTGCTATATGGTTAAAACTTAAAAGGAATTTATTAAAGGGTTTTCATTGGTGTAGGTAATTATTCTCTGAATAATAGGTCACACCTTTGCCCATATTGTGACCTTGCAAAGCATGTTTTAAACTTGTGACATGTCCACGTAATACACAGTGATTTAGTTTTACATATGTTCATGATGAGACCCTCTCATATGCCTGTGATTCTGTCTAAATTTGATGTTGCATAGGGATATACATATATACAAGAAAGACACTGTCTTTGTGTTTGTCTCTTATATGTGGATGCTAATTGATGCGTTTATGTTTTTTGTTCTAATGATTTAAGGATGCTTTTTGATGTTACAGAAACTTATATTTGAGAAGCCACCGCCTAATGTAAGAAAGATAGTCCTTGCTACAAACATGGCAGAAGCAAGTATCACAATTAATGATATTGTTTTTGTGGTGGACTGTGGGAAAGCAAAGGAGACCACCTATGATGCTTTAAACAATACTCCTTGTTTGCTCCCGTCCTGGATTTCTAAAGCTTCTGCACGCCAGGTAAATTAAGTTGTGCCCTTTTATTAACTCACTCACTGATTTACATTACAGCAGTATTCTTGTTTAGCTTGTTATGTTTGTAAATGTTTAGGTGTTATGTTTGCTTGTCTTGATTACCTTTGCTCTATATACACGACTATACTTTCAATATTAGCTTTCACAATCTAACTTTAATGTCAGCCCACTCAAATCAATCTCCATCCTACATAAAAAGCTCAAAACTATTAAAGATACAAGAAGTTGAACTCTTTGGGTACCTGCTAAGTATACATTAAATAATTAAAAAAAACTGAACGGTACATAAGGTGTTTTTATTCCAAATAGATGCAACAGCCTCTAAACATTTACTTGTAGATCATCATGATTGATATTTGCCCTAAGACATGGGAAACCTGTATATTGGAACTAATAAAGACATGCCTTACCTTTTTCCTTTGTTACTTGTTCAGAGAAGAGGCAGGGCTGGTCGTGTGCAACCTGGAGAGTGCTATCACCTCTATCCAAGATGTGTATATGATGCCTTTGCAGATTATCAGCTTCCAGAGCTTCTTAGAACTCCTCTCAACTCTCTATGCTTGCAGATAAAGAGTTTGCAGCTTGGTAGCATAGGGGAGTTCCTCTCGGCTGCTTTGCAGCCCCCCAAGCCCCTTGCTGTAAAGTAATCTTGACCAGTTCAATTGCTCAAATTTGACATATTGGCACTTCTTTTTATTGATTATTGTTATTCTGCCTAATATATTTTTTGTTTTCCCATTTTTCTTTTCATACTTCCGAAGTTGAATATGTTGTGTTACAGTATATAGTTCTATTGACCGGACAATAATGTCATAGGTTAATTGGGCATAAGTTGTTTGTCTTTTTTGTGAATTTTCAAAATTAACAAGTTTTTAATTCCCACTAATTGAGCAACTGTAGTTTCTTTGTATGTAAGGTCCTTGATTCCAAATATTTGCTCTATTGGATCTTGATCTTTTTGTTGTTATGAGTTCGTGGATTGTGCATCGTTGTAGTAGTAATTAAAAGCGATAGATGGATTACAGCACAAGTCATATAGTTGCTTTCTTGCTTGTCCCCAAATTTATGTATTTGTTGTATCATTCATTTAAATTGCAGTACTTCTAAAAATTATGTTGGTGCTTTCATGATACTGAGAATCTGAAAATATGTAGGTCCAAAATGCAGTTGAGTTCCTGAAAATGATTGGAGCATTAGATGAGAATGAGAATCTCACAAATCTTGGTACGCCTTATATTTCAGTTTCATGACAGCATGCAGGAGAAGGACCTAAGCTTGATTACTGCTTTTCTTGTATACTTTTCTAGTACAATAAAGTGCTGAATTTGTAGGCTTGTGGGTTTCTCTTTCTTTGTAGGGCGATACCTTTCAATGCTTCCAGTTGATCCAAAGTTAGGAAAAATGCTTATAATGGGTGCTGTTTTCCGTTGTCTTGATCCAATTCTCACTGTGGTTTCTGGATTGAGCGTCCGGGACCCTTTCCTGTTGCCCCAAGACAAGAAAGATGTAAGGAACATTGCTGTTAGTTCCAAAAGGAAATAGAAAGTTTTATATTGAAAATTTATTCCTCTTCAAAACTAAGTGGGACTTGCATCTGTTCAAAATTTTTCTCTTTGTTGATGATAACACTTTGCCTAGTAAGTAACTGTGCATTATGAACAAATTTGTTTGACTCTTTGCATTTATTAATAGTTGGCAGGAACAGCAAAGTCAAGATTCTCTGCAAAAGACTACAGTGATCACATGGCCCTCGTCCGTGCATATGAAGGATGGAAAACTGCAGAAAGGGAAGGCTCTTCTTACGAGTACTGCTGGAGAAATTTCCTTTCTGCTCAAACTCTCCAAGCAATCCACTCTCTTAGAAAACAATTCAATTTCATTCTAAAAGATGCCGGTCTAGTAGATGCTGAGCCTAGCATGAGCAATAGCTTGAGTCATAACCAATCATTAGTTCGTGGTATTGTATGCTCTGGGCTCTTTCCTGGGATAACTTCTGTTGTGGTAAGCTATTAAAAACATTTCTTGTAAATTTTCATGTGGTTTTTTGTTTATGCGCATTGTGCAGCCTATTTATTTTGAACTTTTATCTTTTGTAGCATAGAGAAAATTCCATGTCTTTCAAAACCATGGATGATGGCCAGGTCCTGCTTTATGCTGTAAGTTCATAATGCGAACTCAAAACCTTTCTTTTCCTTAGCATTCTTTTGTGCATTATTGCTCGAAAAGAGAAAAATACAGCATATTGATGTATACCTTTGATATGTGGCATCAGAACTCGGTGAATGCAAAATACCAGACAATTCCCTATCCATGGTTAGTGTTTGCTGAGAAGGTCAAAGTCAATACCGTGTTCATCCGTGATTCAACTGGTGTATCTGATTCAATACTGATACTATTTGGTGGCACCCTTACTAAAGGCAACATGGTATATGGCTTGATCTTCTTCTTTATGAATTTATTGTTTTGCATCAGATAAGCTGACCTTGTATGCTCTTGAGTTTTAGGCGGGCCATTTGAAGATGCTAGGTGGCTACATTGATTTCTTTATGGACCCAAGTTTGGCAGAGTGCTATCTAAACCTGAAGGAGGAAGTAGATAAACTTGTTCAAAAGAAGGTAAAATTCTTGGAATGTCTTAATTATTATGCTTATGCAGTACAGAGAGACATTTCATCATTAAGTTTGTGAATACTTTCAAAATAAAAATAATCAAAAGAGAATACTGAGAAAAATTGTATCCCTTGAAACAAGAGAGAGAGAGAGAGAGAGAGAGAGAGAGAGAGAAGAGGGGAACAGGAAACCCAAGTTGGCATGAAAACTACTTTGAGAATAAATAGAAGATAATAAGGAGATTTTATACGAACTAGTCTTACATACCAAAACAGATTCTTTAATGACCTTGATTGAGGCATATTACTTGGCTGCACTCATCCTAAATTCTGTCTAGCTTATAGTAGGGTTAAATTAATTACTCTGTTTCCAAATGCAGCTCCAAGACCCCAGCCTCGATATCCACAAGGAAGGCAAGTACTTACTGTTTGCTGTGCAAGAGCTGGTCGCGGGTGATTTATGTGAAGGAAGGTTTGTGTTTGGCCGGGAGACAAGCAGAGCTAGGGTTAGTAACTCTGAGAATAATAACAAGAGCAATATCGTGAAAGACGGGACGAACCCTAAGAGCTTGTTGCAGACATTGTTGATGAGAGCAGGCCACAGCCCTCCAAAATACAAGACAAAACACCTCAAGACCAATGAGTTTAGGGCTATAGTGGAATTCAAAGGAATGCAATTCGTTGGAAAACCTAAGAGGAACAAGCAGCTTGCGGAGAGGGATGCTGCCATTGAGGCATTGGGATGGTTGACGCATACTTCTGATAGTAGCAAACGGTATGAGAACGATGACGACGACTCTCCACTCGACCTCACAGATAACATGTTAAAGCTACTTAGTAGGCCAAGGCGGAGGTCTAGGCGACATTAAGTTTCAGTTGTAGATTATATTTTGGATGAGGTCCTGGAGACAGATATACAGCCATTCGCCTTTTTGTGGGTAATCTACTCGAATAACTTTGTCAGGACGAGGAGGTGATGATCGATCCTATGTATCATCCGCTTCGTTAGGTTCGAGCTGAAACATGTCCAGTGATTTAATGGTTGGCGGAGTATGTGCTTTGCCCCAAGATTTTGCCCCCTTTATGTAAGATATACTCCCGCGAGATGTACGTTGATGCCATGTATTATTTATCCATGGTTACATTTGTATATTGTTTAATTTTAACAATCACATAAAATAAGATTAATATAGTTGATTGGACATGCTGATTCATTATCTTGTGTACTGTAGTTTATCGAACTAGAAATGTTCTGTTATAAAATTTGTTGTTGGGGAAGGGATCTGCACTATAAAAGGATCTAAAATATAAAACAAATTCAGAAAAGCAAAGGAAATCTCTGGTGAAGGGAGACTGCAATCTGGGATTTGGTTTCAAAGGAAACCCCCTTAAAAACAGGGAAACAAGTTATCATTGACTGTACTCTTTCTAAAATTTATTTCATTTAGTGTTTTTTTTTTTTGAGAATAGATTTCATTTAGTTTTTTCAGTTCACAATTTTTATTTTAGTTTTCTCTGACGTTCGTGGGTAACAGTATTGTAAGTAGATTGGATGCTTTAAGTGAAAAATATGCTAAACTGCATTAAGAAAGACTTGTTATAAAATATATCATGATTTGCATTATATCATTCTCTACAAAAGAAAATTTTCCCTTCGTCACATTTACTAATTAATTTAAATTTAAATATAAATTTTATAAAAAATAAAATCTAAATTTATATTTAAATTTAAATAATTATTGGTGGCATGTTAATTATAATTATTTACTTTTTATGTCGTAAAACTTAAAAGCCAAAAGTAAATCTTTCGTTTCGGAAAGAAAGTAAAAAGAGAATTCTAGTCTAATTTACCTGACCAAATTACATTTTCAATTATAGAATAATATCTTGGCGGAGAGAAGGTCGGTTCCAATTTTCTCTTCGCGTCAAATATACGCTCTCCCCGGATCGCTCTCTGCTGCGTCAAATAAATAAACACATCGTTCCCTCTCTCTCTCTCTCTCTCTCTCTCTCTCATTCACATCTACTCTTCCTCTGCGCTCTCGCGATCTCTCCTCTGTCCTCTTCCTCGTCTCCCTCTCTGCGCCATGGCCGATAGCGGTAGCAGCTCCGCCGCGACGACGACGGCGGAGGAGAGGAGGTCGTGGGCCGATGAGGCGGCCGACGAAGAGGCGGCGGCGGCGGCGGCGGAGGCGGCGGCGGCCGCTACGTCGTCGGAGGCGGACGCCTCGGCGTTGAACCAGATCGAGTCGCTCACTATCTCCGATGAGGACCCCAGCAGCCGCCTCGACGATCCCGACGACTCTCAGATCAAAGCCGTAAGATACAACCCCATCCCTTCCTTTTCCTCTTTTTTTTTTTTTAAAAAAAAACTTTATCTTCTTTAAGGTTTTTGCTCGATGAGCGTCCGCTCCTTGAAGCTGTGACCCTAGTCCAATTGCTTCTATTATGTGGATCTTTGATGCGTCCATCAAGCTTTCAGATAGTAGTAGTGTTGCTTTGAGTACTTGATCCTCTATTTCTTCTTATTTTAAGTGAGACGAAGTCTCTTTATCCTAATTGTTTCGAATTGAGCGCTTGACTTGGATTTTAGTGATGTTGTCGGAATTGGCTCACGAAACATGTCCTTGTTGTTATCAATCACTAGATGTGCTCCTTTAATTATAAACGGTGGCAAATTTCTAAATTTAAGATTTTAATGAAAAAATTATAGTAAAGAAAAGAAAAAAAAAAAAAGTAAAGGGGAAAAGGTTCGTATCTTCACGAGAACATGATTACCAGAGCAAGAGGGATGTTCAGTGCTTCAACTTGAAAGCCCGTCGCTGAAATATAAAAATACGTTTTTGAGTTCCTGCAAATTTGTAAGTGCTGGCTCTCGCTTAAGGACTCTAATGGCAATTTTGAATCGCAGCACCCTCATAGTAATATCGCATTATCAGCGAATGCAAGGATCTCCCTATGGACGTGATTATGTTTTTTAAAAAATGGAAGCTAGATTTTAGTACTTAAATCTTCACTGTGTTCATAACGAGTTACTGCTCCATTAGTTTGTACCGAGTCTTTCTCCACGAGTTTGCAACTTTAGTCAGCTGCTTCATTTTTTTTCTTTATTCTGCCGTCATAGGTTACGTCTGGAAATGCGGTATACACGTCTGCTGTCAGATTTGAAGACCTCAATCTCTCTGAGGAACTTTTGAAAGGCCTTTATGTCGAAATGGGTTTCAGTAAGCCCAGTAAGATACAGGCCGTGACCCTTCCTATGATTCTCACACCGCCATACAAAGACTTGGTTGCTCAAGCCCATAATGGCTCGGGAAAGACGACATGCTTTGTGCTTGGAATGCTCAGTAGGGTCGATCCGAAAAAGAAAATCCCTCAGGCCATTTGCCTCTGTCCCACAAGAGAGCTTGCCCAGCAGGTCTGTTGCTTTTGTTTCTTCGGTTTGCATGTTTTAGACTACTTGTGTCATTCTCTAACCGTTAGCTGAATAATGCAGAACCAATCAGTCCTTGAAAGAATGGGAAAGTTTACGGGAATAACTTCTAAGTGCGCTATACCATCGGATTCGCCAGATGCCATTCCTGTTGCAAAACAACCACCGATAACTGATCAAGTAGTGATCGGCACTCCAGGGACAATCAAGAAGTGGATGGCATTAAGGAAATTGTCCACACGGGACATTCGGATACTTGTTTTTGACGAGGCTGATCACATGCTTGCAGAGGTTGTTTTCATATTATTGAAGTCATTCGTACCCTTTTTTCATGCTCTCATTCAAGGGGTTGTGTTTATTACATTCTAATAGATAAAGCGATACTGCAAAGAATTCATTTTCATTTCTCTGTTCTCTGTCTCATGAGCAGGACGTACAGCTTAATTAAGTTCATAAGGAAATAGTTTTTTGGTGTCCTAGAACTTACAACTAAAGAAAATAAAATAGTGTTTAGTAACACCTTTTCTGTGATCCCTTGGGTCATTTTAAGAGGTAGCCAGGTGATATCTTTGTTACACAATGAACTTTTTATGCATAACAGTCAAATTGGCTGGTCGATATGCTTACCATTGTCATTTGAAGAATCATGATGTAAGCAGTTTGTGGTTGTGCAAGTTTCTTTTTCTTTTTTTCCATGTTGCCCTTAAATATCTTCTTACACTACGGTTTTACCCTTGTCTTGATAATTCTTTCCTTCCTAAGCTATGGAATGACTACTTAAATACTCTTTTTAACAAGCATTTTTTTTATCAAGCATTGTTATGCATATTATTTTTGTTGCAAGCTCACTACCCTTAAGAGAAATATATACTTGTGTGTATAATGGGCATGCATATGTATGCATACAAATTTCTTATTAGCAATTTGATTTTGATCTTGTTGGTTTTTGCTCAAGCTTTCAAGTATCATATTCTTATGTTTTCTATTTTGTTTTTGCAAACTATTGCTTTGTTGTAGGATGGTTTTAAGGATGATTCTGAAAGAATAATGAAGGACATTCAGAGAAACTGCGGGGGCTGTCAGGTGTGTGTTAAGTCATTCTAGGCTTTTTTTAATGAATGGATAATAAGAATTAAAAAAAAAAATGAAGGGATAATAGGATCTTACTTTTAATGTATGTAGTCCGCAGCTTTCTTACGACTACAATTTTTTTAAAAAAATATGAGAACATATAGTACTGCTGTGCTAAAGTTGTATTACATGACACTGAACATTGGCTACATCTATATGATTGCAGAATTTTATTAGAACTAGTCCAGAGACAAAAGCTCTTGCTAATTCTAGGGTCATCAAATTTTTATGCAATTTGTCATTTTAAAAGTTCTTTTATGTTTTGAATGCAAGACCATTTTAGTTTATCTTGGTTCGAAGAGGTGTGAACATTTATCTGCATAAGAGAGGACCAGTACAGCACAGATTGAACATTTCCCTAGTCAATGAGAGACTCTTGGTAATTAATATAGACAATTGAGTGGCGTAGTAACTTGCAAGTGGTGAGAAGGCTCCAATATAGCATAGAATCAGTAGATGTACTCATTCTTATTAAAGGTACAAATGGACTATGATCTATAAACTCATTATCTTTTTGATATTGAGCAGTAGTTCAAGTGTTAATATGCTACAAAGAGGAGCCCTTGTTTTGAGATGTTCTCTCTGTCTTGTTTCCACTGTATTCCTTATTGAGTGGTAAATTACTATGCCCGGCAAATTTTTGTGTGTTAGGACATCTCTTTCAGAATGTCTTTTCACTTGGATGCTTGATCACATTAGTCTCATGTCCTTTGTACTCAAGGAAATATAAGCTTTTTTATTATCTTTTTTCTTTTCTTTCAACATTTTAGGTACTTCTGTTTTCCGCGACATTTAATGAGACTGTCAAGGAGTTTGTTTCAAAAGTCGTCAAGGATGGAAATCATATATATGTGAATAAAGAGGAACTCACATTAGAAAAAGTAAAGCAATATAAGGTCCAATGCCCTGATGAACTTGCCAAAGTAGAAGTTATCAAGGACAAGATATTTGAATTTGGGCAAAAGATAGGGCAGACTATCATATTTGTCCGTACGAGGGAAAGTACGCGGACGTTGCACAATTCACTGGTTAAGGAGGGCTATGAGTGCACTTCAATCCAAGGTGCTCTCAAGCAAGAAGACAGGGATAGGATAATAAGGGAATTCAAGGAGGGATATACTAAGGTTCTCATCACTACAGATCTCCTCGCTCGAGGTTTTGATCAAGCACAGGTAAGGAATTTGTAGTTAAGCAGTTAGGGTTTCTTTGTTTCTCTAGTAATGAATTTCTGGTCCTAACACATTTTTGTTTTGAAAAGGTTAACTTGGTCATCAACTATGATCTTCCTATCAAGTATGGTACTCGGGAGCCTGATTATGAGGTCTATCTTCATAGAATAGGCAGAGCTGGACGCTTTGGGCGCAAGGGTAATGTTGTTTTTCTACCTCTTTTTTTCTGTGAACTACATTGTGGATTAACAATAATGATAATGTGATACTTCAATTACTTGGCATAATTCTATTAGCCTTGACGAGGACAATCTTGCTGAATGATCATATATCACCCGCTCATAGAAAGCTTCTACTTTCCTGTGACTTCTGCATTATTTCCATGTTTGCTAATGTTCATTCTGCATAGTAATCATTTTGAGTACTTCAGTTATTATCTCATTCTATCAATCGTAGCAATGTATTTTGCTCCATTTTTCTGTTTGTCCTTGTCGATCAATTTGGTGAATTTTTACACCCATCATATTTGGTAAAGCTCAGTGCCCCTAGCAGTGAAACTTTCTTAATCAAAAAAACCCAAACAAGGTTGTAAGGATTTTTCAGAGCATTGACTGGATATAGCTAGATCAATATTTGCCATAATATTTTTGCTAAAAGTGAACTTCTTAATGGTCTTTATATATTGCTGTTTCTCGTTATTATAGTTTGCTACTCTTAAGCATCTCCGTATATTATGTTACATTTATTATGAAAATGAACTTGTAAATTCAAAACCTGGTTTAGTAAATCTGGTCAATATTCATTATTTTTTGCATCCTACACTGTTTGTGCACACCAAGTACAGATCTTGTAATACTATAGTGTAGGTGCATATGCTGTGAAAATATGCATTTTTGTTGAAATGGTGTTTTTCCTTGTGTTGGCAATAGGAGCCGTGTTCAACTTGTTGTGTAGCGACAGGGATCGAAGAATTATGGAGGAGATCGAGCGTTATTTTCAGCATCAAATTCCTGAGGCAAGTTAGAGTACCGTATGCTGTTTTTCTCACGTACTTTCTCAGTGGATTGACTTGGTTTGTTTGGATGATATGCCTTCAGATTCCAAACTGGAGAAGCGAAGAGGACTTCGAAAAAGCACTCAAGGATGCAGGCCTGTTATAGGCTGAGGTTCTTGGGTTTGTTGCGGCGCACAGGCAACTCTCTGCGACTGTCTACACCGGTTGTCATGTTGATGTTAATTTATACAAACTTTTTTTTAGTTTTATTTAAGATCATTTTGGTAGAAGATTTACCCGAACATTGTTGATGAATCATGTCTAGCAAGAGAGTTTTTGGGCTTCTTTTTTCTGTGTATTACTTATTGGTAGTGTTTTTGAAAGTAGTAACTGTTGGAGTTGTTTCGGCTTGCTTTGTGGAGTGAGAACCAAAAAAGGGTAGTAATTTATTTTTTCTGCTGGAGAAAAATATTAGACTAGCACCCAGTTTGTGTAGTTGAGAAGTATGTGACTTTGGCGTTCCATGATACCTAACCTGCTTCACTTAATGAAAAGCATTAGAGCAGATTGTTCTAGTGCATGAGAGCATCGAAGCAGATTGTTCCGGTACATATGGTGAGGGAAAGGGTGTACCTAGATTACCATCAGGTAAGTCTTTATTTTTTTTATTATAGATATTCAAAATATTATTATTCAATCCAACTTAGGCTAGTTATTAAAGGTGTTAGTTCAATATTGGAATCGCTGTATTTTTTAAGTGGTAAAAATATTATATTATTGTGGATCAGGTTTTCTCAATTTTATGATTTTCATTTGCTGTCCGTTAATAATAATGTATTGGTTTTTAATAACCTTTCAATCTAAGTGGCTTAATATGTTAGTAATAAATTGGTCATTCTAAATATGAAATATGTAGCATTCTTGAAATATTATAAATTTGGTTCAAATATTACAAATTTTGAACCAAATGGCCCTCTGGTTGATTTACCAACGGCATTCGGAAGTGAGATAGGTTAAAGAGATAACAGACCAATTGCACGTCGGGCAGCATTAAGAGATAGTGTTTTTTTTTTTAGAGAGATAGATAGCACGCTATCCATTTCGTTTATTTCATTTAGAAATAAACTTAGTTGGAAATGTGAATCAACTAGAATTCGAACTTGGGTCTCTGGTACCAACCACCAAACCCTTTGCCACTTGTTCTAGAGACGGTCAGTCATCTAGAAATAGTGTTAACACGATCTAGATAGTGNTATTGACATCCCTACTCCTTATTCCACTTTTCAATATAAAAAAAAAATACGTAAGAAACACGGTGAACCATTCACCGTGTTTAGACACGGTGAATGATTCACCGTGTTCAACTTAATAACCTGGCCCCAGCCCTGCCCGCGTGGCGCTGACGTGGCGCCTGCGTGGCAAAGACAGGGCCATTTTTGCAATTTTAATTTTGATAGGGCTATTTTTTAAATAAAAATTACTCAGGGGGCTATTTGCAAAAAAAACCCGAGATAGGTTAAAGAGATAACAGACCGACCAACTGCAGGTCGGGCAGCATCTAGAGATAGTGTTTACACGACGAAAAGAGGTACAACGCTATTTCCTCATCACCAGCCCCAATGAGGCAGTGCTGGATCACGTCAATGTTGCAGTATTTTTACACCAACCCCCCCAAAAAAAAGAAAAGTTAAGAAATCATCCTGATGTTAGTGTCCTGAAGACGGGAGTCAAAAATTCGTTGCCTTGAAGGTTAACAGCTCCCACAGCACAATTCAGTTCTCACTTTTGCAGTTTCTCGTCCAATCAATCAATCAATCTGCCAATATACAGCATCATCGCATCCACGTCCGTTCCTTTCTAGCTCTGGCACAGAGTAGCAATGTGGGGGACGATCAGCAAAGCCCTCTGGCATCCATATATTCATCAGTAAATCTTTTAACACAAGAAACTCTGGTAGCGTAAGAGAGACTAGAAAGATAGCTGACTCAGTCACCGCTGCCTGAGAGATCAGCAGCTAAGTCTACCAATCGCTTCCATTAGGGCTTTCTCATGATCCTATTCCAAAGAAGATAATGGATTGTATCATTCATATTTACCTAGTCAAATCTTGATTGACTTCAGCACACTACAATTCGAATTTAACATGCACGCCATGATGAAAAGTTGAAATGGGATCACTGGACTCACTCTGAGGATTGATTTTGCCCTCTCACATTAGCTCGGTCTGGGTTCTCTCGACAGAATTTCTCGATCTGTAAAAAGTAAAGGCGCATGTTCTGTAATGCAAATGCTAGGAAAAAAAATAGTCTTGCATCAAGAATCTGCAAAGCTAATAGCATACAAGTTCTGTGATGGGAATAATGACTCCAATAAAAACAGCAAGGAACATTCTTTTGAGAAAGCATCACACACCTCATTGATAAGTTCATCAGTTGCACGGATCTCGATTACATCTGGTCTAGGTTTCAAGCTATCAGTCCCGGAAGGAACAGAACACTTCTTAGATGTCCGTACAACCAGCAAACCTCCAGGTTTTGCCATGCTTCGTGGCTGTCTATCTTGAGTTACCTTTCTTCTGTTCAGTTGAGGGGAGAATGCATGGCCGCCGCAGTGATCATCTATGAGATTTGTCTGTAATAAAAAACTTACAATAATTAAATTCTTCAGATAAACTTAAGCTATCAGGTAAAAAAGTTAAAGTAGCTTCAAATGTATCAATAATAATAATAATAATAATAATAATAATAATAATAAACGAAACTGAATATCATAGGATGATAATAACACATGGCTGCTCTATCTTGAGGAAGGACACTGCAGCCTGCAGGTACATTTACATCATCAGCAAGATCCATTTAGAAATGAAACGGTCCAAAAAAAGAAAGATATATGCTCGTAGCCACCCTTATTGTAATGCAAACAATGCAAGTCACACGGCGATGCAAGTAGAATTGATAATATACAACTTAAATCAATTCAAAGAGACAATTTAATTAATATATGAAGTACTGAACAATTTCCTGCTTATTGATGATATACTAAATTATCAATTTCAAACCTTAATTGCGACAAGTTACCATGCCGGTTTAACTGTTTTCTTGTACAATCTAACTCTGTTGATACGATCCTTTTCTTCAACAATTAAGACACAATACCTAATGAATTATCCGGTAAGGTACAAAACAGATGAAAGCCAGCAGTGAGAAAAGAGAAAAAGAAAAATCCTCACCCTCTTTAAATCACAATTACTTACTGCCAAGGACGAAGGAACAGCTGCAGGCAAAGGTTGAACACTACATGGGTACAATGGGAGCAACGAGGCAGCTGCATACCCGGATTTCAACCTTTCACAAGTTGTCATCTGAGTGTCAGAGTCCATCTGCCGTGTCCTGCTCAAAATTAACAAATGCCACGGATCAGCCTAATACACACTGTAACTAAGAAATCAACTAATTTAGTTGAGACAAAATTATGAACCGTATAGAGTTGACCAATTCATCAGAACTAATTTTTCTGAGAATTTCCTTGTGCTCAGCACTAGAAATTCTGAGTCCCTTCCTTATATCTGATATAAGTTCTGCCTTCTCCTATAAGAGACGTGAGAGTTGGACAAATGCGACAGTAAACATACAGAAATAACCAAAAGAAAAGTTGCAGCAAGTACCCATGAAAGAACATCTGATTGAGCATTGAATGCTCTTAAAACAGCACTATACGCTTTTGTCTCCAAGCAGTGAACTTGAAGTTCTATGTCTATTTCATCTTCTCCGCGAGATAATGGAGCTGAGGCCATCACCATGGCTCCGGAATTATGCGCACTCCTCGAAGCCCGGAGTGTGCCAGGATCTGGCAAGTCATCATCAGTTTCTGTTAAGCAAATACAAGGAAAAGTTATGTTACTGCTAGCATAACAGCAAGTTTAGCTTCAATAGATTGTTTGAATTTTGAAGAGTTTATTTACTCTTCTTCCAACAACAAGTTCCAATCCATAGTATCAGCCCTACGTATGAAAATTAGAATGCTCCGTGATTCCACACTACACTGTCTACGATTTCGACAGTCTCTAACCAAATAAAGTCCTAAACCCTAATCTCAGATATCTTTATGCACTGTACAAATCAAATTACAAAGAACAAAAAAAAAAAAAAAACACTTCAAACCCTGATGAAGGTTCATCAAACAATCCCTTCCCTCCGCAAGAGAATCGCAAGGCTCCAAACAACAAAGCAATCGACCAAACACAGTAACAATTAATGAACAAAAGCACGATATATAGCGATCGAAAAAAGGATGCGGAAAAGACGACAAAGCTATGGAACAACAACATACTACCGCCGCTATCGCTCTTCGAAGATCCCAACTTTATGCTCGAGAAAATCCCAGAGAAGGAGAGAGCAGCAGATTCTAAAACTCTTAACGGGAGAAAAGCAGAGTAGTGGAGAGAGAGAGAGAGAGAGAGAGAGAGAGAGAGAGCGCGCGCGCGCGCGCATTAAGAGGGAGAAGAGTATATATAGATCAATAATGACGCTGCTTGGAAAACAAGTTCGAATAGAAATCAAATTTGGTTTACAGTTCGGATGAAAATTCAACTAATTATTGATTTATAGGAGTTCGATTGAGCGCGCGCTTGCGCTTGGTTCGGGGTTCTATCGTTCTCGTTCTATTTTTGTTGAAAAAAAACAATAGAAGACACGTGTTAACTTAATCAATGGATGTTTTTTTTTTTTCTTTCTGGAGAATATAAGCCTTTGTACATTTTGATTGCATGTTTGCTGTAGATTGTTTTTGACATTCTCCTCAGTAAGTAGAGTTGGCTTGCCTGTTGTTTTACTGAATATATATGAAGCTTTAAAGTGCAGCTATTCTGAATAGCTAGTTATGAACGCTTTTTTTCTTTTCCTTTGTATCTTTGTATTTTGAATAACTGCACCACCTGTTATTTTTGAAATTTTCTTTCCAAAATTTGTTTTGCTCTTCATGTGATGTGAGTTTGCACCAATCTTATGTAGTGTGTACAACTGCAAATAGCTGAATATGTACCCAACTAGAACCCACAAGAGGACAAATTAATGAAGATAACAACCTCCGGCTTTAATTTGGACCAAACAATTCCAATGAAGCATGCAACAGATAAGGCAACACTGCCTCAATCCACCAAAATATCCTTCAGTACCCAGGAGGAGGAAAGAAAAGAAAAAAAAAAAGAAGAAGCATAGTTACGGGTCTAGACCATGGCAAGCACTTGTACATTAAAGCCGCTTTCTAATTCTATTCATCTTCCTCGCGCAAACACATTAAAGCACCTTGATGTCACCCGTCCTCAGCTTTCCTTCAATCGTCCGCCTCGCAGGCAGAGAAGGCGCTTCTCATTGCAAGCTTTGGCTCCTTCTGCAGCTGTAACTGTACCGATCAATATGGACTACTTGGTGAGAGAATTCAGCGGCCACGGAGTTAGTTTCGAGAGCATCGGAGAGAGCTGCGTCGTCGAGATGGCGTTGGACAACGGAAGCCTGGCCAAGTTGATGCTGCCGAGCGGCCTGATCACATCATACAAGCCGTTCATGTGGCATGGCACGACGCTCGAGGTGCTGCATACCACGGTCTCCGAAGGAGAGGATGGTGAAGCCGTTATTCAAGGAGGGGTGTCCATGGATTTCAAGTGTATAAATGATGGCGGCATGCCATGGTCTCCTAGTAATTGGACTCTTCGCAATGTTAGTGGGAGTTCTGATAAGTCAATTCAGGTAATACGACTACTTTCATCAGTTCAAAAGTTTAATCATCAACAAGTGACTCACTATAGAGTATAGACCAAACGGGAAAAAAATCAAATTAAGAGCAAATGTCTCAGGTTACAATTAATTCTGTGATTCAATGGACGCTTTACATCTTTACAGTATAAATAGAAAGCACAATTCTTTTCTAGTTGTTTCTTGTACATTTTAAGTTCTAAAAGAAAAAAGGAAAAAACAACACTTGTATACTGTAAGCTGTTACCAAGCTTGCTCGCTCCGAGCCTTTAAACACCAATTTGGGTTCAACATGCTTCCTAGAATCATGTACCTTAGCATAATCAGTCGTCGCATTCAATTGCAGATCGAACTTGGCTCTGCTGCTCCAGAGAATATGGCCGAATTCAAATGCGTTGTGACACTGCGGCACAACCTCCTTGCCTCAGAATTCACTGTTATAAACCGTAGATCATCATCTCTCCAACTTTTGGGTTGTGTTATGAACCATCTCACTGTGAGCACACCCGATGCAACGTATGCGGTCGGACTGCAAGGCTCAAACTACCACGGTAGAAGACCAATTAACACAGAATTCAGTATTATTCCGCCGGATTCCGATAAGAAGATATCCTCTACAAGTGGCGGTGAGTCGTGGGCTCAGAAAGCTGTTCGAGGATTGTTTTCTAGTTGGGAAACGAGGGATGGAATGAAGGATGAAGCAGTAGAAGAAGATTCCATGATAGAAGAATCAGAGGGGGAGGAAGCTGACGATTACGCGCACATGACGGAGGAAATGTGTCGGATATATATGAGCGCACCGAGGGAATTCACAGTCATTGACAGGGTAATGACCTCTCTAAAGCTGTCGGCGGAGAGTTAAGGAGCATCATTGTGGTGCAGGGGAGGAAGATATGTGGAAGTATACACCTAGCAAGTAGTCTTATGAAAGCCTAAGCCTAATGATGTCTTTTTTTTTGGTTGTGATGCAGGGAAGAAGAAACTCGGTTGCAGTAGGAAGAAGCGGGTTCGACGATATTTATGTTCTTAGTCCAGGATCAAAGCATGATTGGTATGGAAAATATGCATATATCTGCATAGGCCCTACAATGCAAACCCCTGTGTCCCTGGCTCCTGGAGGTACATGGAAAGGAGCTCAATACTTGCACAATCCAAATCTTTAAATCATACTGCAGAGACCGACTAATCATATGGTACACTTTGCCAGTACGGTTTCCAAAGGAAGGGAAGGAAAAGATAAAAAAAAAATAAACACACTCCGTTGCAAACATCATGGGTATTTTCTTTCGTTAATAAAATGGAGCTCCTAGATGGTCTTTACATTTTTCCTTAGATATCTAAAAGCAACAAGTCGCTATATTGTTTACTCTTTAAGACAGTATTTGGAGGAAGTGAAGTGAACAGTTGTCAGTTGTGAGACGTCTCAAATGAGCAGCCACACACAAAAGCCTGCTTGACAAAAAGGCATTTGACACACTACCAACAGAGATAGTTTCTGTTCAATTACACGTCAAGAGCTTCTCTTTGTAAAACGAGACAATCTTCGCTGCATCTTGCAAAACTGATGCTAGATCCCAATAGCTATTTACAGCCTTCAGAGAAGAAAAGAAACAAAACAAAACAAAAAAAAGAAAAAGCTAAAGATGCAAATAGCCACCAAAGATCGTAATCGTTACACTACCAAGTGTTATTACGGCACCCGAATATGAGAATTTTTTACAAAGAGAGAATCCCTCTTCACTAAACTAGTTACATGAACCAGCTTTAAGAACCAGAATTACGCAGTAAGCAACCCATTGTGACTAAAATAGGGTTAGCTATGGGAAGAGCCCGACGGCTCATTGCTGGCTCCTGCAGGTTGGGCAAAACCATTTCCCTTTAAATCTTGTCTCTGGTGTGAGGCCAACACATGAATAATGGAACCATTCACCTCCTTCACACTGCCGAGCAGAAAGGAATCAGCAAGAAAATATAATAGCTCTACTTTTAAAAATATTAACATATATATAAAGGGAATGAAGTAAACAGGAAAAAAAAAAAGAAAAGGAAGTCAATATCAAAATTGATCGACTCCTACGGTTATGCGCATTCAAGCATCCAGGCATTACTAAGTTTGCTCTTGCAAAATTAGTAAATAACCAAAATTAGCATATAACCCCTACTGGAAATGAACCAGTACAAAGGTAGGTGAAATAAGGGGAAACAAGAGAGCAAAATCAGATTTATAATCAACACGTATTAGAATATTCTTTTCTGGAAAGAGATTCTGTTAAATTCACTTGTTTTCGGTGCACTATGAAACATGCAAAACATCCAGCAAAGACAAAATTCCGAACCCAAGAAGCATGCCACAAGTCCCAAATATCAATTATTGAAACAAAAGATCACGAGGAACTGCCTATTTTGAGCAACAATAAGAAACTTACATTCTCATTGTCACAGGCAATCATGTCGCCATAAGACACCTGAAACCAACAGGAATCTATTGAGGATTTCATTTCCAGTTGAGGATACTAAAACAGTTTTAAGTGAAGATTGAGACCTGGTGACAGATGCAATATGTCGGTTCATTCGGATCAATGGATTGGTCCACATCAACAGATGCAGGAGTACTCTTCTTGTTGCTGCCTGGGGGAGGCATTAGGTCAAGATCCATACCCCGCTCCACCCCCCATTCCCTTTCTTTTAACCTCTTCGACTGAGGTGTAATATAGCCTCCCTTTCTCTTTTCATCCCTGGTTACCACAGGAAGTGGAGGGAGGATTGCTGGTTCATCTGGGGGGATTTTCCCTTCTGTTATAATAACGACAAAACATGAAGTAGTTGTTACAAGTTTATAACCTTTAAACCAATATTACTGGTGTCTCCAAAGGAGAAAGAGAAGGGATGACTAGAGGGATAGATCGTAAAAATACCCAAGTTGTTCAATAAGGTCTCTAGAAATAATTTTTGACGTCAGAAGCATCAAAACCATTAAAAACAGTAAAATAAATGATAAGAAAAAGAAACAGTTAAAAAAGAAAGTCAGAGTTCTTTCAAATCAACACAAGTACCAAGTCCAAAATGAAATTTTTTTCTGAAAGGAAAAAAGACCACCGACGACCGTGCTGGAGTTTAATCAACTACCCTTTACAAGTATTAGGCATGAGATAAAACAATAAAATAATCTTAATTAGATTGGCCAAAGATGCTTCCCATACCTTGCTTTAAATCTTCAGCAAATTGGGCTAAATCTTCATCAAGCCGTTTAATATGGCTCTCTATCTGCATGAATTCCCAAGCACCAGCTCCGTTAGAAAGTGCAAAGGTTGAAGAATAGCTCAGTAGTATCAGAAGACACTAAAGAAGACCATTACATTCCAAGATAAGGAGTTTTGGACTTGTCATATGAGAAAGGTTTATATTTTGAAACCTCACATCAATCAGTTTATTAACAAAACAAATCGAAATTGTTGAACGAAAATGCAACTAATTTGGCTAGATAACATGTCTCATCAAGAGCACAGAAGAAGAAGAAGAAGAAGAAATTGTAAACCGTTCATTTCCTTACTTATAGGTTCAGATATTTCTTTTAATCATTCCAGCATTATAAAAGGAACTTACCAGATTATAAGCTTGCTGTGCTAGTAACACTTTCTCGGTGCAAAGGCTTAGTGCATTTTCTTGGCTAGTTTCAATCTCCTTTTTTATTTTCTCGAATGCAGTTTCGTCATTTTCATGGTTTAATTTTTCTGAGCCATAAGACAACATTCCCAAGCAGTGCTTCGTCTGCTCTTTTGTCTGACTAATTGTGCCTGTATGAAAAAGTAAACATATACAAGATATAAATAAGAATGTAGTAAGTACTTGAACTTTGAATTCTACAAGCAAAAGTTGTAGCCTCTTACTATCGTTAAAAGCATTTCAGCTATACTGAAAATAAATACAAGTTTTAAAGAGTTATGTGAGACAACTCAATCTCAAAGTGATTTTCATGTTCGATTGCACTCTAATAACCTTCAAATCTTAGAAAAGCAATAAAGCATCTTTATTTTTTTTTTGTTCTCACGCAAACGATAAGAATTAAGGTAAATTCTAATGCTATGACCAGTAACTCTATGGCATTGCAGAATCTCACAAACCAAGACTCATCAATTTTAGCGCATGAAGAATTAAGTGTCGTCAATTTTAAGCTCGACATATAATCCAGAAAAAAAAAAAAAAAAAACAGAAATAAAACAGAATAAGAAGTTACAGCACAGCTGCATATGTAATCGAAAAAATTCAGAAATAATATTACACAAATTGCCGATTAATTTGAACAGTAATGTTAAGAATTATACCTTGAGCTCGTTCGTCGAGTTCTCTCATGGTGGAGAGAAGCCTCTGAAGCTCCCCCGCCAACGTGCTCGAATCTTCGATTCACAACCCAAATTTATAAGAAAGAATATTAAAAAAAAAAAAAAAAACTGGAGAGAATTAGGGATCAAACAGGAGAGGGAGATGATTCTTACACTCCAAATAATCATCTACGAATACACCGGTTCTAGCGATCGCCATGTCCGCGTCGTCGAGCTTCTTCTAGGGTTTCTGATGGGCTATCGCGGTTTCGAACGAGAGAGAGACAGAGCGCTTCGACTCCCAAAAGGGCAATTCGGTAAAATCACGAGTAGCGGCGCGACAGGTTGCGAATTTGCGATCTGTGCTCACCAAATGGCCTCCTATATATGGGCCGAAAGTTTCAGTTCGGCCCATGATGTGAAAACCAACATTAAAAAAAATAATAATAATAAAATAAAAGTTATGGGTATTTTATGCTTTATTAAGATTCACTGCTAGCAAAATCTAACGACAAAGAAGGATGCATCTAATAGACAAATAATCGACAGCAAATTGACTAAAATTCTTTTGTGTTTTAGTAAAACTAACTAATTACAGGACCCTCGGCCTCAAATACTATATTGATATTATTGGCTATTAATTATTAGGCTAAAATAGATCTAACTTTCTGCCCCGTGACAATATGTCCAAGATATTAATAAGTTGAGTTGGGTGAGTCTAATAAGTTTAGTGAAGGTGCGGCCTATAAGAGACATAGTAGTAAGAGGCTTAATAATAGACCTAACGTTCAGATGAGTTGAGTCGGGTTGAAGCCCGCAAAAACTGTAACTGAGCCCTTAAGTGCGATGGATGCGCCCTTTCCTATTAACACATACTTTTGGAATAGTTGGTTAGTGCTTATGATCTACAGATATATGAGTGATCATGCATGGCAACTCGAAGGCCCAAAGACCAGTGTAAACAAGTGCAATGTTAGGGCCTAGTAGGCTTATATGGCCGAACAGAGAGAAAGAAAAGCCCTTCAGATGAAACGGTCCAGCCCATTTGTCCGCTAAGGACCGAACTCAAATTCAAAGACGTCATCACCGAAGACCATATACTAAAAGTCTAAAACTAGAGTCCCCGCCACGCCACCTATGAATTTCATTACTTTTACTTGCATTTGATAATTAATTCAGCACAAATTAAGGATTGCTAGGTGGTCCACTAATCAAATCAAGCCGATACTATTATCTCTGTGCCTCATGATAATTACAAATTAATAGTACTACAATATATCTGAATATATGTGATTTATTATTATTAGTTTTCTTCTTAAGGCGGAGAAGGTAAATCTCATTATCCTACAAATTTTTTTCTAAACATGTATATTAAATTTAAAATTTGAGAGTGAAGTGGAACTTCAAACAAACAAGCCGAAGATTCTGTTTGGACGCCGAAATAAGTTATATCAGAATAACTTATTTCGTATAACAATTTTGTAATGTGATTGTAGGAAAGAAACTCAAATAGCCATGATATTCAGGATTTGGTACACTAGCATTAATTTATTTTATCTGAAAACATGAGTTGAATATTAAATGTAGTATTCAATTGTAGACATTCGATTAAACTCTTTATCGACCAAACAGACAAGCTTCTCAAGTAAATCATAAAAATTTACCGAAAAAACTAAGAATACTAAGAATGAGATATTTACTAACAATTTATGTCATATAAAATTGATTGTGTATGACTGAAAAATAGAAAATTAAGTCGTATTCTTTTACAAATCTTGACGCGCGTGTATAATTTTGTAAGGTACGTAGCAATATATTTCATCTCCAACCCTTAAGATGATTTAATTACTGAATATTAATTTCAACTCCACTTATTAGAATAAATCTCCATACTAGGCAGATTATCACTGGATAATTTAATTTGGCATTCAAATATGCCCTAAGATGATTTATCCTTATTCCCAAAAGTTAACTTACTTGTTCGAACGTTGGAATAAACTATTTAAGAATAATTTATTCGATATAATAAGTTTGTAGCTAGTACGATTGTAAATAGAAATTATGATTTTTTACTTTTTGAAAGAGTACTTGTTTAAATACATGAAAATCTGATAATTTTGCATATCTATATATATGAATTATTCGAGAAGTTGCAAATTTGATAGATGATGAGTACTGTTGTTAAATGTGTAGAATTGAATACTGTATTTAATCACCAAGTCAACTTTTTTGAATAAAACAAAGTATAACAAAGTATATAAATGTCAATATATATTTTTTAGCCAATATAAAATTTATTCTAGATATTTAGTCGCACTATTTATCTACTAAGCAATACATATTCCTCAAGCACGAACACTTATATAAAAAGAGTGAGAGAGAGAGAGAGAGAAGAAGAAGGAAGTGGTGGGGGAGTTGGTGGTGTGAGGAAAAGGGAAAGGGCAAAACGAAGGAATAAAAGTTGAGATATTGCACTGAATATGAATGATCAAATATATAGAATATTAATGTTTCGATTGATTATATGGTTCAGACGTATCCACCGTTGACTCGAATGACCTGGCCATTGACCCACTCGGCAGCATCGGTGGCCAGAAAGCCGACGAGCGGCGCGACGTCCACGGGCTGGCCGAGGCGGCCCATGGGGCTCTCCCCGGCTGCGGCCCGGATCCTCTCCTCCGTCTTGCCGGCGTAGAACATGGGCGTGGCGATGGGGCCCGGCGCCACCGCGTTGGCGGTGATCCCCGTCCCCTTCAGCTCCTTGGCCAGTATCTTCGTCATCGCCTCCACCGCCGCCTTTGCCGACGCGTACGCGCCGTACCCGGGCCGCAGCGACCCGACGTTGGACGACGACATCGTCACTATCCGCCCGCCGCCGCCGCGCGCGATGCGGTTGGCCGCCTCCCGGCAGCACAGGAAGGTGCCCCTGGCGTTCACGCCGAAGGTGCGGTCCCACTGCCCTGAGCTGGTCCTCGCCAGCGCCGGATAGGTGGGCTCCTGCACCCCCGCCGCCGCCTCCTGCGTTGAACATCATATATATATACATACAGAAAAGGCAGGCAGGCATGCATGCATGCAGCTGCAACCGACTGATCGATCGAACGAGCTAGCTAGCTCGGTCTAATAATTAAACTTTCATATATATACATAATGGGATTATTAATTACACAACCTGCTGCGTCAGAGGAATTGATTGCGGAGACGAGGCGGTCCGCGGGAGCCGGGTCGCCGACGTAGCCGATTACGACCTTGGCGCCGAGGGCGGCCAGGTGGGTGGCGATGGCGCTGCCGATGCCGCCCGATCCGCCCGTTACGATGGCAACACGGTTCTTCAGAGGCAAGGAGGACCCGGCACTGCCGTTAGGCTCCGTGATCTGCGAAGACGGCGGCGGGCTCATCGCGGCCTCAGTCGGGGCGGCATTGCCGTTAGTGGTAGGACGATGGCGGCCGTTCTGCGAAGACAGCGGCACGGCAGTACTGCAGAGCGACTGATCGGAGAGGTCTGAGTGCGAGGACATCGACATGAATTCTTGGGGGCCAATTAATTAATTAATTAATTGACTAAGCTAGCTAAGCTCCCTGCAGGCTATATACACAGTTCTAGCTCTAGCCCAAACTGATCTCTTTCTCTCCCCCTCACAACGCTATAGCTAGCTGGAGTTACCAGGCGCACATACCGTAATATACTAGCCAGCGGAATGCAATTAGAAATGCAACGGAAACTTCATTATTTGGATGGTACATGCATGCGGAGTGTAGAAACACGCGAACAACATTTATCGCGGGGTTGATGCACGAGGGGGGTTGTTGTTGTTGTTGTTGTTGTTGTTTTTTTTTTTTTTTTTTTTTTTTTTTTTTTTTTTTTTTTTTTTTTTTTTTTTTTTTTTTTTTTTTTTTTTTTTTTTTCTTCAAGAGATAGGTACCACGCTATATATTTCGTTTATTTTATTTAGAAATAAATTTAGCTGGAAATATAAATCAATTAGAATTTGAACTTCGAACCTCAGATACAAACCACCAAGTCTTTTGCCACTTGCTCTAGAAACGATCGGTCACGAGGGTTATTGTTACACAGTATTTTTACTGGCCGAAGTTTTTGTCGTTACAACTATTTAATATAAAATTTACAACCTTTCAATCAAATAATTCTTTTATTATATAAAAGCATAAAATATTTTTAAAGGGACTTTTTTTGCAAATAGCTCCCTGACAAATCTTATTTACAAAAATAGCTCCGTCCAAAAATTATTTGCAAAAATAGCCTTGCCCTTGCCACGCCAGCGCCACGTCAGCGCCACGCGGGCAGGGCAGGCCTAGATATTTAAGTTGAACACGGTGAACCATTCACCGTGTTCAATACAAGATTTTTGTATTGGACACGGTGAATGGTTCATCGTCTCCAATACAAATACCCCAACAATGACTAAGTTGGAAGTATTTGTATTAGACACGGTGAACCATTCACCATGTCCAATTATTTGTATTGGACACGGTGAATGATTCACCATGTCCAATACAAATATTTCGATCTTAGCTATTTTGTATTGAACACGGTGAATGATTCACCGTGTCCAATAAAAAAACTTTATATTGAACACAATGAATGGTTCACCGTGTTCAACTTAACCATCTGGCCCAGCCCCGCCCGCGTGGCGCTGATGTGGCGCTTGCGTGGCAGGGTCAGGGTCATTTTTGTAAAAAATTTTTTGACAGGGCCAATTTAAAAAAAAAAATTGTAAGGGGGCTATTTGCTAAAAAAGCCCGTTTTTAAAGCATTAATGTGATTTTTTTATATTATCATCTGTGTTTTTTTTATATATTTATACTTAGATCTGTGTTAATTGCGTCAATCTCCAGGATTATACATATATTACGTCGTATTGGAAACTGTGATTCAGAGACTCACATAGTTCCAGTAACAACGAAAGCTGCAAAAAAAACAACAACGATAGCCCATACGTAATCCATTGTATAGACGTTGAGGCAGACGAGACACTAAGATGGAATAGGCTTGCTAATATGCCCAATGTACCCTCTGGTTTTGCACAAGGCCACATCAATAATATATTTATTTATGTTCATTAGTTAAAGGGTGGTGCCTAGCTGGCTACAATGCTCACCGAATTTTGAATCCAGACAAATTAAGCCTCGATCTCGAATAACTAAAATATGTTTTCAGATCGAATTTTTAAGTTTCTTTTCAATATCTCAACAAAAAAAAAAAAAAGCGTTCGCATACAGTTAGGATCTATTTAGATTGACGAATCTGTAGATCCAACGTAAGTCAAGTGCAGTGATGTTTGAGGTTTCCTGAAATGTGATTATTTTTTGGTTGTTTGTTTTGACGTAACTCGTATAGTCTGAAAATTAAATTCAATTACTTCTTCTGTTTGTTTTGATGTAACTTGATGCTGGTGAAATTAGTTTTGTGAGTTTCGTTGTTTGTAATATTTCCTTCCGTCTTCGTACAGAAAAATGCAGGAATGTGACCTTCCTCGTGACTACACTCGGATAGAAAAGGAGTTGAAGAGACAATAAAGCCCACTGGTTTGACACCTTCAACCTCTGGTTCAAATCCTGGAGCAGGAAAATACGCACAGCCCACTAGTTAGTCCATCTCGCATCTTAATAAAAAAAAAAAAAGAACAAGAGGAGTAAGACTCAAAAACAGCAAAAAAATAATAATAATAATAATAAATAAAAAAAATCACAAATAAACATAGTTCAAAACTTGAGGCACAGGCTCTTTTCAACTCGAAGAAGAACCAAAACATACAAAAACATAGCTAACGACTTCGATAAAAATAAAAAGAGAGTTTTTTTAAAAAAAAAAAATACTTGCTGATCTTTTCAACTCCCTTAGAGCAAAATCCTATATGCTTCCCAATCTGAGATACAACGATAGATTTACAGGAGAAGAAAAGGCTCACAGACAACATGAGAAGAAAAGGCAAAAAAAACCCAAAAAAAGAAGAGAGCTAACCCAAACAGAAGTTAGAGAGGTATTGAAAACCCACACTACTTAGTATGGAACTACAATATAACCAAACCAGCTTAATTCTAGAACACACTTGAAAGCAGCAAAACACACCCAACTCCGTATTTAAATGGAATCTCCACGCTCCAAAGATTACGGAAGAGCTTTTTATTTTCCCCAACTCACAGCTCCACATGTAACAACACCCTCTACAGCTTTCACAACCTGGATTTCTGCTGTACCTTTGTATACATCTTCTACTTAAAAATTGTAGCCAGATAAAAATCGTCGCTAAATCGCCACCAAACTATCCAAACAGCTGCCGATAATAGACGAGGAATCCATCAAACTAACAGCCATTGGCCACCCCATTCGCAACAGCACGATTTTCTTTCAATGGTTCTGCAGCCTCTGAAGCATCGGCAATAGCTGAAGCCACACCATTTTCCTGGAGAAGCTTCTCCTCCCCAAGCCCACCATTGCGTACCGTTTCTATGTTCAATATTGGAGCAGGGCCCAAAGGTTTCTTCATCAGCTGCAGCTTTCCTCTCCTTTCTTGCATCAACTTTTGGCGGTTCTCATAGAACTCAAAATCATCCAAAATAGAAGTCTTGATCACATGGTCCTTGAAAATCTTGAGCATTTCGAGGCCTTGCTCGAGCCTTACCTGCAGGGCGATAGCAAAACAATAGTAAGTGCCTACTTGGCCTACCTTCTTTCTCTGCTTTCAATTGCAGTCAACTTGGTAGGGCAAGGTTTAGAATTTTAGAGTTTCTGCTGTGGCAGCCAAAAGAAAATTTTCTAATCTGAAGTTTCTATTTTGTGGTGGAAAGAAACTGTCTCGAGGAATTTCAAACAAAAAGCCAGTACTGCTGCTCCTAGCAGAACCCACTCAAAAGCACTTTCTCAATCAGCATGACACTTAACAAGCAGGCCAAAGAGGCCACTGCTTTTAAATAAGGGGCTGTTTGGTTTGACGTAAAACTGCGGAAAAAAAAATTTCGGTGGAAAAAAAATTTTCGGAGGAAAATAAATTTTACGCTCTTAGCGTTTGGTTTGTAGGAAAAAAAAGTAGTTTTCCGTTACAGCTGTTTGGTTGAAAGGAAAAGAAAGAAAAAGAAGGAAAACATTAGTTATAAATAAAAAATTATTATATATATATTTTTTATTTTATATATTATATATTATTAATATATAATAATTATCATATTACTAATATTATAATTTATATTTGTAAATAAAATATATTTAAAATATATTGTACAATAAGTATATAATATAATATAATATAATAGTATATATATATATATTTAATACTATAAAATAAATTTATAAATAATATTTTAAAATAAAATATTATATTATATATATATAAAAGAGGGGCAGAGAGAAAGGTCATGGACCTCTCCTCACGCGGTCCACAGGGTGGAGCGGACCTCGTGGACCGCGCTTTTTCTTTACCCGCGCTGTGCACGCGTACGCAACCCCACGAGTTTTTGTTTTTCGATCGAATCGNCCGCGATTTGGCGGAAAACGAAAAGCTTGCTTTTACGTAGAATCCGTAAAATAATTTTTCCGGCAAAATTTTTTTACATCAAACCAAACGCTGGAAAAGTAATTTTCAAGCCCGAAAATTTTTTTTCAGGGTAACCAAACACACCCTAAGCCAATGAACTGGATATATCAGAAATTATACCTCCTGTGTATCTCGACTATTTGTCACCGGCTTATTCTCATTGTTCTCTAGAGTGATGTGCTTTAAAATGCTGTTGGGCACATCTTTAACAACATGCCACTTCACGGAGAAGCAACCATGCCACTTGTCTTGCTGCCAGTAATCGACAGTCTTGTTAAAATCAACCAGACCCACCATTTCAGCAACTCCAACAAACTGCCCACTGGTGTTAACCTGAACATTCAATGAAAGACTTCAAGTTAAAGAAAAAATAAGTATAAATAAGGGGAATACACTGAAGGGTAAATTCTCATACTTACAGAAAAAAAGAGAAAAATAGGGCATCCACCGGTTCTAGCCTGAGCTTCTTGATAAGCAGCATCCAGCTTCTTGTTTCCATTAGGGGTGCTCGTCCATACATTGTATTTGATGCTCTTGTGAACATCATCCTCGCTGTATGACTTGATTATAAAAAATTTTGCATCTGAGTACTTCACAGCAAAGTCCTCTCGGTTGAATTGCTCCTTATTTGGAACAATGTCGCTAGAATCCTCTTTCCCTGTTGAAGAGAGCTTCAATCCCTTCACAGCAGCTGTGGCAAGAGGCCCAAACGGCTTCTGATTTTTGAAGAAACCATTGCCTCTTGGTCCTCTCTTGAGTTCACAAAATCCATCTTGGCTCTCATAACCTAAACCATAGAGTAGATTGCCTTGGCTCCTCGGCTTGTATTTGCTGTTTCCATTAAGCCCTTCACAACCATTCGTTCTCGAATAGAAACCATTAGGTGCAAAGCCAAAGCCAGTTTTAAGTGAATTGCCATACGGATTGTACAATCGGCTGCTTGGATAAAACCTATTTACGAAGCCAGGGGCTATTGGTCCCATCCCAGGAGTGGGCCCAGAAGCATGCATACCCTGAAAATATATTAAGATCAAAATTCCACTCTATAATAAATAATAGTGAAAACATCATTATCAAATGTTCTAATGTTAGAAGCTCAAGGAAACACCCTTCCCAGAAGATGTGGCATACGGTCGAGGTACAGATAAATGCACTTCAGAGTTAAATTGATGCCAATCAAAATATAAAAATGAAAACTCATTACTATCCTTTTATTAACCTGGTTAGCATTTGAATGCAATTAAGAGAATAAGTGCCTATGCCATAAAAAATAGCCAAGTACCTATTACATACCGTCAAATGAGGTAATGGGCGCTGGCTCTGATTCCTAGCCAAAGGAGTATTAGCATTTTTCAAGACATAAGGCATTGAGGTCGGAGTACTCGGTCGATGCTGCCCATTAGAGTAAACAGGCCCGTCAAAGAATGGCATGGCAGGAAGCCCACCTGGCAAAGCTCCTTTAACATATGATCCATTGGATGTCAGAGGTACATATTGCTGGCTCTTTTTAAAAGGCGCTGAGCCACTCTTCCTGTTTGCAATCCCATTCACAATTCCATTGCAACCTGTTTTCGCCGTGTCAATAGGCGCAACCGGCTTATCGGAAGCAGGAGAAGTAGATACCTCAGTTTGAGTAGTAGATGTCTGATTTGGCACTTTTGATGCATTGGTCACCGTTGGTGTCTGGTAAAATGGAGCTGGATACTGATAAGGATGTGGCCCATAAATTTGACCATCGTGCCCGACTGTAGGAACTGGGGAGGCAGGGGAAGGGTAAGCACCATAAGGAGCGTAACCATATCCATGGTGGTACATGTCTCCATACATTCCCTGTAGCATAACAAGAAACACATAAAGCTAAATCTCATATCTGTGCAATGCGCAAAAATAAACACACTTATGCATTAAGAAAATGAGTAAGATCTATAATTTGAGGAAGGGAAATAATCTACAGCACCAACATGTGGAATTTCTTTTAGAGTTGCATATCAAAAAAAAATCACCATAATGAACTTTTGAGGTTAATTCTCCTAAATAGTTATCATGGACTATCTAAATTGATACTGTTGGCAAAGTAGTTATTTCACAGTTGTCTCGTAAAATAGCAAACAACTTGAGGAGAAACTTACCGGCAGCATCTCCATTCCATCGCGACTGATGTATTTGGAGTACTCATCCCACTCATTTGTAGAACCATCATAACCTGCAAATTATATTGTTATTACCAAACTAAAAGCAAAAAATCTTAGAGATGCTTAAAACATGTTAACGTGTGACCAACAGTTTTGCAAATTAATAAGGAAGACACAAGCTGTATGGGTTCAGAAAAATACAATGAGAGGGGAAAAAAAAAAAAAGAAGAGGAAAGACAAATACAACTACATGACGATTTAGAAGGGCGGAGAGGAAAATTGGAATACCTCCATAATAATAAGCTGGAGAGGGATATCCATTAGGTACATAACACATGTTATAATCAATAATATCTGGGAGTACAGGCGTCAACGATCTCTCCTTCGGCATCCCCCCAATCGCTGCTTCTCCCCCACCATTCGCAGGCCCATTTTCAATTGAAGCAGGCTACAGTAACATGAAAACGGCATAAATATATAAAAACAAAATAAAGCAGCTCTCTATGTTGTACAAGATCAAATATGTACCTTTTTGTTAACTTCCGCAACATCATGTGTTTTGGTCTCAGAACCCAACGAAAGATTTTGCAATAAGCCTGTAGCTTCCACAGCAAAATGAATTAAGGGAGCAACAAGCTAGTAAAAGAGGTTCCTTTCAAACATGACCCGAACGATTATATACAAGTGATAAAAGAGCTTCCTTCACGAGCCTTACAAGTTAAAAAGTTCGTCTAAAAACATAAGCTGAGAAGGGAAACAACTAGCTTCTTAGTCGCTAATAGCCGAATTATAAGTTATAACACAACAAAGTACGAAATTTATATCTCACGTTAAACACAACGAGGAAACCCTACAACGAGCCCACACAAGACCAGATCGTACGAACAGTAACCCAGATCTAGGCATAAACCCAAACAAAACCCCCAAGAAACCAACAGCAACAGCCAAAAAAGGGCAAAAATTACTGTAAACAAGAAGATCTCAGCAGCTAAGGCACCAGAAAAGGATCTAAAAAGCATCCGAAAGCCAGGATGAAGAGGATCGAGAAAAGGATACTATCAACTGCGGGAGCTGCGGAAGCTACGGCCGCCATGTAGCAGATCCGGAGGCGAACGGAGGAGAAGCGGGATCTACTGGGAGCTCCGACGAGGATCCAAAGCCCTAAACTAAGCCCTAACCCTGACCCTGACCCTAACCCTAACCCTAACTCTGATCCTAGGGTACGAGAGTGGAGATGGATAAAACCCTAGGTGAGAGAAAGGTGAAGGGGAGAAGGGAAAGTAGCCGCCACGGGAGCTGGGGATCAAAGAGGGTTTCCTACAATGCTGAGCGGTGATACATATACCACCGCGGCGAATCATTTGTTTACTAAATGACGTGGAATCGCTACGCGTACACCCAAGTGTCCCAGCAGTGTTCCCATAACAATAACAGTGGCAGGTCAAGCGATAGTGGAGGAAGGTAATTACTAATTAATTAGTTGCACTTAAAAAATAATGCCAGCGAAGGATTATAAACAGTTTCGATGATGGACGTATTATTGTTCTTAATGATTTTTACTATTAAATTATTTTTTGCCCATTTTGAGTCGGGGACATTTTTGGGTACATTCTTGAGAGCCCGCAACATTTGGCTTAACTGCTTCGTTAATTTAATCTCGTGGTTATCACCTCACATGATTAGTCTTTTTTGGGCTGCAGCATCTCTTCAGGGGCCGGGCCCTCGTAGCAAACCCAGGTGTTGAGGTTGAGCTCAATTTGTACTTTATCACCTCAATGAGGCCTACAAAGTGGATCCATACAATATTTTTCTTTTTTCTTATGAAAATAAATTCACAAATGTTTTAACAGATACAAACTATGAATTTATTATTTAGCATATTAGATAACGTATAATAATCTGGTCCAAAAGCCACAAGGAACTCCGCAGTTGTTCAGAAGTTTCTCGAGGAAAAACACTTCAATTATATTTTCATTTCATACTCGAAATCATTTGAAAAGGAAATGCAAAGAAGGATAATCATCATAATAATAATTGAGAGAAAGAGAGAATATTATGCTACAGGTGTCTTGCACATTTATGTCCATGTACCATGCTGATCAATGTGGCTAATAATTAGCTTTTTTCGAAAACTCAAACACCAACATATATACCTATATATAAATATATATAACAACAATAATTGCATTACACCGACCGTTCCTAGAGTAAGTAGCAAAAGGTTCAGTGGTTGGTATCCGAAGTCTCAAGTTCAAATCCTAGTTAATTCACATTTCCAACTAAGTTTAATTCTATATGAAATAAACGAAACGGAGAGTCTGCTATCTATCTCTAAAATAATAATAATAATAATAATAATAATAATTGCGTTGCCAACATTAGCATGTTTCTCTTAAGAGGAGAATCTGATAAGGTACAGGTTGCTTCCTTAGCCCAAGAGGCCAACAGAGCCTAAATCTATTCATAGCTGGGGTAAATTTAAAATTTATTTAGGGCTCGAGCTAATCCGATCCGTCCGTGTCGGCAAATTTCCAAATCTAGTACAGTTACATGGAACATTCGAGTCCATGGGATGCTACAAATGACAAAAACATGTTGACACTACGTCACACAAAATATCCTTAAATGATTGAACAGGCCTGGGCTGTTGAAGGGATCGCCATCTTCTGGGCAATGACTCGTTGCGCAGCGAGTTTGATTGAATATTTGATTGGTACATATTGTTGTTGCATGTGCAAATATTGGGATGGGAACATTTAACTACCAATATATATATATTTTTATAACAATTAAAGCGAGCAACCTATCTATATTCTACACTATACTACTATAGTCGACTTAATAAATGCGCTATTTCCCTGTAACCGAAAAGAGCTTATATCTACAAATCTAATCTTAAGCAGCAGTCCTGGTCCTGGGCTCGGTAAGTTGTTACTGTAGTGCTGAAATGGATCTGATTGATTGAACCCAATCTACTGAACTTAGATTCAATCTAACCAAACAACTAAACCCACAAATGCGTCCGCAGCAGATGAACCTCCCGTGGGCTGGGCCAATACTACAGTGAGCCTACATTACTCCATTATATATTTGTGCTGGGCTTGGGCCTCATATGTTGATATATTGGCCTATGCCTGCAGAAAATTGTTCGGATTTACCACACAAAAAAGAAAAAAAAAATGCAGGATTTTCAAATAATTCGCAACCGATTATTGCTTATTTCGCAACCAATAATTTTAAATAATTAATTATCTGCCAATACGAAATTTGAGTTTGCAACAGATTATTTCCACCGCGAAAAAATAATTCGCAAACCAATAATTTCAAATAATTCGTAACCAAATATCTATATTTGAGTTTGACACGTGGCAAGCAGAAAACCACGTGTCGGCTTCTCACATAGGGTTTATTAAGGGTTTTACTTTTATATATAGTAATAGATAGATAGATATGCTTCTGCGTTTTTTGGCGGGACCACAGAAAATATATCGTAACCGAGTCAACGGAATATGCGGAATGCAATATTACGTACGAAAACAAATATGGTATTAACGCAATCTCTTCGCAATCCAAACCGAAGCATAATAATGCTGTAGATTTACGGTTTCCTTTTTTCGTTCCTGATATTTCGGCTAATTCCAGGTGACGCCATTTTCCGGTTTTGACATTTCTTGGCTGTCAAGGCAAATAGAAACCCGAGTGGAGGCTTATTTTCGGATTCGTCCTGCCCAACCCGACCCAAAAGTCTTAACTTGGCCAGCGCGTTTATGCTCGACTCGGACTGCAAAAGAGACCCCGCCACATCATCAAATTAGAATGTGGGCCTTATTATAGCTTTCGAATTTTCTCTTTCGAATACGTTTTAGGGGCCAAACCAGCAATGGAACTATCCAAAAGAAAGACCAAGGTTTACAACTTGAAATCTCGATGAACCGAAGAGAAAAGGTATATAAATTTCTGTGTAGGTGAAAAATCAAAAATGCTGAAGAGCAACAAAGCGCCCTCGAACGAGAATTGTCAATACCGCATGAGAGACTTACTGCTAAGACGCAAAATGTTGGAATGGCCGAGCCTTCTCATGTACGACTGCATTTCATAAGGAAAAAGAAGGAAAAAAAAGGACATAATTTGCATTTTGACCCCTGACTCCTGAACTTTATGTTCTTGTTGGCGCCTGACTCCTAGAAGCCCGGGGGGGACTCCTCTCATTTATTGTGTGGGCAAACTATTTGTTGCCAGTTTGTTACCTATTAAAACTTCAACAGTGTTTTGTCTTTCCCAGTGAAATACTCGGTGGAAATGTGTATGTGAGGGGGTTTATTTATTTATTTATTTATTTCCTATTTCTGTTGGGTGGGCTTGTAATGTAATAATATTGTGAACTTCAAGCGCATAGACAGGATATCTTCTTGGTATCATGGTGTTCATTTAGACAGAGTTCAATTTTCTTGTGGACTGGATGTCCCCTGTAATGCAAGTAGCAGCATCATGGTGTCTATGAACAAGTTAACAAGACCAGATGTTGCTGCAGTGCTAATTGAGTGGCCAAGAGAAAAGTTACACGAAGAGAAAAGAATCTAAAATTAGGGAAATGTAAACTTGACAATGGCACAACAGAGTTAAAAATCAGTTTGTTTCGATCGACTATCTTGGCCGGTTAAGTTTCTATCAAATTCTCCAAGTTGTTAGCATACAGTAGCCTTGCGGTAGTTAAAAATATCGCCAGATCCTCACATTTAGCCAAGTTACAAGATTGTTACTAAAGTTCCAAATATTGATAATATTTCAAAATCTTTAAAAATAAATACATATTTTTTTGTCACGTCGATAGTTGTATGTTGACAGTAATTTAAAGATTTTTAGTGATGATTTATCATGCAACCAATTTTCAAGGAGGTCATAAATTTTTTTTTTTCCCGTAGAAAAGAAAACAATCCTGCGTGGCGTGGATCGGTCGTAGGCCAAGTCTACGCAATAATTTTTTTCCCCCCATAAAATGACAATGAAGTCCTATTGTACATTAAACTTTGTACACATTTAATGTGCATTAAACTCCACATCACGTTACTAATATTAGGAGAATATTTGATCTTATATATCGTCTAAAGAGAATCCAAAGATGTGCTACAATTCCATTCAAACGTCCGACCTTATGGAATCAAAATCCTCCCATACGAACTTACACAAAAGTCCAACTTAAACAACCTATTATTAAGACCAAGGTAGAAAGAGTCCATATAAAGTAGTACATAGTATATAAACATGATTACATTATGTGAACCTTCCTGAGCCCAACCCATGAGGGCCATAAGGCCATAGGCCAATCTCAAAACCCAAAGAAAGAAAGGACGTGAATAATAATAACTATAAACTGAAGGGCCTAAGAAAAACCCATGCATGCATTTACACATCCATGCAGCATATATGGTATGCAACCCCCTCTTTCTCTCTCTCTCTCTCTCTCTCTCTCATTGCACATATAGGAGGACTCCATCTGTATTAGGAAACAAGTAGAGGGAGAGGGAGAGAAGAGCGCTTTGGTGCCCTATTTGTTAAAACCCCCTCCACCTTTTTCTCTTCCTCCTCCTCCTTCTCCATCACGCCGCTTCTCACCCTCCCTCTCCACACCCACAACACTTCTTCTTTCGATGCTTTTCTCCTTCACTAAATTCGCACAAATAACCTTCGTTTTCTCGTCTTTGGTGTACGCAATCCACTAATCTGTGGAAAGGCGACGCCGCCTTTGATCGCCTTCTCTTTTTTTCTGATTCGACCCCTCGATCCGCCGCTGGTAATTTTGATGTATTTTTGGCCGATTCCTCTGTTTTTTTTTTTTTTTTTTTTTTTTTTTTTNGAAAATCGGATTTTTTTCCTTTTGGTTTGTTTTTTGGTTTTATTTGATGCCAAAGAGATGGGTTTTTGCGGAGTGATTAGGGCTTTGGGTGCTTCGATTGGGGATTTATATGCCTTTGATGGAGCGATGGCGATCAAGATCGGACCTTTTAGGCCATTGCATTAGAACCCAATTCAGTTATCTTGTGTTTTTATGTATTTCCCTTCTCCGTATCAAATCGTGGGTAGTGGGATCAATGTGGGGGCGATCTTATTCTCCCTTTGCTGTTTTTTCTTTTCCTCTGATGTTTATTTGTTAGCTGATTATGAACTAATAGATTATTCACTCGTCAGAGTTTTGTTATTTGAATTGCCCTTTGTTCTATACCAACACATTATGTTATACAACTTTTTTAAGATTAAAGTTGGAGATTTTGGTATTACCCTCCATTGGAAAAGTCTCATTACTTATTGATCATGCACGTAGAAACTTTGCCTGGAATATGCTGTGTGATTTTTCTTTTACAAGTTTCGGGTGATGGATTGCCCTTTTTCATTATCTGAATAGATTATTCACACGTTTTTGAGTGAAATTTAATTCTTAAATGCAACTATGGTAAGCCTCTTATACAGAACCGAGCAGCATTGTCTTTTTTATTAGAATTTTTCCTTTTTTTTTTCCTTCCTTCCAGCAAAGTGATTGATTCTTCAGTTTCCTTTCAGGGGATATTCTTTTAGCTGTGGAAGGAGTAATTTGTGGATCAACATTGTCAAGTAGACGGCTGGCTCTGTGTTGCTTTTGGTGTACAGCACATAACATCATCCTTTATGCATTATGGAAGAGACCAAAATCATTCAAGACTTCGATGAATTCGAGATGCTCCTCAGTGAGATACCAAATGCTACTTCGGGGAGCCCTCAATCCGTAATACCTATCCGACCCAATTCTAATTCATCAGCAAAAGTGGAACCAATCTCCAAAGGGAAGATTTCTTCGTGCTGCGGTGGTTCTGCTAAGCTCAACAACTCTCTAAGGGCTCCAGGGCATGTGGGTGATACGAAATCATATGATGGCTCGACCTTATCTCGGTGCAAAGGTGATCGAAAGGATTCTTTGCATGATGAAAATGGAAAATCTCAATTGTGCCTGGAGCGAGAAACGGCGAACTTGCCAGATGACCAATCTCTGGCATCGGCCTTCGGGGAACTGACCTTTAAAGATAGTATTGCAGTTTTACCTGCTGTTTCGTTTATGCAAACTCCGCATTCAGTTAATGGAACCAACATTGCTTCGGGGCTCAACTCTGTGGAGATGTCTTTTCCTCAATTGAATACGATAGCAAACAGTACTTACTCACCCTATCACGATTTAGAAAGGCAATCTTCGTTAAGGGGCAGAAACGAAGAACGTCAATTCGATCAAAAGTTTCTTATGCTCGATAATAATGAAACCAACATGAGATATTCAGAGAGCTTAGCTTGTAATTTTCAGGACCACTCACAAAGGTTTCCAATCCACCCTGTGAATTCTGAAATGCGTTGCTTTGAGATCCTTCCTGGGGTTTCTAATAGGCAATTTGAGTTACCAGCTTCAAACGTCCAGCACCGACTCTACTTTCCAAAACAACAATATGTTTATGTACAACAATTTCAAAATCAGGGATCTAACGTGCAACAAATGCATAACCAAATGGGGCAAGGAATGCAAGGTTCTTATTGGAATAATCCTGTTGTTAACAGGGGATCTAATCAGTTAGCTGCGACTTTGATGAATAGTGACACTTGTAGATATAATCCTCACAATTTCTGTGGTTTGGGTGAAAGCTACACGATTCGACGTGGTGAAAAGATAAATTATCCACCTTCACTAACCTGTTCTGCTAGAGGATTCTCAGAAAATCAGTCCATCAACACAGTTGATGAGAAGAACTTTCCTGCAAAGATATTAATGAGGTCTAATGGAGCTAACTCACTGAGAACTATTAGATCTGGTTCTCTTATTACTAGTCAATCACAACACCATGTTCTTAACAATGCTGGCGTGTATACTAATGGCAATACCCACCTTCCTCTTACAATGAGACCCAACTCCACTCAACTTAATGGACAGAAGTTGCAGTTCTTGTCTTGTGTTAATTTTGAGTCGGTGGATGAGATTGCGGGAAGGATATATTCCTTTGCAAAGGATCAGAACGGTTGCCGCTCATTGCAGAAAGTTTTCACTGAAGGAACTCCAGAAGATGTTGAGAAGGTCTTTAACGAGATCATATGTCGCATTGTTGACCTTATGACTGATCCGTTTGCGAACTATCTAGTCCAAAAACTACTTGAAGTGTGCACACAGAGTCAAATGATGCGCATAGTTCAAGAAATTACCAAAGTTTCAGGCGATTTGGTTTTGATCTCATGTAATACGCATGGGTAAAAATTCTCGCACATCTCTAACAACACAATTTTGGCTTCTCTGTTACTGACTCACATAGCTGAGATTATAGCTTCAACCTCTTTATTTATTGTTTTCTTCTCCTCCAATATATAGGACACGTTCTCTACAGAAGTTGATTGAAACCATCAAAAGTGAAGAGCAAATTTCCATGGTTGTATCAGCTCTGAGGCCTGATATTCTTTCCTTGATGATGGATGCCAATGGTAGTCATGTTGCACAATGCTGCTTGCAATATCTGTTGCCGGAATATATAGCGGTAATTCTTGCATAATTTGAGCTATATTAGGATAATTATCTGCTTCTTTGTGATGCAGAGGCTATGCTATGTACTATATTAGGATTGCACCAAAAGTTCTGTCTTGTGTATAATTATAATTGATTGGTTTTCTGAACAATTCTCGGATTTTTCTTTTTTTTGTTCAGAGCTCTTGCAATTATTTTCATGTAAAACATGATGCACGTCAGTAAAGAACTGTTCCTAATTCAAGTTTCCATAAAGTTTACTTTATGCAAGGGAATAGATTTCTATTCCTTACTATGCTAAACTGCTGCATAAATGGCTGATGCTCTTGTTGGTGGCCATAGAGTAGGCATTAACTGAGAACTTTCTTGTACTATCAAATTTGATTTAAGTTTCCGGTAGTATCAATGACAAGTCTCTTTCTTTTTGTGCAGTTCATCTTTGATGCTGCCATTACTTACTGCTTCGATTTAGCGAAAGACCGTTATGGATGTTGTGTGCTTCAAAAATGCATCTTTCACTCGAGTGGCGAAAAGAGACGCCAGTTGATATCTGCTGTCATATCTAATGCTCTTTGTCTTTCTCAAGATCAATATGGGTATAGCTTGGAATGCTACTGTTTAGATGGTTTTCACATTTAGTTATTTGCGATCAATTTTTCGTACTCTTCTTTATTGTTCTTGCATAGGGACATTTTAACTTCTTTATTCTTCACGGACAACGACAACTAAGCCTTCATACCTGAATACCTTAGGACTGGGTAAATAGTTCTTTTCTCCTCGAGTTCACTCCTGTATGTCAATCCTATTTTGCAGGAACTATGTGGTACAAATCATTCTTGATCAAGAGATTCCATGGGCGACAGATGCGATCTTGGATCAACTGCAAGGTCGGTTTGGGGATTTATCGATGCAGAAATATAGCAGCAATGTCGTAGAGAAATGTCTGAAACTTGCAAGGGATATCGGGCGTGCGAAGATCATTAGGGAACTAATGAATAGTTACGACCTGCCCCAAATTATGCTAGACCAATATGGGAACTATGTCATTCAATCAGCACTGAGAGAATGCAAGGTAAAAACAGAAGAAAAAGAAAAAGAAAGTCTAGTTAACATTTCAATTTTCACTCTGCCCCCCTAGAATATCGAAAATAACATATGAGACCCCAAGATTATGAGATTTTATCACTTTAACTCCTTTGTCACTGTTCCATTAGGTGATGATATCTATCACTTTTTCCATTGGTAAATGGGTAATTGATAGTTTTGTAGATTCCGAGGTGAATGTGAAAATCATGATACTTAAAATCCCTTATTTAATGCAAAATATTTGTATTAAAACACTTTCCTTCTTTTGAATTCTGACATGGTGCTGGATTAATATGCTGGGCAGGGCGCACTTCATGCTGCGTTTGTCGAGGTCATCAAGCCGCATGCTGCTGTACTCCGAACTAGTCCTTTTGGCAGAAGAGTTCTTTCGTGCCCTTCCCTAAAGAATAAATAGTGTTTTCAGAGGATATCATACGTGTTTGCAAGTCCTTTTGCAGTTAACCCAGGGAAGAATAAGTAGCCATCATAAATGACCAGCATTTATAGTTCTCCTTGGTTATTAGGAAATTTTGTGTTTAGATAGGTAATAGATTGTTTTTCTGTTTATGGTAGACAAGATCTTGGAACCTTGTAGAGTTTGTAAACAAGAAGGTTGTAGAGTTATTGATGTGGAAATAATTGGGTTTTGGGAATTTTGTACGTTGGATTTCTTTTTACCTTGAAGCTTGTGGTAACTTAATTGCTTTGTCTCTGCGGCATAAGATTGCTGGGTTTTAACGCTTTATCTTTCCCGTACATTTTAAGCTTTAGTCTTTGATGTTGCTCTTATTATGAACCGGAGGACTATGCATCACTTCTTCAATCTCTGAAAGTTTCTATCCGTTGCTTGATTAGACTCATTTGGAGGTCGTTACGGCCTACAAATACAAAGTGTGTTGTGGGATGGGTGTTTTGATTGTCAATTATGATGCAAAAAATTGACTTTGGCCCAATGTAAGATCTTAATAGTTATAGTTTTTGGGGCTTGTTTGTTCTTCTCGACACGATGAGATGACCGTTTGGCTTCTGACTTTTTAAAACGTTCGGCACAATATGTATACATTGTACAGTTCCCAGTTGTATGTATGTGTATACATTAAGGGCTTGTTTGGTTTAAGGGTGGAATTGGAATGGATAATGGAATGGGAATGAATTGGAATGGTAATTGGAATGGCCCATTCCTCCAAGACGTTTGGTTTATTTGTGGATTGAGAATTGGAATGAGTTATTCATCGTATAAACTAAAAAAATTATAGGATACTATAATACTAATTTTACTCTCAAATATAAATTTATATTATTTAAAATTTATGAAAAATATAATACTATTCTCTAATAAGTTTTTTTTAAAAAATATCAAATTTATTTTTAAAAATTTTTATTGATGTGGGTTAGGGAGGGGTTTTGAGAGAGGATAGGTTTTTTTTTTTTTTTGATGAGAAAGGGGTGAAGAGAAGGAGGATGAGATGGTCACATGGGTTTCGAGAACTTAGTGGGCTTCCGGAATGAAATCTCAATCCGGACTAGAAGACCGGAATCAAGTTGAAGGCTAATGGGCCATTCCCATTCCAGTCCGGAATAGGAATCCCAAACCGATTCATGCGAACCAAACAAAATTAACCGGATTTGATCAAACCGCTTCCTTTTTCATACCCAAAATGGATGAACCAAACAAGCCCTAACAATCAATCCCCAGCAACAAACTAGATAAAGAACATGATATATTGTTGAACTTTTGAATCAGATACTCCGCACTCCAATTTTTGGAGAGTGTTTTATCTTATGAGTTCTTGAAATGTTATTGGTGCAGATCCCTCTGAAGCACATTTATACGTGCTTTTGTCAAAAACTTGTTTCGGCCCAATTGTATCGGGTGGTTCTCAAAACCAAATGGGCCATATATTGAGCCCAAATTATAGCAGTTTTTGGATAGGTAATGATTATTACTAATGGCTGGGCCCGGTCTATAGCGGACTGGACTAGCCTATCAGACTATTCTTTAAAAGGCTGATCCACACTTATCTTCCTTCCACAAGATGCTCAGCCCAAATCACCATCTTAGAAGAAACATGTCTGTGCCGTATCGTGCCGGGCCGATAGTTCAACTCTCAAAGCCGGCCTTTATGCAGCCACAACGGCTTTTTTTTTTTTTTTTTTTTTTTTTTTTTTTTTTTTAAAAGAAGAAAAAAAAGGGGAAAGTGGAAGCACTAAAGTATTATTGGGGGAAGGTCATTATGCTGCAGCCTGAGCTGCTAATCTAGCAGCTTTTTGATTGGGACCAGCCTCATTAGATTCTTCGTGTTTCACATTTTATACTCGTCATAATAATAATGCACTCTCTCATGTTTACACTTTAAACTGCCCCCACGTTTACTTCTTGTTCCCATAATTTGATTACTCCTCCGTCCACTTAAGACCTATTTTAGAAATGTGCTGTTTAAATACACCGACTTAGATGCTAGAAGAGATTTTTTACTTTTTTTTTTGTTGAAGGAAAGAAAAATTGAAAGCACTTGAAATAATCCTTCTTCTTCTTCTAATACTATAAAAATAAAACACCCGAAGAGAGAAGTTGTTTTAAAACTCTGGATTTAATAGGTGTCTGTCTACCTAATCGACCTAGTGAGAAGATTTCTTAAAACGGAAGCAAATGCGCAGAGTTAGAAAGTCAGCCACAAATTTGTAATGAGTGATAAAAGATAAAAGAGACCGACCGTTCCTAGAGAATGCGGCAAAGGATTTGGTGGTTGATACTTTCCAAATTCGAATCCTAGTTGATTCACTTTTCAATTGGTGGTTGATACTTTCCAAATTCGAATTCTAGTTAATTTATTTTTCAAATTCGAATTCTAGTTGATTCACATTTTCAGTTAAGTTTATTTCTAAAATAAAATAAATGAAACGGGTAGCATACTATTTATCTCTTTTAAAAAAAAAAGAAAAGAGATAAAAGATAAGAAAGAGAGGAAAAAAAAAAAAAAAAAACAACAGAAAGAGTCGAAGAATCACAGAGGATAATATGTGTAATCTTAAAAATTAACCAACAAAAAAGAAGAAGAGGAGTCTGTCCAGCGAGTTGCGCGAGATTATTTGAGGAGGTGGCTTGGTCGGAAAGCTTTCGGTGGGGCCGCGGGGTCCACCACCCGGTCATCTATTATCCCATTGCCATTGGTTAATTAAGCGCGGGGCCCACCCGGTTACTTCGATCCTATTGGTTATTTGAGTGCGTGAGTGTGCGTGGGGAGGGAGGCGAGTAGGCGGGCACGTGGGGAAATGGCGGGATCCGACGGTGGTGGTCAGCCCCAACCAACGGCCGAAAGGTGCTTATCCCTGTCGCTTTCAAATCTCTCTCTCTCTCTCTCTCTCTCCCACCGCCCCCCACCCCACCCGCTCGAAAAAGATTCAATGCTGATGCCCCTGGGCCCCACAACTTGGAGTGTTCTTGCCGTCTAGCGCTCCAACAGAAGTTGAAGTTATAAAAACACGAACTGAACTCTCTAGTGGGACCCACCTTCACCACACTATTTGGAGAAGCTATTCCACGCTCCAAATATTATTGATTCGGCTCGGCTACTTGGCTCCACTTTCTTTTTTCTTTTTTTTTTCTTTTCTTTTTTTTTTTTTTTTAAATAGCAAGCTATTCGTTTTATTTATGAAAAGAAAAAAATAGACTACAAAAGTGAAGTAATAGAGGTCTCGAGCAAAAGGCGAAAGCAAGAGAAAAAAAAGTTCAAAGGTTTTGTTGCTGTTTTAACTTAAAAATAAGTCGCTCCGTTTGCAATTGCAGTTTCTAATTTTGCCATAAAGGAAAGTTGTTGACAGTTTTAATATTATACTTTTTCTACATCCTATATTAAAGCCTAGTATTAAGTTAAAACTCCTTAATATCTTCAATTAGAAATAATGAGTACTGTTAAGGTACTAGTATGACAAGATCTCTAAACCTATGATATACAAGAGCAACATACAAAAAATGCAGATATATAACAGGACCGGGCGAGCATCCTTAAATAGAAGCCAGAGTATTGCAGCTCCAGCTGGAACAGCCGAAGGCTTCAATGTACAAAATATTCGAATTATTTTCAGGGAGCTCGCATCATACAAAGCTCTTTTTTTTTTTTTTTTTTTTTTTTTTTTTTTTTTTTTTTTTTTTTCATGCCAGCTTGTTTCGAACCCTCCAAATGCATACTTTAATAGGTGGAAGTAGTGCGACTCACATTTTATTTAAATCAGTTGTTTGAAAATGGCAGTTGAATATATTTAGAGATGATTTTTCCTGATTCGGAACAGAAATTCTTAATCCGATATAAAAATATATCTCCATTTGCATCGCATTGGATATCAAATATAAAAATACCGGTTTTCGGCAGCTTTAGTTTAAGCTTTTGAAGATTTAACATGATATCAAAGTAGAAAACGCGAGAAGGATTATATTGAATAAATAATATACAAAATATAAAGAACGGCGTTCTGTACGACTTATCATATGGGTTCATGTAACTGAGAGTAAAAGAGAAAAGCCACAGGAGTGGATGTCTCCATCTGAACTGGTAGAAGCAGGCCAAGTTACTTGGATCTACGTTAACAGCCACCCACAGAGACTTCCTGATCAGCTAAATTATGAAGCTTAGCTTGTTACTTATATTACTCGAGCCGCCGCCGCCACCAATAGCCACCGTCCCTGCTGCCACGTCACCATCCGACTCTTCCTCATCCCCTCTCTCTCTCTCCCTCCTCATCTCTCGCTTTTACTCTGTCTAACCTTTTTTTTATTTTATTTTATTTTATTTTTTTGAATTAACAACGCATCACCGCCACCACCTCTGCAATCCGCTTCTTTCCTTCTCTCCCTTTTCCCTTCCTCCCACCACCACATTTGCCTCAACAAAAACCACATCCTCTTCTCCTCTACCTCCCCCCCTTCCTGCACGGAGCTCGAGTTTGAATGATCAAACACCCTTTTCAACCGAATTATGGTTAGTTTCTGATCATCAATTTAATCTCTCTTCCGACTGATGAGCTGTACGCTTGCGATATTCGCAATGAGACTCTTATGTGCTGATTGCTTTGATCCATGCTTCGTTCGTTCTTCGGGGCGGGCAGGGAACGCCGGTGAACATCATTGTGGGATCGCATGTGTGGGCGGAGGATCCCGAGCTGGCTTGGATCGACGGAGAGGTCACCGAGATCAAGGGCGGCAACGCAACCATCATCGCCGCTAACGGCAAAACAGTATGTTGATCCGATTGCTGCAATCCATCTCCAATTGTCTCTGCATGGAATTCTCATCCTGTTTTGATCCAATAGGAACGCTGATAAATTGCTAGGAAATGAATGAAGATTCTGCTACTGGTCTTTAACAGCAGTCCGAAACCATTGGCTGCTTCGGTGGCTGCTTTGCTATCCTTTGCCTTGCAATAACATAAGATGCAATTCTATTAGATAATCGACTCCTTGCTCAAAATTGCGCAGTAAGTCGCTATTAAGAATCCACCTCTTTAATGCAGAGATGTTCGCTATATACTTCGCTCCCTCTTTTCGCTTGAAAACAAGAAACAGAGTAATAGAAGATAATATTTCACTCCAAAAGATAAACTAAAACAGGAATTAATGTTTTGTAACATGCCTGACATCATCTTTGTAAGTTCTCTGTTTCATCTGCATCCAATGTGTAGTTCTCCACGTTAGAAGCTATAGAAGCTTCTAAAGAATTCCGATGCCCAGCCGCTTGTCGAACACAAGAACAGCAAGTGAAATGCTGATATGTCTCCAGACCGCCGTGATCATCCGTAATAGCTACTTGTAATTCACTTGCAAAAAGTACGACATGACTGGCAACTTAATGAGTCGAGAAACCTGTTGCAAGAAAATTCTAAATGATTTAGAATGCTATTCTAGTAGATTGATAATCCAACTCTTACCTACTTTTATAAGCAGAAATTCAAGGTGGAAAAACTTAAAATTTTTTCTCACACATACAATAGGACAGCGTGATGTTTGATCTATATGTCTTCTGTATACAGATAGTGGCTAGTCTGGGCAGCATTTATCCAAAAGACACAGAAGCCCCACCAGCAGGAGTAGATGACATGACCAAGTTGGCTTACCTCCATGAACCGGGAGTTTTACAGAATCTTTCTTGCCGCTACTCTCTGAACGAAATATATGTAAGTATCCAGCTTTACTCTCCTTCACAAAGTCGAATTCTTCTTCAATAAAGCTGCAAACAGCGAAAAAGAAAAAAAAAAAAAAAAAGAAAGGAAAAAATAATTTTAATGCGAGTGTATGAAAACACCAGACGTACACAGGAAATATCCTGATAGCAGTGAACCCGTTCCGAAGGCTTCCCCATCTATATGATGTCCACATGATGGAGCAATACAAGGGTGCGACCTTTGGAGAGCTGAGTCCCCATCTTTTTGCCGTGGCAGATGCTTGTTACAGGTAGACAATTCTGTAAATTTTCAACTTTATTATCACCATAATAAAGTGTAATTTTTATCGATACAAGTTACATTTGGTGAGCATATACCAGGGCAATGATAAATGATCACGGAAGCCAATCTATATTGGTAAGTGGGGAGAGTGGGGCTGGTAAAACAGAAACAACAAAAATGCTCATGCGATATCTTGCGTTCATGGGTGGGAGATCTGGAATTGAAGGAAGAACAGTCGAGCAACAAGTCTTGGAGGTAAAATAAAATAAAAAGAAACAGATCAGTAGTAATTCTGAAAATTTGCACATTGGCCTTAAAATCCCTCAGAAACTAATTGAAGTAATAAGTTCTAAGTGTCTAATGCACTTTGTGCAACTCCTTGTAGTCTAATCCTGTACTGGAAGCATTCGGAAATGCTAAAACAGTGAAGAACAACAATTCAAGGTAACAGCTGAATGTTGACTATTTTCCTCTTTAAGTGCTTAAAGCCATTAATCTACCTGTGCTAACATTGATGATTAATTGTTAATTCAGTCGTTTCGGTAAATTTGTTGAAATCCAATTCGACAAATATGGAAAGATCTCTGGAGCTGCAGTTCGCACATACCTCCTCGAACGCTCACGAGTCTGCCAGGTGTCTGACCCTGAAAGGAACTACCATTGCTTTTATATGCTCTGTGCTGCACCACCAGAGGTAATTCTGCTGAAAATGGCCATATATGTATATATATTAACTGACTTTGCTTTAATAAAGTTAAATCTTTGGACTAGTCTCCAATGATTTGTACTGAAAGGGCAAACACTTTTTCAGGATGTAAAGAAATTTAAGGTGGCAGATCCAAGAAGATTTCACTATTTGAACCAAACAAATTGTTATGAAGTAGCTAATGTGGATGATGCAAGAGAGTACATAGAGACTAGAAAGGCCATGGATATTGTTGGTATTAGTCAAGAAGAGCAGGTAATAGGTGATGCCATAAGACTTTTACTCCAAAAAATAAAAGTTATTATCTAAATTGATTTATCATAGACTTCAAAAACAGAAAAACAAATTGATGGTGCTTTTTTTTTTCCCACCCATTCAAGGATGCAATTTTCCGTGTGGTAGCTGCAATCCTTCACTTGGGTAACATTGGTTTCGCCAAAGGAAGTGAAATTGACTCCTCTAAGTTGAAAGACGAGAAGGCGGTCTCTCATCTAAAAACTGCTGCAGAACTTCTAATGTGTGCATCAACTCTCTCGTTCCTTTAAGGACATTTTTCTTGATGTTTTTACGATCTTTCGTCAAGGAAACTGAAGATAATTATTCTATCAGGTGCAATGAGAAGGCCCTTGAAGACTCACTATGTAAGCGCGTAATTGTCACGCCTGATGGTAACATAACAAAGCCTCTCGATCCTGAGTCTGCTGCACTGAACCGTGATGCCCTAGCAAAGACAGTATATTCGAGGTTGTTTGACTGGTAAGGATTAACGATCTAACATACATCAAAAAAAATAAAAAAAGGAAGCGCACACATATGCGTAATATTTCCAATAGACTTCAATAGCTAGAAATAGTACTCAACTATTTTAGAATAACAGAATTTAACTACCAATAAATGTAAATATTTGCAAATTCTTCTGAAGGATAAACTCAAGTTTTTTAACCATTTATTTGGACTTAACGTGATTTAGTTATGCATGAATGTGCTTACCTCCTAGCTATCATGGCAGGATAGTAGACAAAATCAACAATTCAATAGGTCAGGATCCTACTGCAACAAATATAATTGGAGTACTTGATATCTATGGCTTCGAGACCTTCAAGATCAATAGGTAAAGCAACATGACGCATTTAAGTTCCAAGTTTGGCCCACAATAATTACAACTTTTTTGTTTTTTGCCAGCAGATTAACCTTTCATTTTGGCATTCTGTTTTATTTGGCAGTTTTGAGCAACTATGTATCAACTTGACGAATGAGAAGCTGCAGCAGCATTTCAATCAAGTATGTGAATCGGCATTAGACATTAACAGCACTTTTACACATACGGTATGTAAATTGATGCTTAGTAAGCACTTAACTTTGCAGCATGTCTTTAAAATGGAGCAAGAAGAATACACAAGGGAAGAAATCGACTGGAGTTATGTAGAGTTTGTAGATAACCAAGATGTCTTAGATCTTATTGAAAAGGTACACCTTTAGTCTATCATCTACATAAGTAGTACCTACATATTTACTTAATAAGAAACTATTTGCTGGTTGCTAATGCTTAAAATTTCCATGTAGAAACCTGGAGGAATAATTGCACTTCTGGATGAAGCATGGTAAGTTATCTACTAATTCAGAAGAATTTATTACATATAAGTTGGGCGAATATCTTCATACTTGATAGCCATAATGCTGATTGCTTGTGCACAAATTTCGTTTGTGAAAGAAAAGGAGAGGCCGTCTTTACTTTGATGTGCTATTAATTCTACTTATATCCTGACGAACAATAATATTTTTCTTTAGGGCCCAAACAGGAAGAAAAATGAAATGTATAGGATATAAGAAGACTACTCAAATATAGAACTAAATATATTACATAAGGGACATCTTCTCCTACTGTGTATTCTGCATTTTACACACAGACTTACTTGATACAAAAATATATACTGCAGTATGTTTCCAAAGTCAACTCATGAAACATTTACACAGAAGATGTACCAAACGTACAAGGGACACAAGCGCTTCAGCAAACCAAAACTTGCTCGCACTGCTTTCACAATCAACCACTATGCAGGAGATGTAAGCCATAAATTTAATCATGTTTTGAATCATTAGATGGTTATAAAGATTAAACCATTTACAGAACACCGTTCTACTTTACAGGTCACATATCAAGCTGATCAGTTCCTCGATAAAAACAAAGATTATGTGGTGGCTGAACATCAAGCCCTTCTAAATGCCTCAAAGTGTCCTTTTGTTGCAAATCTCTTTCCACCGCTGCCTGAAGAAACTTCTAAACAGTCCAAGTTCTCTTCAATTGGTACTCGCTTTAAGGTATGTCAAATAGTATAGATTTGAACTTACAGACGTTCAAGAACTGTAATGCAACTGTCAAATTTCAGATAACCCTTTATTAATTGATTCACAGCAACAATTACAAGCTCTAATGGAGACATTGAGTACTACAGAGCCTCATTATATCAGATGTGTGAAGCCTAACGCTGTATTAAAACCAGGCATCTTTGAAAATTTCAACGTATTGAACCAATTGAGATGTGGGGTATGTAACATCTGTGCTCCTTGATATTCAAGAGAATCATAACTGATATACGGATCAGAATACTGATATTGTTGCATACTTGTATCAAATATATCACTATATAGGGTGTGCTTGAAGCAATCAGGATCAGTTGTGCCGGATATCCAACGAAAAGGACATTTGATGAGTTCATTGATCGTTTTGGAATGCTTGCACCAGATCTCATAGATAGGTATAAAAGCTCACTAAAAAGCGAGATTTCACTATTTATAAGATCGATAGAGATGAATATGGATGAATATTTGCACACACTTAAGGGATTTATGTTCGATTCTTATGCAGCTCTGACGAGAAGGCAGCATGTGCGGCCATATGTGATAGAATGGGCTTGAAAGGATACCAGGCAAGCCTTGTTACTAAACTTACTTACTAAAAGCTAAATGAATAGATAAAAATTATTAACAATGCTTTCGGTAAATGAAAAGGGTCCAACATACTCTATATGCTATATCAGATAGGAAAAACAAAGGTATTCCTGAGAGCTGGTCAGATGGCAGAGTTAGATGCTCGAAGAACAGAAGTCTTGGCTAATGCTGCGAGACGGATACAGAGGCAGATAAGAACACATCTTGCCCGCAAGGAATTCATCACCTTACGCAAAGCCTCAATTCAACTACAGAAATTCTGGAGAGGTTTTTATTTTTATTTTTAAAGATATTTACATAATAGCGTTACAAAACTAGTTTTTATCACGTACATTATTAAAGAGTATGAATCTTCATGCATGACCTTTAAAGAATTAATTTATAAAACTTTGTACCTGCTAAAATGTCCCTCTTTACATCTTTTCCTTAATACAAGTAAAATTTGTCCTGCGAATCGGATTCCCCAAACTTAATTTTGTTAAAGTTGCACATTTGAGGGGCATGTATGAAAATTCAGATCTTTCAGGGGTTCCTATGAAACTAGATGATTTTCTAAGGATTACAACCATTGTAACCTGCAGCTCGGCTTGCTCGGAAACTATATGAGGGCCTGAGAAGAGAAGATGCTTCGATTCGTATACAAAAATATGCACGATCTCATGCTGCGAGAAAAGCTTATACACAATTGAAGGCGGCGGCGATTGTTATACAAACAGGATTACGTGCAATGGCGGCACGCAATGAGTATAGACACAGAAGAAGAACCAAGGCTGCTATAATCATCCAGGCATGTCCCTTATGTTTAAAAACAATTCAGAATACAAATCTCTGTAAACTGAATACTGAAGTCATTTATGTAGCTAACTTTTCTCTAAGGCTGATATTCCTATATAATGGTTTACAGACTCAATGGCGTCTACATAAAGCTTATTTGGCCTATAAGCAACAAAAGAAGGCTACTTTGGCACTTCAATGTCTCTGGAGAGCACGCCTCGCAAGAAAGGAACTTCGAAAACTCAGAATGGTATATCGTAGAACAAAAATTGTACTTTGATGCAGTTTCATGTTGTAATAATTGTTGTTTTCATATATGTTGTGTAACGAAATTGCTCACAGCAACTATATGATTTATACAGGCTGCAAGGGAGACCGGTGCGCTCAAAGAAGCAAAAGATAAGTTGGAGAAGCGAGTTGAGGAGCTCACGTGGAGATTGGAGTTTGAGAAGCACCTGAGGGTACTTCACCATTTTGATCAGGAAGCAGAATTTGCATTTCTTTTATTTTGTTTTATCTAATGAGAGGTCCATGTTTTTTGGTAGATTGACCTTGAAGAAGCTAAGGGTCAGGAAATAGCAAAGCTGCAAACGGCATTACAAGAAATGCAGGAGAAGCTAAACGAAGCCAATGCAGCAATAATCAGGGAAAAGGAAGCTGCAAAGATTGCAATTGAACAAGCACCCCCTGTAATTAAGGAGGTGCCTGTCGTGGACAACACAAAATTGGACTTGCTGACAAATCATAATAAAGAGCTTGAGGTAAAAAAATCGAAGCCTTGTCATTTTGTTTGTCTGAGAAATACTCTGAACTACTGATGAGAAAAACTTCAGTCTTTTGCTGCTTAAGCAAACATTACATGTGGAAAATGAGATGAATGTATATCACGATTAAAATTAATTCTCCCCATTAATGTAGGATGAACTGGGTGTCTTCAAAAGCAAGGCTGAGGAATTCGAGAAGAGATACTCTGAGGTGCAAAAGGTGGCCGAAGCATTACTCAAAGACACACAAGAATACCAGTCAAAAATAAGTCAACTACAGGAAATGATAGAAAGGTATAATGAGAACATTTTTCCGAAGTGAACTTCTTTTGAACCTTTTTATATACTTCATCTAGGAAGAATATTATTCATCGTTTCTTTTTTCTTTATGATGCAGTCTTGAAACAAACTTATCAAACCTTGAGTCAGAGAATCAAGTTCTGCGGCAGCAGGCCTTGGTGACATCAACAAATGAGGATCAGTCAGAACAGATCAAAAGGTAAATATACAAAAATCTATCAACTTAAAGTTTAAGTTGCACTTTCAATAGAAGTGGCTAATCAACTTTTTCTCACCAGTCTTGAGAGCAAAATTGCCACACTGGAATCAGAAAATCGGGAGCTGCGAAGTCGTCCTGCAGTAGCTGCTCAGCCATTAGTTATTCCCGAACTTAATCAACCGCATATTGTAAAGGTAAAAAGTATTGTGCATACTATTGCACATTTCTCCACCAATATAATTTTTCAATTTTTTTTTTTTTTTTAAGTAACCAACTGCTATTATGATTTCAGAGCCTTGAGAATGGACATCAAGAGGAGAAAGGTCCTAAAGTAATCAAAGTAAGGCTTTACTCTTATTGCTTGTTCCAATTATATGAAGCTAATGAATTGATTATAATCACATAGAGAGAACCACACTAGTGGTAAAGCAGCTAAACAAAGTTTTTACTTTTTATATTCAGGAGTCTGTGGTGGTCCCTGTTGCATCTGCTTTGAGCAAACAAAAGTCGCTAACAGATAGACAGCAAGTATGTCAAAACACCAGCAATCCTACATGACATTGATATAAGCAATGGATGAGAGCTCACGTAATGATAAAATTACCTCAACCATCATTGTATGATGCTTTTGCAGGAAAATCATGATGCACTTATCAAATGTCTCATGGAGGACAAGAGGTTCGACAAGAAGAGACCGGCTGCAGCATGTATTGTTTACAAATCGTTGCTACAATGGCACTCATTCGAAGCAGAGAAGACAAATATATTTGATCGTATTATCCATACTATTAGGTCCTCATTTGAGGTTGTTTTCCCTATGAAGTTGGCTTTGGAGTTTCTGTTTTGAAATTTATGCCAAAATATCAAGAGGCTAATCTTTTGTCATATGAAAACAGAACCAAGAAAATGTTGGGGAACTTGCTTACTGGCTTTCAACGACATCAACTATCTTACTTCTATTACAAAATAATCTAAAGGCAAACACTGCATCAAGTACAGGTTCAAACCGAAGTCGAACAACACTCACTTTGTTCAGCAGAATGGCACGGGTAAGTTTGTTAATACATTGATTAGGATCCTTTAAAAAGACGGCCGCCAGTGATGAACTTTATATGCAATTGATTCAGGCAGTGTTTGAAAAGGCGCGCCTGAGGCGCGCGCCTCAGCGCCTAGGCACGAGGCGCTGGCCTCCGCGCCTCAGCAATAGCGAGGCGAGGCGCTACTGCTCAGGTGCGCGCCTAGGCCCTGAGGCGCGCGCCTCAGGCGAGGCGCGAGGCGCACATAAGGCGCGCGCCTCGGCATATTTAATATTTTTTGGATTTTGGATTAAAGTTTTCGGGTTATTGGGTTTCGGATATAAATTTTATATTTTAGCCCGATAAGATTAGTAAAGGAATCTAAAAGAAACCTAAAACAAACCCTAATGAAATCCATCTACCGCCCTCTCCTCCTATCACTCTCTCCTTTTACCGCTCTCTCTTTTCCTTCTTGAGGCCAAATGAAAACATTAGCACCACAATCACTTTTAAGTTGAAAGTCGAAATATATTTGTTTTAACTTGAGAACCTATATGCATGTGTTTTCTTTACTTCTTTATAGTTATTTTAGTTTTGTATAGTTATTTTGGAGTTTTTTTAATATAGAATATCAAATTAAATTACTGTGCGCCTCGCCTTCTTGAGGCGTGCGCCTCGCAGTGCGCCTCGCGCCTAGGCTCCAGGAGAGTTTTGCGCCTTTTTGCGCCTCGCGCCTTTTCAAACACTGGATTCAGGATATATATCAAACTTTTGATTTCCCTATACAACTGTATTTAATAATCTAGCTCTGGCCTAACACAATATTAAGCATTATATTCAAATTGACTATCAAACAACACCATCCTCGGACTTTTCCCAACTACACATGCAGAGGATACAAAAACACTTTATACGAATTCTCTTTTCTTGATCATTGACACCAAAATCATGTACTGCAGAATAGCCGACCATCATCATCAGGAATGGAGATTTCCAGTGGTTACAGCGGAATAGTTGGTAAATCAGACTCTCAATCGAGAATAGTGGCGAAATACCCTGCTCTCCTATTCAAGCAACACCTAACTGCATGTGTTGAGAAGATTTACGGCATGATCCGAGATAGTCTGAAGAAGGAGATTAGTCCATTCTTAACTATGTGCATACAAGTATATCCCGCACATCCATCCTCTGGTTCTTTGACATCTTATAATTTGTGCTAGCAGTTTTTGAAATGTTTATATTTCAAATAATATATATATATATATATAGGCACCAAGATCTGCAAGAGCGAGATCAGTTCGGGGATCGTCTAAGAGCATTCACTCCAACATAGTAGCAAAGCAAGCATCAAGCATGCATTGGCAAAGCATAGTCAAGAGCTTGGATCGAACTTTCGAGATATTGCATGATAATTACGTAAGTCAAAATAACATCTTCAACTTGCAAGTAATAGTTAGCAGCTAGAAAATGAAGAAATAGCAAGAAAACACTTGATTTTTTTTATGTTTCAATCTGGTATTGCAGGTACCTTCAATTATTATAAAGAAAACCTTCAGCCAAGTGTTTGCATATATAAATTTGCAACTCTTCAACAGGTAACTATCGTGAGATCATTCCAAAGGGTTTATCTTCTTCTTTTTTTTTCCCTTTCAAGGGTAAACCTCGAACTGAGATCAAGAGTTTCACTACAATCCACTCAAAAACTTAATATTGGTTCAATCTGCAGTTTACTACTCCGACGAGAATGCTGCTCCTTCAGCAACGGGGAATTCGTCAAGGCCGGTTTGCATGAATTAGAGCAGTGGTGCCATAAAGCAATGGAAGAGGTAAGTCGAAATCAACTACAATGTTAAAAAAGTCTATGAATAGAAAGGGGTGAAAAAAAAATCAAGACATGCTAATACATTCTACCAATTTGCAGTGTGCCGAAACCTTATGGGATGAGCTCCAACATATAAGAAGCAATGGGATTTCTGGTACGCGGAATATCATATTCATCAGACCGCAAAAACTTATTAATTTTTACAATCATTTTGGCGTAACCCCTGTACTATTTTGTCATGCAGGTTTTGCATCAAAAATCCCACAAATTCCTGGAGGAGATCACCAACGAACTCTGCCCGGTAAGCCCGTGAACAGAAATCATTGAATTGCCCCAGAAACAATGCAAATCCCAGCATCTAATGATGTTAACTCAATACTCTCCAGATTTTGAGCATTCCTCAAATTTATCGGATCGGAACGATGTTCTGGGACGACAAATACGGCGCACAGGGGTTATCAAAAGATGTCAGTGCATCTCTTCTTCACTCATTTACCACTACTCACCCACCTTCAAACAGATTAATACATTTCCACAGCACTAGGAAAAAGAAAATTTGCACCAAGGAAATGTTAAAAACATAACTTAAGTGACTACCCCCAGATATATATATATATATATATATATATATATATATATATATATATATATATATATATATATATATAGAGTTTGGACTGGGCTACTATTAGTAGACAAAATTTTATTGTTTGCTCACAGTTTTTTAAGCCTTTGGATCAACTCTTTTTCATTATTCTAACCATTAGATTAAATACTATAACCCAGTGGGGACTACTCAACCCTAGGCGGACCACTCAACTCTAACCGATTAATATCATCCTGACCCTATATTTTTCATCCAAGGGTTAAAAATTTAATAGTAAAAAAGCGTTTTACTATTATAGTATTCCAGCCTAAGTCTATATATATATATATATATAATATATATATATATTTGCATATCATATGATATGTTTTCAGGTAATTGGGAAGATGAGAGCTATGACAACTGATGACTCGATCAACATGCCGAATAATTCATTTTTACTGGATGATGATTCAAGGTAAGAAACACAAAGTGTTCAAAAACCTCACAAAAGTTACTGAAGTGTACCCGAAAAGATAATAATAATAATAATAATACAAATTGCAGCATACCTTTCTCACTGGACGATTTATCTCGATCGGTGGCTGACGTCAGCCTGTCCGACGTGGAGCCGCCGCCGCTCCTCCGGCAGAACTCCGAGTTCCATTTCCTCTGGCAACCACAACAACATCACACTGATTGAGGGTTTTTTTTTTTCTTTTTTTTTTTCTTTTTTCTTATGGGGAATGTAAGATTGGGGGAAAAAAAAATGCAATTATATTATTTTTTTGTGCCATTTTTTATCCATTTGCTGATAGAGGGCTAAGAGGGGTGTGATTTGGAGTTCGCGTGCAGTTTGGGAAATTGGAGTTTGGTTTTTGGTAGAATTTGTTTGTACAACAAAATAATAAAAAAAAAAAAAGAGAAAAGTGAGTGTATATTTTTTTTTATTTTTTTATTTTTTTGTGTTAACAAACAAAATAAAGCAGAAATTTGTGTTCGTCTTTGTCACGTGATAATAAAATGTCACATATTTATTTCAAGGCAATTTACATTCGTTTCCTATTTCCCCTTCCACAACTATAATAAAAGTAGGGGCTTTTTTTGCAAATAGCCCCCTGATAAATTTTATTTTTAAAATTGACCCTGTCAAAATTTTATTTGCAAAAATGGCCCTGGCCCCGCCACGCAAGCGCCACGTCAGCACAATGCGGGCGGGGCTGGGCCATGTGTTTAAGTTGAACACGGTGAACCATTCACCGTGTTTAATACAAGGTTTTTGTATTGGACACGGTGAATGATTTACCGTGTCCAATACAAATACCTCCAACTTAGCCAAAAATGACTAAGTTGTGGGTGTTTGTATTGGACACGGTGAATCATTCACCGTGTCCAATACAAATAATTGAACACAGTGAATGATTCACCGTGTCCAATACAAATACCTCGCAGTTAACCATTTTGTATTGGACACGGTGAACCATTCACCGTGTCTAATACAAAAACCTTATATTGAACACGGTGAATGGTTCACCGTGTTCAACTTAAACACATGGCTCAGCCCCGTCCGCGTGGCGCTGACGTGGCGCTGACGTGGTGGGACTAGGGCCATTTTTGCAAATAAATTTTTGATAGGGCCAATTTTTAAAAAAAAATTAGTTAGGGGGCTATTTGCAAAAAAAGCCCTAAAAGTAGCCAAGAAGAGGTTGGTCCAGGTCATTCGAATCATACATTTTATTGGAGCAGGACCGGTCGTGAAAATAATCCGGCCCGATAAGAATACCTTTCCCCGGCCCATGATTAGCTACGACTCTCGACCTCACGGCCCAGCCCATTTTAAATCCCCTCTCCTGTGAGCGCGTTAACATAATTATTGGGCCGTATAGCTAGCTGTTCGTGACAGAAGCCCACTTAAATGGGAGCCACAAATTATCCTGCTATGTTACATTACACGAATGTGAGCCTCTAATCTAACATCTGTGGCAGGAAATTAAAGGGTGGTACCTTTCCCAGTTCTTCTTCTTCTTTTTCTTCTTCTTCAACTGTAAACTTGAGTTTTATGTGATCTTTGTTTTAATTCATTTTTTGGAGGTAAACAGACCCCAGTATTCATCTGTTTTTCTTCTATCAGTGTAGAAACCTTTTTGGGGGGCAGAGGATCAGTATCAGGAACTTGTTTTATATTTTCTTTTCTTTTCTTTTCTTTTCTCCCCTTAATTTTTGGCCGTGGAAGAAGGGTTTAGAGAGAGAGAGAGCGAGAGAGAGCCCCTGACATTTTAAGTCTTCAACATTGGTTTCTGGTTACAGCATTACTCTTTCCTTTTGCATGTCTGGTGCATTCCAATATAGTAGCCTTCATTTCTTCTAATTTAATTCCAGTTATATATATACATATATATATATATATATATATTGAAATTATCAGAAAATTATATAATATTCTCGGCTTTTTCCCTCTTAGAGTGCTATTCATTTATTCTCATATAAAGAAGAAAAAGGTGGATAAGTGTTGTGATTGCACTTTTATTCTAAAACCTAGCGATTCAGGTATTTGACAGCATTTTATTTATCAAAAACTAGCATAAGTGGCTTGCTTATAAATTATAACGTGTTTTCTTTCAATGGATATCAAATATGCGGGATATTTGTGAATTTATCCAAGTGATTCTGGTATGCAGGAGGCACTGTGGAAATCTCCGAATCAGTCGATTACATCAGAAAAGAATGGTCTCTTCTTTCTCCTTACTGAATAAATACTACTGTGGTTTCCCTAAAGAGATTAAGACCCAGCGCAAACTCGACCTGCCGAGTAATCTATTACTTTATGTTCTGCTTTGATAATCTGCACATGTAAATTAGATATGTACTTTTTATTTAATTTATCTTGCTTTTATCATATGCAACAGAACAGACAGAAAAGTTCAGCTGAAGTGTCAACTTATCGTAGCTTCTCATGAGAGTTTACTGAGCAGAAGGGTCTCCCTAGTTTCCATTTCGACCGTAATTGGTTTCGGTCTTAATGCATTACCGCCTATTAAGGCAGAAGAGAATGATCGAAAAGATAAAACTGAAGAGGGTGATGGAGGTGTTTTGGGGGCGATGAAATCGATATTCGACCCCAATGAGAAAACAAAGTCGGGAAAAGTACTGCCAAAGGGCTATCTAAAGGCCGCGAGGGAAGTGGTGAGGACGCTCCGAGAATCGCTGGAGGAGGATACAAAGGATGTTGCCAAGTTCAGGAGAAATGCCGATGCTGCGAAAGAGTCGATCAGAGAGTATCTGAGTGGTTGGAGGGGGCAGCAAACAGTTGTAGCGGAGGTATATTTATTTGTCGCTTAATTTGGCCGTTTTGGATGTTAGGATAAAAAGATACTAATTACAAAACTTGCATTATATGTGTGCATGCTTTCTTTTCATGTTTGTACGTTATGAATTTGGAAAGCAATTGTGTTCAAATACAGCGCTTTCATAAATGTTTTCCCAAGTGAAATGTTGTTTTCTTGCAGGGAGAAAGCTCGGTTTTCTGTGTCCTTTTTAGTAGGAAAGGAATTTTAGAACTGTCTTTGTTTCGTAAACAGGGAGGATGAAAAAAAAAAAAAAAACGAGTCAACTTGTAGTATCTGTTTATTTAAGATGGGTTTACTGCATTTTCAGAGAATTTCACTTCAGTGCCTTTTTTATCTTAAAAAAATGGCTACCCATCTTGGAATAATGCTTAGTTATTATACACTTTATGTTGATTTGTTTTCGACTAACTTATTTTTTCTGATGCTATCTAGCATATAAAATCATTAGGTGAGAATCGTAAGATACCATACCTTTCGTGCATAAATAGGCGCATTCTGATTACAGTTCCACAATATTCCACTTAGTAATTATTCTTTGTCATAATCGTAGCAGCATCATTGACCGATCATCTGTTTCAGGAATCATATGCTGCACTGGAGAGAGCAATACGATCACTAGCCAATTTCTATGCAAAAGCAGGTCCCTTCGCTTCACTCTCTGATGAGGTTAAAACGCGCATTCTAAACGACCTGAACACTGCAGAGGCATTTCTTTAGTGAGACCAGTACAATTACTAGGTTGCCTTCAGCCTCTTCATGTTTCCCTACTCCTACTTTCCCTTCCAGATAGCAAGAGGATTAATATGTCATATCTTTTGCAATATTATTGATTGTCCTGTAGACAATTCATGTTAATTACCTATGCATGTAAAACGTGCCAGAAATATTTGATAAAGCAATCCAGTTTATAATTTTGAATTTCCTGTAGCTTGGTGTACTGTGGTAATAACTGATTACTGCATGTTGACTGCTTAAGTCGTTAATGAGAGAGAGAGAGAGAAAGAGAGGTTTGTATGAAAAATCAAATAACACAGGGCTCACATTAATTAGAACTTTTATCATATCATTCCTTGGAGCTCAAAATATTCAATGGTCAGAATCATGAACAAGAGTAAATCATGGGCGATATCCGGCATATAGACCCTAAGGCACTTCGATGCCCTACTTGATGCCAATACCATAAAAAATAACAGGCAATTTCATATATAATAATACTAGCAATTTCAACAAACTTCAATGCTGGCAATAGAAGCTCAGACATAACAATGAGATAAAAAGCTAGGTCAAATGTAAACATGAAGCAACATTTAGCCGATAAGTACTAAAATGAGAACCCAAACCCACCCAAAAAATACCCAAAATTTGTCAGTAGGAGTTAGTCTTAGCCTAGAAAAATGTCCCATATCAGTATAAGCAGGGTTCGGTTTCAAAATATGCTCCACTCCATGTAGTTAGCACTCTCTCCTCTAATCGTAAGTGTTTTTCTTCCTATTTGTAACGTAACTCTGTACAATGGAGCATCGGTCACCTCACAAGTCAAGGAGATCCTTCTAGCTGTTTAATATGATATGGAGATATAATCATGTACTGATTCATGAGATCCTTGAGATGAATAGAGAAGCCCCCTCTGCAACCAATTTCAAATAAAATATTTGAATACAGGCTATTCTCTTGTATGATATGCTGCCAATAATGAGCTAGAATGGTGCTTGTTCAATTAACGAATTCCCTGTTAAGAGAAAAGCAGCATTAATGAATGCTTTAAAACAACCAAGAATTGGAATTCAATGCATGGGCGAACACTTATAGATGGAACCCACCCGAGCCTAACTTGAACAAATATAGATATCAAATTGAAGCTACTCTTTTGATGGACCCACCTTAGTTCTCCAGACTACCGGTGGCATCTGACGACGTTAACTGAGCTTCAGGTTGCTCTTGAGTCAAAACACTTTTACCACCATCACGACATACTTCGGGTTTGCTGTTCTGCATAGTGTCCGTAGGATTGAAGGCACCATTAGAGTCAGGTTCCGATTGCACAGAGCTATCTCTATAAACTGTCTGCGTATGAAGTACGGAGTCTTTACATGTAGCTTTATCTGAAGATCTCTTATGTGCTGCTTGAAGAGACTCAAATGAGAGACCACCATTTGAGTGAACATGATCATTTATCATTGTGTCTTTCGTTTCATCCTTAGACTCAATAATAACTTTAGTTGACTTGGGCTCAGACCCAGCAAAAGAGCAAGTTCCATTGGACATATCAGGTATCTGATGATGCTCGTTTTCAGCTACAATGTTATCAGCTGTGAAAATAACATATATTTAGACCCGCTTCTTTACAAAAATTATTAAAAAGAAAAACAGACAGGTGTGATTCAACATCCTTACCTTCTTCAGCAGGTTCACACTTTCCAGTGGAATCTTTCTTCAATAATTGCTTTTCTAATAGACCTGTGTGAGGGAAAACCAGCATACTAATGGACTTGATTTCTTCTACCTGTGAACCCTCAAGCGGTCTGAACCCAAAAACACCAGTCCAGGTGTCTATAAGTTCAGATATGGCAGGAATTACCAATTTCTCAACACCGAGGGAAGAAAGAATCTGAAATTTGAATCAAGAAATTGAAGAATTATATATAATAATAATTGGGGGTGTAAGAAAAGGAACTGAAAAGCAATATTCTGTCATCTAGGAAATAATATGTAAAACAATGACAAAAAAAACAACATAATACTAATTCAGATAAAATCTAATAAGCCTTAAAAAAGAATTTAAAAACTCCATTAATTGTTATTACCGATTCAATTCCACTAAGAAGTCGACGGCACATTCCTTGACGTCTATACATATTCCTTGTTCCAATGAAAGGCATCTCAGCTAGCTTGGTTCCATGGAATCTGTTTCAAGATGAAAGCTAATTAGAATCGAAAGAAGGATATTGCAATGTAATTATTGAGAAAAGGCGTGCAATTGGGAACCAGACACTTCTCTATGACATGGGCATGATCTCCACTGTTCAACAATAAACTAATTAAATGTTATTCTCCAACTAAATAAACAGCACAAGTACCAGCATCTTCTACCTGATGCATCAGAGTCTACAGGTCTATCATTAAGAAAACAATAAAACAAGTTACTTATTCATTGATGCCTATTGTTACATCATCACCACATACAAAAATGAGAATTAACAAGGTTTCTTCTCTTGAATATCTGCAATGCTAAAAAAGAAAAAATAATGGCGACAGTAGTTCATCCTAGTTAATGAACACTAAAGCTAATTTTAGGTAGGTGGCATAAAAGTGGACAAAATTACTACTAACCTGTGTGCCACTAAGAACTATGACATTTGATGCATTGGCTAACAGAACCCATATGCACAATCTATAAAATCCATACTTATGTAGAAGACAAGTATAACGAATAGTTGCACATGGTAAAGACAGGTGTTGGCAACAAGCATGGATGCATCATTATCTTATATCCAAAGAACATACACATGACAGCATGCAATAGTGGACAAACAAACGAGATAAAGCAAGTTACCTAAGGGATGCGGCAGAGATTATTTCATCCCCCTGCTCCAAAATGATAGTATAAAAGCCACAGAAGTTCAACCTGACAAAGTTTGATCTGTGAAAGTAGACAAATATATGAATGGCCATATAGTCAAATCAACATAATGCCCCAGTAACTAGAAAAGTAAAAAAGCTTTAGAGAGCAGTTCTCTTCAGTAGAATTAGAATGAAACTTCTCAATTCACCCATTTGTTTTAAAAGGGTTTTTCTTAAAAAAATAAGCTCTCATAAGTGACATTCGTGCGCAAGAACTTTTTGTAGCTCCTAGCAATCCTCTTTTTCATCCAAACTAGGAAAGATAGCAGGTTGTTTGAGAATGATTTATAAATAGCATTACTAAGCACAATAGTTGCATTTGATGCTCATTAAATTATATAAGAACACTTTTAAAATATTAAATTGACTGATTCAGAATGCCTCCAACTGAATTAGGTTTAAGGTTAAGGTAGGCAGTAACAGAGCCAAGCTGGTGTAGCTTAACAGAAATGCAAAAGAAGAGCTGTGAAACGAGTTGAATGAGCATAGAGGATGGAGGCTGAACCCTACGTTATATGATTTCTCCTCAAAAGTGTCCATATGAGTCAAACATGTGATCGAGCTGTGACCCAGCTTTCTAACAGCTAAGGTCATTAACAAGGGGTGCAAAATTTCAAGTTTACCTGGGCAATTTCATTGAGTTGTTAAAAGAGCTACCTGAGTCAGATATACTTGACAACAACAAAGCATCAACCAGTTGTCACTAGTACCAGGAAAATTGGTGCGCATGATTTCTAGCCGTACCTGATTAGGCCTAATACACACACTTTGGAGGCTAGTATCTGGATAGGTGTATCTACCTTATTCACTCAGGCTCTAGTAGTAACAATTATTCAGGCAAATAAACAACCAAAATGCCCTGGTGGTAAAATGTACATTTCAATTTGGCTTGTTATCACATAAATAATGGTTCCATTTTACAACAATGGCACCAAAGAGAAGCACAACATTTTGCAAGTGCAGCTTAGCCATGAACAAGGCTGCTAGATTACTCGAACAAAACAGAAATAAAATTGTAACAGACATCTGCTGACAGGAAACATAGTTCAGAAAACCAGATGTATTCTTACATCTTGTCGAAAGTCATGACATCAAAGCCATGAAAACAAGTGTAAGATAATAACTGCTTCGAGGTATTAGAGATGTAATTCATGTTGCATTGATGCTTACCCGCAGTTATAAATTACATTTCTAATCAGGTTTATACCACTTCTCTGGTCAATAATGGGCAAAAAACACTCGTCCATAACTGCAAGTGCAACAGCAATCTTGGAATTGCATTCAGCCACCTGGTCTATCCCAGAAATTGTCTCTGTTGAATCCTCATCAAGGCGCTGAAGAAGTCTCCATGAAAATCCTGCTTCTAGGTCATTCTTAACCCCAAGAAGATTCTGCAATCCTTCAAATAGCTAAAGAAATAACAGAAATATTAGTTCCAGTCAAAGTGTTTCAGAAAGTTAAAAACCAAAATAATTTTAGAACAGATGTTGTCGCCTGAATATTACTTTTTCGGCATAAAAAAAATGCCCTAATTTAGCATCCTTAAACTGAATGTGGACAAGATCCAATAAAGTAAGGCTGTTGAAGAAATAGCTAATGTGAAAAACTCACAGCTTCTTGTAATGTGGATAAGGAATCAGAAACAACAAATAATATGTAAAACTCGTACGGTAATCATTATAGCAACAGGCTTCTACAGAAGCTTGGTGCCTTGCATTTGTAGCTGTGTATGGACAAACACATAATATCTATAAAGTCTCTTTACAGTGTGAACATAAGGTAATCTGGAAGAATACCTTTTTGCAACTTGGACCACAGAATGGAATGCCTGGACAGCTGGTACAGTTGGACAAGCAATCCAACTCAGAAGCACATGTTTTGTGAACTAGAAAACAAGATGATGTGCTTAGTAGAGTTTCATAAGATTTGCCATTTGATACAATATGATACAACTTAAGAGTACAATAAATCAACTAAGAGTAAGATAAATGAGCAGCATACATTTTTCCTCACACTGGGGACAAGCAAGTAATGGAAAATCGAGTCCAACAACTTCTTGAACATCAGAATCAGAAAGTGCCCTGCAAAATCTACACGAACAATTCACACAGCGCCACTCACCAGTAGGAAGCATCTGCACATTAAAAAGTTAATGGGCCTCAAGCAATAAATGCACCAACACTAATAGCAACGTGTATTCTGAAGGCATTTGAAATTCACTTAAAATATTGAGTAAGACTTTCTTTTCCAGTAAAAAAAAAAAAAAAAAGTTGCTTCGTTCACATCTTTTGGCATCTGGTTCAACAGAATAAAATAAATACACTCACGCCTCTCACAAAATACAGGCGATCACACAAAAGCAGGAGTCAAGTAATCAAAACACATAGCTATGCTCACCAAGATTGAAAATATGTTGAGCAAATGGGGGGAAAAGGGGGAAGTATTCCTCAGTGCTAAAACTGTGATTAGCAAGGCATAAATAATAACACACCTTAATGCCTAAGCAATTCATGTGAAATGTGGAAGGGCAAGTATCACAGCAGATCAAGTCTCCACCATCTCCACATATGCCACATGTATCATCATTTGGGTCCTCCCCATCAGTACTAATAGTGTAGAAACCTCGATGCTCAGAATTATCCTGCTTTTGCCAAGCATTTAACATGCACTGCAACAGGTTAAGCCCCACCTCCTCTACAAATATGTTTTGATATGGCTGGCCCAGTTCGCTACCAGCATGAGTCTCAAACTCAGATAATGTGAGGACCTTATCGCAGCAGCTGCAATTAATGCCTTCCCTTGTAATTAATCCCTCCAATAACACCTTAGTGTGCTTAGAGTCCATATATTTCACTTTACTGTTAGCAGGTGCTATCTCCATATCTAATATCCAGGAGAGAATTGTACGTTTGCCAACATAGGGAACATAAGTATCCGTGCCGGTTTCTGCCTCCTGATTGAATCCACGAATCAACAAAGTGCATCCTCCCTTCCTCTTTCTGCATTTTCCTCTGATACTGTTGCTACCCTTACTGTCCTCAGCATCATCCTTGGAATTTTTAACATTTGGGTGCTTTTTGTTGCGTTTTTTCTTTGACTTTTTTCCATTACCCCCAGACTTCTTCTTGATTTTTGCCAGCTTTTCCTTACTTCTTCGCTTATTCACCACATTTCTTTTCAGCATACTGATGAGCTCCTCTGGAATAGGAGAAAATGTAGAACCACGGCGACTCCCTCTAGATGTCTTGGATGGACTTTTCTTCCCTTTGTCATTTTTTGCATCCCTAAGTTGACTAAGAAATACATAATATGCCTTTGTGATAGACCAATATGATCCAGGCCCTTGAGGAGGGATATAGACAGCATCCAGATAATCTCTGCCATGTCTAGGCCTCATATCGATTTGCCAACCAGCACTTAGAAGCATGTTTTTTATCTCATCCCTCACTTTCTGTTTAGCCAAATTTCTTGAACTTGTTGCATTATTCTGCTTGCTTGGGCTAGGAGTTACACGTTCTACTTTTTGAGATGAAGATTTAGATTTTCCTCTTACCTTATTAGATTTCCTAAGACCTAATCTATTCGACATAGTTTGACCACCAACTTTTTGCCCTGAATATTTCCTTCGTCCTTCATCTTTTCTTAGAATACGAGCTTTCTCAGATCCCTCCACCTTCTTGCTACTTGTTAGGGCCATATGAACTCCTCCTCGGCTGTGTCCCTTCAGAATTTTATGCCGTGAAGATCCAATATCCTCTTCAGAATCTAAATCATGTGTTTCCTTATATTGTGCCATCTTAAAATTTTTTTGGCTTGACCGTGTAACAACACCAGTTTTTTCTACCTTCAATGTATCATATTTTAGCTTCTTACCAGAACATTCCTCTGTTTGCTCTACTTTCCCATTACAAGACTCTATTTTGATTTTCTTTCTGGAAAATTCAGGATCTAATATTCCATCTCTCCTCCTCCCATGTCCTGATACCCTTACATGCTGTTCACTGGCATCAGTCTCTGATCCTTGCATTTCTTCACCATTCACCAAAACTCTGTTTGTCTGTCTCTCGACTGCATTGGGTTTTGCTACACCCTTTTTAACTGTATTGTCATCATATTCCATTATCTCCACACAAGAAGTATGATCAGCTCCAGAAGTTTCATCACCTAAAAGACATCCCGCATTATAATAAGATTTTTGTCTTTCATGTACACCGTCTTTCTCTATGACCCACTTCTTCTCCAAATTGAATTCTTCGGGGAGTTCTACCGGATGAATGCCATTGCTTCTGCAGAAGGTGGAGCCATTTTCCTTCTGTTTATCTATAGGAACAGCATCTTCTGTGATTTCTGTCTTATCAAGATCACAAGTTCCTATAGGATTTTTATTAGCAGCTTCAGCATTTTCCCTTTGTTTGGCAAAAGCTGACCTTGTTATTCTCTTCTCAGTTTTAACCTCCTTACTACTTGAACCATGTATGTCATTCCTTTTATTAGCTAAGGAATTGTGCTTCTTATGATTTTTTCTAAAAGCACCCACTTCCTTAGGATCTTCCCCACGAGTGTCAGGCTCTATGGTTTGTTTGGAAACATCAGATTTTTTGCCTCCTTCCTTGTTAAGTTTGACCTTAATTTCACATTTTATATGCTTTAAAATACTGCCTAGAGTAATTGCAGCACCTAAAGCAGTCTCTTCCGTCCTTCTTTTCCTGTCAGCATGAGCATCTTCAGTTACTTTCTTGACATCGATTTCAGTATGCTCAACCTTCTTCTTAGATTCAGCTTCTTCCTCTCGCTTGATGTGCAACTGTGAATTCCCCTCCTCAACTTCAGGCTCGTGTTCCATAAACTTGTCCGCAACTTCCTTACCACCAGCATGAACGTCCTCCGAATGCTCTGCCACATCCAAACTCATGATCCCAATCTCACTAGATTCACACCTAATCTCCACAGTGAGTTTTCTCTCAACATGTACACGGTTATCACCATCCTGATGAATTCCATCAGGAAGCTCCCCGGTATCTTTCCCTTTCCTATCATCACCTTCTTGCACAATCCTTCTTTTAGCAGACTCTGCCTCTTCTCCGGTTTCCAGGGCATGGACATCAGCTGCTTCTACCACATTCTTTCTACTCGCAATTATTTCAACGACTTCCTTTTGTTTAGCAACAACGGGCTTCAAAATTTCCATATTTGCAACTTCAACATCCTCGCCAAATTTAACCCAATCCATGCCATTCCACTCACTGACGTCAAAGTTACCGTTGTCTCTGTTACAGCCCTCTTGCAAAGCTCTTTCCTTAGCGGCATCAACCTCCGCCTTGAGCTTCGCAACATCCGACCTCAGTACCCTCCGTCTACCAGCTGCAATATCATCAGCACAAGCTCTCCAATCCTTCCTTCTCCTTTTCCTTGCCGTCGAGATGCTCCCATTCTCCTCAGCTAGTAAAGTTCTATTCGGATTGTTTGAACTCGCTTTGTGTCTCTTCTCCTCCTCTGCCTCCCAATCTGAGCCACCCACAGGCGAAGACATCCGAAACCCCCCAATATGAACAAAAACCGAGCAAAAAAACAACCCTTTCCCGATTATTTCGTAAGCATACCACCTGAAACCCACCAAAAGCAATGCCATAAACTAGCAACAGTATAGCGCAACAGCAGAAGCAAAAGAAAGCACGATTCACATAATGCTCCAATCGCTCGGAAACAAACAAACGCCAAAACACATTGAAAACACTGGAATCAACCAAAACGAATCGATTACAGCAATAATCCTACCTATTTGAAGAGATCCGAGTGAGCTCCCAATACTTCAAACAGCTAACGATCGGATCCGAGAAAAGGAAAGAGATCAAATGAGCGCGGTGAGATCATCGTTGTGTTGATTTGTATCCTCTTCCGAGAATTGGAGAAATCGAATTTGGAGAGATCGAATTGGGGGAAACGAAGGCGAAGGGTGAGGGAGAGAGAGAGAGAGAGAGAGAGAGAGAGAGCGCTTTGGGTTTGGGGGTGAGGAAGGGGTTTGAAGGGGTTTGAGTTCGGGAGAGATAATTTTCACGGTTTAATTACTCGCTCCGAAGATGCGAAGAGAAACGTGGTCGGGATACGCTGCGGGATACGGATCGCGTACAGTGTACTAGGGGAGGTGAACTCGGTAAAAGGGAAACGCGAGTTCGGGAAACGGTGCATTATTTTGGGAACGGTTTCCTCGAATAGGGAGTATTGTTTGGGGAAGTCTCTCACCATTCAAATTTAAAGTTTGTTGCCTTGGTTGTTTCCCTCCATCTTTGTAACATTTAATTATGCTGCATAAAAATTTGAATTAACACCAGGGAGTTCGATTAGGCTTGTTGTAAACTACAGTGTGTGCTTAAGTGGAAAGAGGTAAAATAAAAGACTAGCTTCATAAACTGGTCATTTGGTTTGATGTAATTTAAAATATAGTGTAGTTGGAGTTGCAGGAGGCGTAATAGTTATAATTATATATATTTTTTGCTTGGTTTGATACAGTAAATTAAAAATACTATAAGTATAAATAATTTGTTTTGATTATTGTATTTTCAAAATTTAACATGCGATATATGTGTGGCAGTAAGATCGTCTCTAATTTAAAATAAAAAAAAAAATTAAAAAAAAACTGATTAGCAAATGTAAGCTTACCATTTGTTTAAAATTTTCTCTCTCCAATTGCTATAGTTAGTGCGGCCAAATTATGTGTAATTCAAATTATAGCAATAGGATTCAAATGTAAAAAATCAAACACAAATTTGAATCTATATATAATTATAACAACAATACAATTGTAATTTGTAGTTATAACTACGTGCAACCAAACAAACTCCTATATAGTGTAGAAAAAATATGTCAAACTCCCTTAAAATTAGCTAAAATATGTAATACTGTCTAAATTTCTAAACGTTGGACAATACTACATAGAAAATATACAAATAGAAAATATCCAAACCAAATGACTCTAACGTCGCTGAGCTCGTGTAGCATTTAGGCTTCATTTGGGATTGCGGGGAGATTGCGTTACGTGCGGTGAGAAAGTACAATAGAAAAATATCATGTTTGTTTCCGTACGTAATATTGCGTTCCGCATATCGCGATGAGTAGCTATATTTTCTACGGTCTCACCGGAAAACGCAAAAGCATATCCCTATATATTTTTTCTCAATTCCATTTTATCTAATAGTGTTAGATAGACTTCAATACCAAACTAAGCCCTAAGCTATGTTTAAATATCAGAATGAGATTTTTAATCATGACTTATTGGATATAAAAATCTTCTAATTAGACGCTACAACTTTGATTTTTGTTCATTCAAATATTTTGACTTCATGGTTTAGTAGGATAGTATTTTTCACTACATAATAGTTGGATATGATATTCATCCTAATTCTAGATTACATTTCTTATCTACCAAACACTACTTATGTACCCGTTTATTAAGTAAAAACTTAATAAAACAATCTTTAATATGAACCAACTCTTATCCAGAAAAAAACTACCCGCTTTAGCTAAAAATGTGAATCAATTAAAATTCGAACTTGGAATCTAGGTATCAACTATCAATTTTTTTACCACTTGCATAAGAAACGATCGATTACATCTAATATTTTAATAACAAAAAACTTTAAAAGAATACTCAACTAAACACTTTCAGAAATACTATGCCTACATCCAAAAAGAAATTGTAAGATTACAATTTTCTCAATCAAGGATTTAAGCCCTTCTTCCCACACAGTACTTTAGACAATCTCTTCCAAATTTTAGTATCAACAAAATATAAAAAGTGACAAGACTAATAAAAAGAATTCTTAAAATATGATTTATTTAAAAAAAAAACAAATGGCACACAATTTATTAGATAGTCATCTATCTCTACAAACCTAAATAGTAAGGAAGAAAAATAATCAAATATCATATATTGCTAAATCTAAATTCAAACAGATTTGAATTAATTTTTTTTTTAAAAAAATAAAAACCTTGGAAACATGATGCAATTCCCATCCATGTAACGTCTACTTTAATACCATATAAAATAATCATTAATTTTTAAAAATTTAATCTGGAAAAAGAAAATTATAGATATTAGAACAGCTCTTCCGTACTGGATCTTTTTATTTGAAGCATGCTGAAAAGGCTGAAGTATTATTCGCGCCGAACAACAGGGTAATAATTCTTTATTTAAATATTCAAACTCATTTTACACCACACACCGATCGAGCAGAGATTTACACTGTAAATCACAAAAAAAGAAAAAGAGAAAACAGAGACCCAACCCCCAAAAGCGTAGGAAAAGCAAGACACTCATCCAACTTTGAACTACAAAGAACGAACTACAGTCCATCTTATTTTCCATGCATGCACAAATTAAACTGAAGAAGATCACACAACATATATTCCTACTGCGGTGCGTCCTGGTTGAACCGCGCAGCCGCGTTCACGGCGGCGGCCACATCCAGCTTGTTTCGCATCTCCGCTCCGACCACCTTCTCTGCGTCTTCCTTCGTCGCTGCCTTGTCCGCGGGGAGCTTCACAGTTGCATCCTGCTCATGCATCCCAAAAAAAGAAAAAAAACCCACAACGATACTGATCAGTGATCACCATCTCTTCTTATTAATTTGACAGTACGTAACTGCATGGCACGTCATGAATAAGAAAGAGTGAGAGAGAGACAGATCTAGAAAAGGAGAAATTAAAGATTACAGAGAGGATGTCGCCGATCTTCGTCTTGTCGTCGGCGCTCATGAGGCGGGCGTTGGCGTCCGCCGCGGACTGTGCGGCGGCAGCGATACCAGCGGGAATGCCGAGGTTGGTCCCGGTCGCCCTCATTTCAGCAGCCTGGACTGCGGCCGCGTCGCTCTGCTCCACCGGCTTTTTTCTCACCGAATACGAGGCCGCCTCCAGCGCCTCCCCGATTGTCACCGCGTTCGGGTCCAGCGCTCCTCCCGGCATCATCATAGACACCGGCGTCGGCGTCTCGCACTTCCCCACGGCCGCCCTTCTGCGTCTGCCCGAGGACGAGGTTCTCCGCGGACTGCATCATGGCGGCGTCCCTCGGTGCGATGGCTTGCTCTGCGAGGTCGCCGGAGATGTCAAACACGTCGCCGTATTTGATGGGCTGGTCCTGCCCATGAACTCGTTTCTGGTCATCTCCTTGGGGCCTCCTTTGTTGCTGCTGATGGCTCATTGCTGCACAATTAATTAGTAGTGTGCTGTACCTGATAATTATAAGTAAGCTGATACGTATAGCCTGTAGGAGCTTAACTTTAATTCTGTTTTGCTTGTTAACTACGTACTTTGGAGTAATGCGTGCGTGTAGCATAATATGTTGCAGTTTATATAAGGGTGCGAGAGGAGTTGCAATAGCAGGTTAATTGGATACGTGTGACGAGGAATAACACGCGGCCGGAGAAAAGCCATATCTAGCGTTCACCTTGACCGCTTGACCAGAAGGCTCTGGAAGGGGGACACGCCGGTTTATAATTAGCAAGCGGTGCGAGGCGGTGATGACACGTGCGGGGCACGTGACGCATCGTCGCAAATGCCCACGTTACAACCTGCGTCTCTCTGTGAGCGTGGCTAGCCATGGATAATTTTTTATCTAATTTATTTGTCTCTGGCGCACGTAATAAGTAATTTAATAGTAGATATGAATTCCAAGCCTAATTATTTATACTTTTATGAAGTTTTTTTAAAATAAATAAATAAAACAAGCTGCACGTTATGTGGCTCTCGCTCTCTGTCTCTCTTCTATACATATATCATTATTGAATATTTTGTATTTGAGTTTTTTTTACTTCTGTTTCAGTTAATTTGTTTCTTTTGAAAGAGGTTTGCAAATACTTTTTTATACTGAACAGAGGTTAATTTCTAGGTGTTAATTTTATTATAAAAACAATACTTTTTCGTTGGAAAATAGTTCAAAAAATATGGTGGAACTTCCTGATTTTCAGCCCAGAAAAAACACCAAACACAAACCTAACGCCATCCCCCACACCCTTTATGCATACTATTTTAATTTTACTGTACACCAAATCAAAGAAAAATTCGTTTTTATAAAAAACAAATTTGCAGAAAATGATCTTCAATAGTATTTTAGGTGAAACTGTGATTCTACGACAGAAATATTGAAATATTTACACGTAAAAAATAAAAAAAGGTGCACTGTGTACATCTACGACAGAAATATTGAAATATTTACACGTAAAAATTAATCCTGCATAAAATTTTTTGAAGAAGTATTAATATATGTTATTATTATTATTTTTTAAGAGATAGGTAGCATGCTATCCATTTCGTTTATTTTATTTAGAAATAAGTTTAGCTAGAAATGTGAATCAATTATGATTCGAACTTGAAAACTCGGATACCAACCACCAAGGTCTTTGCCGTTTACTTTAAGGACAGTCAGTTAATATATATTATTATTAGATCCAAACTTATGGCTTAGATGATTTGGCTCATCACTCATCGATCCGGCTTGGAGTTTTGTACTACTATCAGTAACGGCTGGCGATTCATTTGCGTTAAAACAGTGTTAAGTGGCGATTCGTTTCTATTAAAAAAATAGTGTTTAGTGATTCTGATGAACTACTGGAATTAATGTTTTGTGCCGTGCTATCGCGGGATGTCGGTTCAGTGACTCGAAAAGTGTCTCGGGCCGTGTGAGATGGAACTAGAAGACATGTGTCCAATCCTAAGCATTTCATTTCATAGGGGTTAAGATTAATTAATGCTAAATTTGATTATGGTTTTACAACAAGTCCATATAAATTAAGACACATTTTAACACTCATCTTATATGCATCTTCTCCTTTTAAAATACTTGGAACTTAAAAATAATTTGAGAAATACTGAGACAAAAAAAAAAAACGCGTTAAAAATCTTTACAATCCCTCGAATGAAACGAGTTTGCTAACTCTCTCTTTTAAGTTTTAATTAAAAATTATAAGTCTCGCAGAAGAAACAATTACCCTTTAATTAAATAAATATGCTGTAAAATTTAATTCCCTTCGCTCAAAACGTGTATATATAATATATAAAGAATTATATAGATCCCAGACAATTTTTAACTTTCAATTGCAAAATTACAACTTCCATGTAGGGCTTATTAATTATTAGTTAGCATGTCCATGCATGGATCACCCTTCGCATTTGCATAGGAATATATATATATATATATATATATATACACGAAGATGATGATCATGATGTCGTGTTCTCCAGCAAGAATTTTGCTGTTCATAACCAGCCGCTGTCAACGTTCTGCTTACGAGTTAAAAAAGAAGCACCAGGAAAATTACGCGCGCAATCACACAAGGAAAATCCATAGGCAACATATATATACGTCACATATACATACATATACATTAAACTAAGGTCGCGTAATTGAAACAGGAGACTCCATAAAAGAGAGCACGGACCGTACAACTCAGCTTACCATTACAAGAGTGTCATTTCTTCGTATACAAACTAACTCCACAACCACAAAAACCACACTTATCTATCACATAACCTATTAATTAACTAAAACCGACTAACACCTTACGCATGCAGTGCTACCTATTATATATATACTAGTGAAATACCCGCGCGATGCTGCGGATATAAAAATATTTTTATAATAATTTTTAGTTTTTTATTTTTTATATAATTTTATAAGTCTAATTATTAATTAAATAAAGTTATATGAAAATAATTTAATAGCGATGCTGCGAATATAAAAATATTTTTATAATAACCTTTAGTTTTTTATTTTTTATATAATTTTATAAGTCTAATTATTAATTAAATAAAGTTATATAAAAAGAGTAATGCTTCTATACTTTTTTTTTTTGGTTGCCGTTCATTCACGCGTATTCAACCGCTCAGATTTGATTTTTTTTAAATTGTGACCTGCAATAGCAGGTCACTTTAGGAGAGGTACCGGTTACCAGGTACCTTAAAAAAGGATATTTTTGTCTTTTAATACATGGGCAATTTAGTCATTTTACATCTACTATATTTTCAAAATTTTTAATTTTTCTTTGTTTCCTTTTTCTCCCTCTATCTTTCCTTTCATAATTTGGCATTTCATATAAAGAAAATTTCAAATGATTTGACAATATGATCATTGAATTTAAACTTTAAATAGTAATATGAAATTCCTCTAATTTAAATTTCACTTTTAAATTTAAATTTTAATATTATATTCAAATTTATATTTTAAAAATTTAAGTTTCATATAAATACTTTGAAATATGGTAAACAGAAATAATTATTTAAATTCTAGTCTTCTGGTTTAGGTTTGGTTTTGGGTTTTGAAAAATTGGTCAGTTTTGAATTTGGATATGGATTTTTTAAATCCGTCGAGTTCGGAAATAAGTTTTGTGATTGTTAGTCAGATTCGAATTCAAATTCCCAACTATTTTTTTCTCACCAATAATTCTAATCTTTTTAATTTATATGTTTAAAATTATATTTAAAATATTTATTAGCTCGCTCTAACAGTAAGTTATCATTTGTTTAAAATATTTATTATCTTTACCGTTCAATTATTTCTTATGTTATTCGGCGTCATAGTGTTTAAAATCAGATTTTGATAGAATAGGTTCAAAAGTCTGATCAGCTCAAATCAATTAGTTCAATTAGTTTTTAAATATTGAATTTAAAATTTTAAATAGTTAATTATATGAAATTCCCTCCTAGAGAATATAGTTGCTAAATCTGACTCTTAAGTTTTTTATGTGTTCGTTTTAAACTGGTGCGATAAACTGTATTTTTTAAATTTTGTAGAAATTTGTTTTTAAATAGTAATGATGAAATTCTCTAATTTAAATTTATTTAATTTTAAGTATTTAATTTTTAAAATTTAAATTCATCTTATTTAGATAAAATATTTCTAAATTTCTTAATTTAAAAAATTAAAACAAAAAAAATTGATAACTTTGATTAAAACTGAAATTTTAGGGCGTGTTTTGGTTCGGGAAGTCGGAGTCGGAACGGAATCGAATTACAATAAGCTGGAATCAAATCGGAATGGCTCATTACTAAGATCTGTTTTGGTTCATCACTGAATCAGGAATTCGGAAAAATTCATTCATTGTCGTATTAGTTCAGATGGATATAAAGAACGAATCAAATTAATATTTAACATTTTTTATAATATATTTAATTTAAATTCAAATTAATATATTAAATTTAAATTTACATCAAATTTTTGAAATACTGTCAAAATTTTATAAATCTATTTTTTTAAAAAAATTAACTTGAAGTTGAATGGATAATTCAAATATGAACTAATTTGTTGATTTATTCAATTCAAACTTAAAATTACAATTTAAAATTTTAATTTTTGAATCCATAAATTTAAATTATTTAAAAAAAATTTAATAAAATTTATATAAATTAAAATTTAATTAATTCAATTCATAAAATATATATTCGAAATACTTGATTAAAATTTTAGATTTTGAATTTAAGTTCAATTAAAATTTAAAAATATATATTTAATTTTAATATTTAACTATATTCTTAATTAAAAAGTATGAAAAAATAATATTTAATCCAAAAATAATTCATTCCGTCCGGATGTCAACTTTTATCCCGGCCTACTAGGGCGTTGAAAAAAAGGCGTGATTGAGGCATTACCATTTTCACTCGGGAATCGGGATTCGGAATGGAACTCGCATACCAAACACTACAACGGATTCATCCATTCCGGATTCCGATTCCAGAAAGTAAAAGTGAACAACAGCCCTTAAGTAGCGCCTAATTAATGCCTAATATGCAATAAATTTGGTTAATCATTAATTTCTAATTAGGCTAATTAATGCATAATTTAGATCTCAATTTAAAAAGTTTCTTTAAATATTGTATTATTTAATTACAAACTAAACTTGAATAAAAATTCTTTTACTTGCTAAATATAAAGTTCATTTTTACCTCTATTAATCAGTTAGATCTTTCTATTTTTTTTAAAAAGTAACCGATTTTCTCATATAACAATAATTTAATAGTTATTTTATATTAATAAAAGAGTTTAGGATTTCAAATTTTAAATTTTGAAGTAAATTTAAATATGATTATAATTAAAATATTAAAAATTTTTTTGTAATTTACATTGGATATAAATTTGGAATTAAAACTTTGATTTGAAAGTAAAAAAATTTCAAAAATTTGATTATTGAATTTAAAATTTTTATAACATATTATTATATATATATATATATATAATTATATATTTAGGAGAGAAGTAGTCGGGAGGTTGGGGCGACAGGTGTCACCCTTATGGTCCCCCAAACCCTCTTTAAGGTAGTAGTATAGATATAGATATAGATAATAGTTAGATATATAGCTACAGTATCCTCGATTGCATGCTGCAGTACTTAAGCGGCATCTCGATTGAGCCGGCTGGCAGCCGCCTCGACGCGGCACTCCTCGGGCTCGCTGCTTGCATTTGGCCTGTCGGTCTCGCATCGCAACCTACGCAAGCGTACGTCCCGCTCAGGGCTTGTCGCCGGATTCTTATACCGCCGCATCCTTCATTGCAATTCACACTCAATTTAATGATCGACCGTGAGAAAGAGGTAACGCGCATTTACCATCACCACAAGCTTAATTAACGTACGATACCGAGAGACGTCAGCAATTGATGAGTTTCGGGATCGCGTCGTTGTCTCGCCAGAGTTGGCGTCGGCTGCCGGGACTGCGCCTTCATGCAAGCAACACCCGCGGGAAACGTAGCGTTCGCCCTGTCTAGCCTAGCGTTCGGCGTGGATGCGCGCTGCGTGCGCTTCTTCTCCACGGTTGGTCGCCGTCCTCGCCGTCGCCGCCAGCGCCTCCCTATCGTTATATTCTCTGCGCTCCCAGGGTCGTCTCTCGCTCCTACTACTACATCAGCAATCGCCACCACCATTATGTCCCACGCCTACGATAGATAATTATAGTAATAATAAACATTACATTACGCTGTTTGGGAATTTTAGAATAAGTTATTTTGATTAAATTGTGTCTAGTAAGATGTTAGCCTGTCCGGCGACGAAGCTCAGGTAACGATGCGGGCGCCGGAGACGCGGCGGGTCTCAGTGACGTGACGCCCTGGTCACGCGAGGGATCTCGCTGACCTCTCGTGGGCGGACGATGCGGGTGGCGTCCGTTGACGGCAGCGGCGGACTGCATGGCGCGGCTTGAGGCCGCGGGGCTGGCGGTCTGGCCGAGCGCCCGTTTCGGCGACTGCCATTCTGGGCGGACGTCCCGCGGCTCTACGCCTGCCGGCGAAAGGCCGGCCGCCCGGGGCAAACAACGCCGTATTCGACGCCACGTCCTCTCCCTCGGCTGTTTGCTGGCTCAGTATCGGAGTAGAGTACCTTGCTGGAATTAATTGATATGTATAACAGCGCAGTAGAATTTAGAATAACGTCATGCGCGCGTTGAGTGCGTTGCGTGAGAATCGAGTGATGAGAACGGACAAGGAGCGATATTGTGAGAGGGGATAACTAGGTAGGGGTGAGAGAGAGTAAAGCTAGGAGAAGGGAGACAAATCTGCAGAGGATAGACACGGTATTACGTAGGAAGTGGCAGTGGTGGAGTGTGAGCGCGTGGAGAATAAAGTGGTGCGGTTTAGCTCGGTGGAAGGGGAGGAAGCAAAAAAGCGGCAGCACTAGTCGGTGCGCGCTCCGATCGTCGATCAAGACGGTGTAGTAGAGTTTTATTCAGTAGAGAACTGAACGACGACAACAGACGAGCCAACCCGAGAATGGTTTTCACTTGTCAGGTTATGGGCTCATGGTGGCCAGATCACTATTCTGATGGGGTCAGACACAAGATATTGCACGGAACTGACGCCCGTTGCATCTTCTCAGTAGCTTCTGCTTCTTGGCTTACACTTAATTAAGTCTTCCTCATTCTTTGGGCGAATCAATGTTCAAATACATTAAGTTCGTGTTTACGGATCATTAATTAATCGAAACTACAAGGGTATTTATGTTCTAAGAGAAGTTTGGGACTAGAATTATGTATCAAGAAATGGAATTTAGCATTAAAGAAATTGTCATTAAACTGGGCAGTGTGTTGCGATTCAGCGCGTCGTGTTTCAATAGTTACAGATTCAGCCAGATATATGTTGGCCAGTCCTAGGCGTAGGCACGGATAACGTAGTAGTTGGGCCACCAATGCTTGATCGAGCCAAAATCAGCCCCCGAAACAAATAAGTTAATAAAATTAATAATCCCCCCTTTACAGCAAACCACACAATTTACCAATCCACGCAAACACTCAACAGGAAAGGCGTGCCCGATCAGGACCGCCCTCAATTCCGCGCAGCGCAACGGGCGTTGCATTGACCTCTCTCACATCCTCCTCATAATTTTAATCATTACCCGTCGTCCTGTTCGCCGAAGAAACAGAAACCAAAGGGCGAACGAAACCTCGTTCCCCTTATTTAACCACACCCAACACATCAAACGCATATGGCGATAATATCATCTCCGACTCCAAAAAACCCCACCTCCCAATCTCTCTCTCTCTGTTCTGTCTTCTCTCAACCCCCCTTCCTCATAGAGAACGCGGTCTACGCTTTTGGGTTTGGCCCGAGCGAATTCCACTCCATCCGAGTTGAGTTTAATCTCTTCAGCGGCGTATTTTTGATCTCTTCATCAGTATATCGACGTTACTATTGATGTTGTTTGCGAAGTAGTGTGGTAGATTTTATTAGGATATTATTAAATTGTGCTTTAGGCATTAGTAATGATCGTGGATTAGCGAGCTGTGATTTCGCACTAAATTCATAAAGGTTTTTTTGGTTTCTCGGGGGACTGCGATCTGCAGGAGTTGTTTAGGAATAATATTATAATGTTTGTCTTAATGGACTTGGGTGTTGTTTGCTGCTCGGAATTGTCTTTCGATGAGGCAGTTTTGGTCCTGATGTGTAAATTTTATACATAGCCTCGTTGATCAGAGTATGTGGACAGTTTAATCCATTGATCTTTTCGGCCTGGTGTGGTGTTGTTTTTTCGGATTTACAAATACTAATAATATATATGAAGATTGTTTAGTGTTGTGAGTTCTTCGTATGGATCATCTTGTTTTTCCACTTTGGGGTTCTAATGATTTGGAGTGATAGTACATACATAATTTTGTTAAGTAAAAAATTATATAACCATGGCAGAGATGGAGTGAAAGGGGGTACAAAATCTTTCATGTTTCAGATTAATGGTATTTCTTCTCTCTCTTGATTCGATAGCTTTTTGCCTCCGCTTTATTCTGTCGTTGATGCATTTTGAGCGTCTTCGAAATTGTGAAGTTCAATCTATTTGTTATGCTTTGAGCTCATTTTCTTCTTTGGTTTTCTCACGGATAGAAGACAATGTTAATTGCTGCGATGAATCTGATGCTATCAGTAGGTGTTTATTTAAATTATTATTAGTTGGTGTGTTCCGCCGATATCGATGTATTAATAATAGGCATGCTTTTGATGGTTAATTATATGCATGAGGAATTTCTCTATATTACTTGTCAAAATGACCATTCAACAGTTAAGTATTTATCTCTGCTTTGCTTTTGAAATGTCTTTGCGTAGGGGAGTTAGAAGTAATCTTAGTGTAAAGTGTTTAAGCATTGTAACTATAGCAGCTTCTTTGAGAAACTGAACCACTGAGGAAATGCAGTTATCAATTTTCTTTTTTTCTTTCTATTCTTCAATTTTGTTATTTGATTTTGATTTTATGTGATAAAATTTTCAGGAAAAACAATGTCTGGTTGTGAGCTTTCTCGGCTGACTAATGGTTGATGCAATCTTAATACTTATACCGTATAATCTGGATGACATTGTTCTGTTTGGCTTGTAAAGTATCAAGTCGATAGATTCATATTTCAAAAGATAGAATACATATATACACAAGTTTTGGTATAATGGATTTACGTATATATGATTATATCTAATGTTTCTATGTACAGTAGTTTGTTATCTTATTGTAGGCATGTATAGAGCTATCGATTTTGAAGTGGGAGGCATATCAAAAGAGTGTGAAAAGAAGTGAGAGCAGGTGAGCATGAATGTGTTAGAGGTTATAATGGTAATCTGGAGAGATCTGCCTTTTTTTTTGGGTGCAAGATATAAAAAAGACAACTGATTAACAAAATGAGGAAGTGTTGGGCGATTCGAGTAGTTAGCAGACAGAATGTTATTACTGTCAACCATTGGAAAAGAATAAGTTTTGTTTTGTATTTATTATAGTCAGTAATACATATTTTAGGTAAGCACATATCCTCTATAATTTATTGTAGTTTAGGTAGCTATTTTACACTAACATCCTAAGTTGATTGATATTATTTTGTTGCCGTACTTTGTTGAAGATATACTTCTTTTTCCCCTATAAAGGTTGTACCGTCTGTGTATCTTATTTTGTCATATAGATTTTGGGGTCTATTCTTTTTGCTCGTCTTTTTTTGCTGATTGCTGTAGTTTATTTTGAATCATGACGTATTTGAGTATGCTGTCTAAACTTTGATGCAAATAAATTGATCTGATAAAAGTAATGCTGGACACTGTGTGTGCTGTTCTTGTCTATTGCTAGATGCTGTTAGTTATTTAATTTTGTAGAATTCATTTGAATGCTGGTGAATGACTGGTCCTTCGATTTTCCATCCCTTACATCTGGAGATTAGTCTACTGCGTATTCAAGAGCAAAAGTGCTGTTCGCTTATCTTCAACTGCTTTTCAAAGTATTGTTGCGACCATTTGAAAGTTGCTTGCTATTCCCCTGCGTTTGCGGTTGAACTCCGAACAGAAAGCTTTATCTCATATTTAATTTGCTCCGTAGTGCAAGATGTCATAATATATATATATAGATATATCTTAGATATCATATAGAGTGCTTGCAAACTGCTAGAAGTTCCTTGACGAATGATTTGTGGTCTTATACCTTCTCACAACGTATTTGTTACCTGTGAGAAATTAGACCAGACAATATTTTAGTATTTCTAGATAACAGCTTTCTCAGTGGAAGTAGGTTCGGTCGGATGCTTCACTGCAATTTAGTTACTGATTGATTACATCTCTCTTATCTCTTCTTTGTTTATCGTGCTTCATCTTTGAAAATGATATCTATTTTGCTTTACGTGAACTATCTTTTGTACAATGAGCATTGACATTCTATTAATTTTTTCAGGTTGCACTTTAGTTTTGCCTGTTTCAGTTTTGATAGGAGGTTATTCCTAATTGAATAAGAGCATAATGTTCGAGCTGTATTGACGGTCTCCCAACGACAGTTGCGATCGGTTTCATTTCTACGGGTGCCTTGCGCGTTGTGCCCTTCTTGCTACACTAAAATTGCACCCTAGTCATTCGCTCGTGGCGGCTAGCTTTTCTCGAGCCCTGAATGTTTACAACAGCCCGGGAGATTGGCTTTCGGAAGAGGCTGCTCTGTGCTCTAGCCTTTGATTCCTGAAAAACATTGCACTGTAGACCTCTCAGAGAACGTAGGATAACCTGCCCCTCATGCATCCCAGAATACGCACCTTGGCACGCTTTGGTGAATGGCCTCTCTTTCAAGGAACTCGTTTAGTGATTGAGTGGAGGTAGCGACGGGTGAGCCCAGTTGACTGAGTGACACGACGGCTCTTTGCAGAACTAAGGTCTGGTATATGACCCTCTCGCACATGAGTGGGCCAGGGCGCGGCCCG
>NC_033621.1:206738-207605 GCF_001540865.1 Ananas comosus
CTTTGAAGTTGAGTGGATAATTCAAAATATGAAACTAAATTTTGATTTATTCAAATTCAAACTTAAAATTACAATTTAAATTTTAATTTGAATCCATAAATTTAATGTAAGTTTGAAATAAAATTTAAATAAAACTTTATATAAATTAAAATTTAATTTAAATTCAAATTCATAAATTATATTCGAAATACTTGATTAAATTTTAATTTTTAATTTAAGTTCAAATTAAAATTTAAAAATATATATTTAATTTTTAAATTTTAACTCATATTTTAATTAAAAAAGTTGAAAAAATAAATTTAATCCAAAAAATATTCATTCCGTCCGGATTCAACTTCTAATCCGGCCTCCTAGGCCGGATTGAAAAAAAGGGTGATTGGAGGATTCCCATTCCACTCGGGAATCGGAATCGGAATGGAACTCCCGCATACCAAACACCTACAAACGGATTCATCCATTCCGATTCCGATTCCAGAGTAAAAAAAAAGTGAACCAAACACGCCCTTAAAGTAGACTCCTAAATTAATGCCTAATAATTGCATAAATTTGGTTAATCAATTAATTTCCTAAATTAGTGCTAATTAATGCGTAAATTTAGGATCTCAATAAAAATAATTTAATAGTTAATTTTATTTAAATAAAAAGAGTTTAGGGATTTCAAATTTTAAATTTTGAAGTTTAAAATTTAAAATAAATATTATAAATTAAAATTTAAAATTTGTAATTTAAAATTTGGAATATAAAATTTGGAAATTAAAACTTTGAAATTTGAAAGTAAAAAAATTTCAAATTTTGATATCGAAAATTTAAAATTTTATTTTATATATATATATATATATATATATATATATATATATAAGTATTTAG
>NC_033621.1:207630-338766 GCF_001540865.1 Ananas comosus
ATATATAGCTACAGTATCCTCGAGTTGCATGCTGCAGTACTAGCTTCAAGCGGCATCTCGATTGAGCCGGGCTGCAGCCGCCATCGACGCGGCCACTCCTCCGGGCCTCGCTGTTGCATTTGGCCTGTTACGCGTCTCCGCATCCGCCACCCTCGCAGCGTCGTCCCGCTCCACGGGCTTGTCCGCCGGCATCTTATCCGCCGCATCCTTCATTGCAATTCACACATCAATTAATATCGACCGGAGAAGAGAGGTAACGCGCATACCCATGCACACAAAAGCTTAATTACGTACGTACCGAGAGGACGTCGCCAATTGAGAGTTTGGTCGCGTCGTTGTCTGCCCAGACGTTGGCGTCGGCTGCGGCCTGCGCCTCTGCAGCAACACCCGCGGGAAACGTGACGTTCAGCCCTGTAGCCCTGGCTTCGGCGGCCTGGATTGCCGCTGCGTCGCTCTTCTCCACCGGCTGGTCGCCCACCGTCCTCGCCGTCGCCGCCAGCGCCTCCCCTATCGTTATCTTCTCTGCGTCCCAGTCGTCTCCTCCGCCTCCTACTACTACATCAGCATCGCCCACCACATACTGTCCCACCGCCTACGATGATGATAATAATAGTAATAATAACAATTACAATTACCCTGTTTGAATTTTAGAATAAGTTATTTAATAATATTGTGTTCTAGTAAGATGTTACCTGTCCGGCGACGAACTCGGTAACGATGCGGGCGCCGGAGACGCGGGTCTCAGTGACAGTGACGCCCTGGTCGCGAGGGATCTCGCTGACCTCGTCGTGGGCGACGATGCCGGTGCGCTCGTTGACGGCAGCGGCGGACTGCATGGCGGCGGCGGGGCCGCGGGGCTGGGTCTGGCCGAGCGCCACGTTCTCGGCCGACTGCATCATGGCGGCGTCCCGCGGGGCTACCGCCTGCCCGGCGAGGCCGCCGGCCACGGGGAACACGTCCCCGTATTCGACGCCCCGGTCCTCTCTCCTCGGCTGTTGCTGGCTCATGATCGGAGTAGAGTTACCTTGTGGAATTAACTTGGATATATAACAGCGCAGTAGAATTAACGTATGCGCGCGTTGAGTTGCGTTGCGGTGAGAATCGCGTGATGAGAACGGACAAGGAGCGGATTTGGAGAGGGGATAAATAGGTAGGGAGAGGAGTAAGCTAGGAGAAGGAGACAAAATCTGCGAGAGTAGGACACGCGTATACGTAGGAAGTGGCAGTGTGGAGTGTGGACGCGTGGAGAAATTAAAGTGTGCGGTTTTAGTCGGTGGAAGGGGGGGAAGCGGCAGCACTAGTCGTGGCGAGCATCGATCGTCGATCAAGACGGTGTAGTAGGAGTTTAGACTTCAGTAGAGAACTGAACGACCGACAACAGACGAGCCAACCGAGATGGTTGTCACTTGTCAGGTTATGGGCATGGTGGCCAGATCATATTCATGGGTCAGCACACAAGAAATTGCACGAACGTGACGCCCGGTGCATCTCTCTATAGCTCGTGCTCTCTGGACCTTACACCTTAATTAATCTCTACCATTCTTTGGGCGAATCCAAGTGTTCAAATAATTAAGTCGTGTTTACAGGATCATTAATTAACGAAAACTAAGGGATTATTAGTTCATAAGAGAATTTGGGACTAGAATTATGTTCAAAATGAATTAATTAAAGAAATGTCATTCAAACTGGGCAGGTTTCGATTCAGCGCGCGTGTTTCAAATATTACAGATTCAGCCCAAGATTATGTTGGGCCAGTCCTAGGCGGGGCACGGACGTAGTAGTTGGGCCACATGCTTGATCGGCCCAAAAATCACCCCCCCGAAACCAAACACTAATAATAATAAATTAATAATCCCCCCTTTATCACGCAACCCACACAATTTACCATCCCACGCCAACACTCAACAGAAGGGCGTGCGATCAGGACCGTCAATTCCGCGCAGGCAACGGCGTGCATTTGACCTCTCTCACCTCCTCCTCATTCATTATTACTCATTACTCCGCGTCCTTGTCCCCCGAAGAAAACAGAAACCCAAAGGGCGACGAAACCTCGTTCCCCTTTTTACCACCACCAACACATCCAAAACGCATATGCGCATAATATCCATCTCCGACCTCCAAAAACCCCCACCATCCCCAATCTCTCTCTCTCTGTCTGTCTCTCTCTCAACCCCCCTTCCCTCCAATAGAGAACCGAGTCTACGCACTTTTGGGCTTTGGCCGCGCGAATCTCCACTCCCCATCCGAGGTAGAGTTAATCTCTTCCAAGCGCGTATTTTTGATCTCTTCATCAGTATATCGCGTTACTTTGATGTGGTTTCTGCGAAGTATGTGGTAGATTTTGATTAGGATATATTAAATTTGATGCATAGGCATTAGGTATGATCGTGGATTAGGAGTGGGTTTCGCCCTAAATTCTACAAGGGTTTTTTTGGTTTCTCGGGGCTGCGACTGCGAGGGTTGTTTAGGAATAATATATAATAGTTTGCTCTTAACATGGATTGGGTGTTTGTTTGCTGCTGTGAATTGTCTTTCGATGAGGCAAAGTTTTGGTCCTGATGTAGTAAATTTATATAGGCCTTTGATCAGAGTATGTGGAACAGTTATAAATCCATGATCTTTCGGGGCGTGTGTGTGTGTTGTTGTTTTCGGATTACAATAATAATAATAATAATATGAAGATTGTTTTAGTGTTGTGGGGTCTTGTATGGATCATCTTGTTTTCCCACTTTGTCTAATGATTTGGAGTTGATAAGCATACATTACATAATTTGTTAAAGTAAAAAATTATATAACCATGGCAGAGATGGAGTGAAAGGGGGTAACAAAATCTTTCATGTTTCAGATTCATGGATCATCTTCTTCTCTCTCTGATTCGATGCTTTTTGCTCCCGCTTATTCTGATCGTATGCATGCATTTGAGGTCTTCGAAACTTGTGAAAGTTCAATCTATTTGTTATGCTTGAAGCTCATGCTTTCTTCTTTGTTTCCTCAGATAGAACACAATTGTTAATTGCTGCTGAATTGATGCTATCAGTAGGTGTTATTTAAATTATTATTACTTGGTTGATGTTCCGCTATAATGTTGATTAATAATAGGGCCATCTTTTGATGGTTAATTATATGCATGAGAATTCTCTCTTTATTCACTATGTCAAAATGAATCAAACAGTTAATATTTTATCTTGCTTGCTTGAAATGTCTCTTGCAGTAGGGGAGTTAGAAGAAGGTTCTTAGTGTAAAGTGTTTAAAGCACTTGATAACTATAGCCAGCTTCTTGAGAAACTGAACAACTGAGGAAATGCAGTTTATCAATTTTTTTTTTCTTTCTATTCTTCAATTTTGTTATTTGATTTTGATTTTATGTGATAAATTTTCAGGAAAAACAATGTTTGTGTGAGCTTTCCTCCTGCTTAATGGATTGGATGACCAATCTTAATACTATACCGTATAATCTGGATGCACATTGGTTCTGTATGGCTTGAAAACTATAGCCAGCTTCTTGAGAAACTGAACAACTGAGGAAATGCAGTTTATCAATCTACGATATCTTTCTATTCTTCAATTTTGTTATTTGATTTTGATTTTATGTGATAAATTTTCAGGAAAAACAATGTTTGTGTGAGCTTTCCTCCTGCTTAATGGATTGGATGACCAATCTTAATACTATACCGTATAATCTGGATGCACATTGGTTCTGTATGGCTTGAAAGATATCGTAGATAATATCATCTTTCAAAAGATAGATATACATATATACACAAGTTTTTATAATGCATGTACGTATATATGTGTATATCTATGTTTCTATGTACAGATGTTTGTTATCTTATGTAGGCATGTATGACCTATCGATTTTTGAGTGGGAGGCAATCAAAAGAGTGTGAAAAGAAGTGAGAGGCAGGTGAGCATGCATGGTTAGAGGTTTCTAATGGTAATCTGGAGAGATCTGGCCTTTTTTTTTTGGGTGAAGATATAAAAGAAAACTGAATTAACAAATGAGGAACGTGTTTGGTGGATTGAGCTAGTTAGCAGGACAGAAAGTTATTACCTGTCCAACCATTGGAAAAGTAATAAGTTGTTTTGTAATTTATTATAGTCAGGTAAGTACATATTTTTAGGTAAGCACATATCCCTCTATAATTTATTGTAGTTAGGTAGCTATTTTACACCTAACATCCCTAAGTGATTGATATTTTTGTTGCCGTACCTTGCTTGAAGATATAGCTTGCATTTTTTTCCCCCTATAAAAGGTTGTACAGTCTGTACTTATTTGTCATATAGATTTTGGGTCTATGCTCTTTTGCTCTCTTTTTTTGCTGATTGCTGTGTTTATTTTGAACTCATGACGTATTTGAGTATGCTGTCTGAAACTTTGATGCAAATAAATTGATCTGATAAAAGTAATGCTGGACCACTTGTGTGCTGTTCTTGAATCTATATGCTAGGTGACCTGTTAGCTTATTTCATTTTAGAACTTCATTGAATGCGTGAATGACTGGTCCTTCATTTTCCATCCCCTTACTCTTTGAGGATTGGTCCTAACTGCGTGATTCAAAGCAAAGTGCGTTCGCACTTAATCCTTCAACTGCTTTTCAAAGACTTATTGTTAGCAGACCATTTGAAAGTTGCTTGCCTTTTCCCCCTGCTTTTGCTTGAACTCGAACAGAAAGCTCTTTGATCTCCATATTAATTTGCTCCGTAGTTGCTAAGTTGTCATACTCTTCAAGTCTTGTAAATCTTAGATATCATATAGATGCTTGCAAACTGCTAGGAAGTCCTTGACGAATGATATTGTGGTCTTAATACCTTCTCACCAACCGTATTTTGTACCTTGTAGAATAGACCAGACAACTCATTTTAGTTTTTCTAGAGAACAGCCTCTTCTCAGTGGAAGTAGGTTCCGGTCGGTGCTTCACCTGCAATTTAGTTACTGATTATTACATCCTCTCTTATCCTCTTTCCTTGTATTATCTTTCTTCATACTTTGAAAATGATATCTAATTTTGCTTTACGATGAAACTACTCTTTTTGTCAATGAGCATTTGACAATTCTATAATTTTTCAGGTTGCCACTTTAGTTTTGCTGTTTCAGTTTGATAGGAGGAATTATCTAAATGAATAGGGCATCATGTCTCGACTGATTGACGGTCTCCCCAACGAAGTTGCGATCCGGTGCCTTGCGCGTGTGCCCTTCTTCTACCACTCAAATTTGCACCTAGTCTCTCGCTCGTGGCGAGCTGCTCTTCTCGGCCCTGAATTCTACAAAGCCCGGGCTGAGATTGGCTGTTCGGAAGAGCTGCTCTGTGCTCTAGCCTTTGATCCTGAAAACACTTGGCAGCTGTACGACCCTCTCAGAGACCGCTGGATAACCCTGCCCCTCATGCCATCCCAAATACGCCACCTTGCCCGCTTTGGTGTTGCCTCTGTTTCAGGGAAGCTCTTTGTGATTGGTGGAGGTAGCGACCGGGTGGACCCGTTGACTGGTGACCACGACGGCATCTTTGCAAGCAACGAGGTCTGGTCATATGACCCTCTTCGCCATGAGTGGGCCAGGCGGGCCCCGATGCTTGTTCGCCGTGCGATGTTCGCATGCTGTGCCCTGGACGGGAAAATCATCGTTGCTGGGGGGTTCACCAACTGCCGAGAGTCCATCTCAAAGGCTGAGATGTATGACCCTGAAACTGACATCTGGGAACCCCTTCCGGATTTGAAGCAAACCCACAGCTCTGCGTGCTCCGGGGTGGTTGTCAAGGGGAAAGTGCATGTCGTACACAAGGGTCTGTCGACGGTGCAGATATTGGAGGAAGGGGGAAAGTGGTGGGCGGTCGAGGACTATGGGTGGCTGCAGGGCCCCATGGCAATGGTCAGAGGGGAGCTTTATGTGCTGAGCAATGGGTGTATATCGAAGCAGCGAGCAGAGAACATGCCGGACAGGGTGGTGTCGTCTGTGTCAGAGTTCCAGAGTCGGATAGCATTTGGGACGATTGGTGTTGGGGACGATATATATCTGGTCGGAGGAGTGATAGGACCGGGGCCTAGAAACCAGTGTATTAAGCAGCTTTCTGATGTCGATATTCTGAACGTGACAAGTGAGAGGCCGACGTGGCGCCAGGGATCGCCCATGACCCAGTGCCGTGGGAGTATTCTCGGGTGTGCTTTGTTAAGGGTTTAGATGGCTTCTGTTCTTGTGTTGTTCAAGTGCTTTTCCAATGATGGTTGATTCTGTTTTCTCTGTGATTTGGGAATACAGCGGAGCTTTTATTTACTTAATATGATTTTACCACCACCCGTGAATGACCCTTTTGTTTTTCATACTGTAGTGATGATAAAAGCTTTTTCACGTATTATGCTGGTAGTGGTGGTGAAAACGGCTTGGATTTTATCTCTCTTTGGCTTCCATGTCCGAGTTTTGCAGGCTATGGGTTTTAGATTTTTGTGTGTCTTAAACTCTTAATTGCGACCCTGTCATTGTTGCTGGATACTCGTGGGCTCTGAAATCACATAGTTGAATTATTTTAACAAAATATTTATGGAGTTTTTTTTTGAGAAAAAAAATATTTATGGAGTTTATTCAGCATTATCCATAACGTGACCTCCGGTAAACAGTTCTGATCTGCGACCCCTTTCCTTTCTTTTCTTTCGGGTGCCAGCACATGTTCGAATCGTTTGTCACTCGGCTTTAATGTAGCTGCTTGTGTAGAAGGAATTGAATTGAATTGAACGTGATTCGAGAAGGAACAGCATCACCGTGAGGAAAAATAATTAATTAATTAATTGACCGGATTCCCATGATTTTTCTTAAAGATACGGAGCTTGCAAGAATCGTTACATTTGGTACCCGACCATGAGATTACTTCTTGAGCTTCTTATCATTCCTACTACTTTTCCGCGCCTCTCTTTTCTCGACTGAGTACTGCTTTTTAATCAACATGTTATGCATCGAAACTCTCAGTGCCGCCGCTGCTGCTCTTAGCACTTCTTCCTTCTCTGCAACATCTAGACTCCCCTGCAACTTCAAGAGAAGCTTTTCTCCACCTGGTACTTCATTGTCTTGCAAAACCACAGGATCATGAGGGTGGGCATCCGAAGAGTCTTTTCCGAATCCAGACATTATCCTAAGACAAGTCAACAACTGGGCATTGCCTGAAGAAGGCTGCTTTGATGCACCCATCACGGTCCACAAGCATTCCGTCGATGAACTTAGGGCCAAGCTTGTAGGAATATAACTCTTTTCCATTGTAATAACCTGTCAAGTGCAAAAGCTAACTACAATTAGTGCCCCTTTCCAAATATCACAAAGAAGTTAGTCAATTGACAAGAAGCAATCTGCTTTTACTATACCACGCACAGAAAACTTGGAGAAACATGGCTCAGGAAAAAGATAAACGAAAACTAAAAGGCATCTGAGTTCTCTTTTCCAACGTGTAGTATCAATAGGCTCTAGTGAATTTCCAGATAACTACTTAGCTTGCGCTAGGAGCTCACCTGGGCAACAGATAGGGACTTAGCCGAGAAGTCACAGTTCAAAAGAATTACTCCATTTAAGCTGTATTAACAAATTTGGAAACCATTTAAAGTAAAATGTCAGCTTTGATAAGTTGTCAGCGTAAGCAGCATAAGGAGACATTTTACATATCTCACAAATTGAACTTGCCTTTGAGTAGTAACAGCAATTAATGAACCATCCTGAGATGTGCATATATCAGTCACGGCTGGCTTACTCTCCTCAGATTTAATCAATCCTGCCTTCAAAAAGAAAACCAGATGGCTCAAAGGGAGAATATCATTAACTTGTACTTGCTGCTATTGAAACCTAAAACCTGCTCATCCATTTCTTATTGTTTTCTCTCTTCTCCGAAACAATGCAAGTAATATTTTCCATCCTAATGACACTCAAGAGTCGACCTTTACTTACCTTAGCTCCAATTTCGCAAGTATCAAGAAGGATACCATCAATAAAATTCCACAAGCGAACCTACAAGAATAATACAAAGAAGCGTCAGATTATAATTCTTGCTAAAACATGTAGATAAATTGTGTTAATTTTACATGAGTACTATGCTCACTTACAGTTGAATCACCACTCCCTGATAAAAGGAACCCTTGAATCTGGTCTGAAGGATAAGCAAAAGCAAGGCAAGATACATAACTGCAAATTAAATGTATTAGTAGAAAAAAGCTACTTTTAAAGCTTATTATTCGAAACTCACCAACAAATAATATAATACATATTGCAGATCAAAGGAAAAAGGCATTTGACTGGACCAATCTATGTCGTCATATACATTCAACAAGTGCAACTTAGAAACCTAAGCAGCAGAAATAGGAGATAAATGGGAGTCCAAACAACCAGACAGGTGTGACCATATGATTACCTAAATGTATTCCTTCACATCAAATATAACACGTTTGTAGAAGAGAATGAAAAGCCAACTCTTGAAAGTTGAATGACAGATTATCGAGATTTTACAGGCAAAAATGTATTTTGGGCAATAGAGTACACATTGGGCAATTCATTTAAATCAAAGCTAACAAGAACAAAACGAAATTGGTTACAAGCTTTTCACTTTTTTTAAAAAAATTATAATGGATTTTTCATGTCTAAATGATCTACACATTGATAGAAACTTCTGATATATTCACCTAAGCAACCTACAGAAAAAAGAGAGAGACAGGATAGAAACATACTCTGTATGGCCAAGGCAGAAACTTTGTATTTCGTGTGCTCCCTTTAATGGTCTTTTTGGGAACAAAGTGATCTAAAGAATAGGTAAAAGCTAGCAGTTAGCAAACAAACACTATCTACAATACTAAAGATATATCAAATAGCCTAGGGAGATGAATACACGAATTTTGAAGTCCCGATCAGCAGTGGCAATGAATCGTCCATCAGGTGAGAATTTCTGCATGGCCAATATGAGAAATACAGTTAAAAATGAGTACAAGTTGCAAAAGAAAGAAAAATATCTGGCGGGCCCAAAATAGGAAACAAAACAAAGTCTAGCATCCAATTATCATCAATAATCATTTACTATTTTGCATCTCAATTATTCTTAATCATCCAGAAAGACTAAAATAGATCGAGCCAAACTCAAGATCAAATCTTAACTATGGCTGAATTTAATTCAATATCAGTGACTTTGTTTTCAAACTTCATTCGATTGCAATTACTCTACAAAGAATTAATGCAGAGGAATAAAAATATAATAGAATTGAGAAGAATAACAGACATAATATAATACTTGAAATACGCACCATGCTAGTAATAATACTACAATAGTGGCCTAGAATTGGCACCGGTTTGTTATCAACTAATGCATGCCCCTCAACATCTTCACCCAAACTCACTAACCAAACAAGTCCAAATTTGTCAGCAAAAGTTACATATAGGCCATCACAACTTATAGCAACTGCACTGACCCGTTTTTCGGTAAACCTGCAGAAATGCAATTGCAGCAAACGATATAATTCTGTCATCTTTTCAGAAAGCACGGTTAACAGAAAGTGATGTAGCAAATGAGAACAAGGAAACTATTTAGGAGCTCTCTCTCCACTCATGTCTCAATGGATCCGCTTGTAGAGAGAGAGGAATGGATAACAAGTCCTATAAAGATACTACAGTGGACCTAGTAAACTAAGATAGAGCATTGATATTACAAGATCAACACCAAAACATGCAATTCAGACAAAACTGGAAACTTATCTGAGAAAGAAAAATAATTGATGCCATATGTAGAAAAACATAGTTGAATTTACTGCTTTAGTAGAAGGGATGGAGAAAATAGTTATACTTACACAGTCCGAACACAACTCCAAGTATCAGTCCTCCATATCTTAACAAGCTTGTCATCACCGGCAGATGCAAAGAGGCTACCATTTGGACAAAATGTTATATCTCTTATAGTGTCCGAATGAGAAGGCCCACCAGAATCAGCCAACATAGAAACAGGGCAATCCCCTCTGGGTTGACATGGAAAGATGATAATAATAATAATAATTGAAAAAAAAACAATACAAAGCCAAAAGATAATCTCCTAGTAATATAGTGATTTGTACATAAGTTTGACAAAACGTTAACAGTTCACTCCTAATATCCTATTTTGTTAGGATTCCGAAACACTGTATACTTCAAACCTGAGCTTAATTAATAATGGAAAAGGGAAGTCAATAAAAACTGAGGTTTATAGTGATTCGATCAATTGAAAAGGTCAACCTCCTAGCTCCATACATGTTTAATATTTCTACAAACGAGCAACATTTACGAAAAAGGACAAAAAAAAAAAAAAAACCCAATGTTTATACTCCTTTACTTCGAAATTATGATTCCAAAAACTTGCTATAAGTATGAATAATAGGTGCAATTCCATCTGCTGATTCTCAAGACTAAGACTTGAATTGGTATATACGATCGAAAAACACATAATTTTGCAAGCAAGATATCGCCTTTTCTCATGGAATCCAAAACAACGTTCTAATTAGATAAGGATTTGCGCTCAAAAACCCTACTTTAGATCAAAGACACGAAGCTCGGATCCCACGGCGACAGCAACGGAATTCTCGAGAGGATGTACGGCGATCAAAGCTGGGGCGACCTCCGAAACAGAAACGGTCTCTCCTTCGTCCTCTTCCATCACCAATTTCGGGTTCCAAACCCTAGAGGAATCTCAACAATCAGGATCGAAGCTAGGGTTTTGATGTACTCCCGGAGGAGCCAGGGAGGAGAAGAGGTGGGCGCGGACACAAATTTTAGGGTTTATGTTAAAAAACCGAGTTCGAACTTCGAACTTCGAACGACTCAACCCGCTCAACTTGGAATGGGCCATGGCTCCAAGTGAGGCCCATGAGGCCCAGGCCCAATTTTTTTTCGTTTTCGTGGTGGGTGGTAAAACGTAGAACGTGGTTCATTGGCAAAGTTCAGCACGTGCAACTTAGCACATTTAATTGTTTCAATCAATGTCTCTATCGCTAATTTTGATGCAGTTTAATGCATATATATATATATATATATATATATATATATATATAATACTGCAAAATGAACTAAAATTGATACATCTCGACATAATTCACCATGCACCCTTAGAAAATCCCGCTTCTTCAACTTCAACACCAATTAATCCATATTTATCTCTCCCTTTACATGATATCATGGAGATTGTATCAGCAAGGAGTGCACTCAGGAATACATAAGCAGAGTGAAGGCTGATCGAATTCTGCGGCACAAATGGCTCTGTGGGCTAGCTGTGTTCAGAAGCCGTTAAATATGAGGCGGGGAAGGAGAAAGAAGCAGGGGATTATTGAAGGAGCAGCAGTGGAGGAAGCCGTGAAGGCCCATAAGTGCTCCCGCAGGAAGCTTAAGCTGAACCCGGCTGTGCTGTACGGGTGGCCGAAGGGATGAGGCAAATGCTGAGGAGGAGGTCCGGGGAATTTGTCGAGTTCGTCTCCGAAGAGGTTCAGGCGGTCAGGGACCACGACACAGGTCGGGGACGATTCCTCGGTTTCGAATTCTCGTTTTTTGATAATCATGACCTCCATGCATGCATGGTGCACTGATCTCAGCTTCTTTTAGTTATAGGAGAGATCCTTGTAGCTTTCTTTCTTTCTTTCTTTCTTTCTTTCTTTTCTAGTTACTATTATCTTCTTGTTTTAGTTACTGTTTTGTACAGAGGAATTGATCTTAATGAAGTTTGGGAGATCGAAGGCCTCAAGTTTACAAGGAAGATGGCGCAAACTATGTAGGAAAAGGTTAGGATTGAATGTGTTTTTATTCCTTCTTTTAAATAAATTTTGTATGGTTAGGATTGAATGTCCAACAGCTTGTCAAGCTAATATTGCAACCAAAATAGTAGAACCCTCTTACTGAAACTTCCGCTTTCGGAGCTCATTTGTTAGTTTCGACTTCCTACTAAACTACTGATCGTGCGCTTACTCTTGCATTGCTGTCTATCTAGGACATATATACAGGCATGGCGATTCGTATTGCAGGTACAAATAAACTAAAACGGCCACAATGTGTAAATTGATGATTCTATGTTGAGCTTGCTTTGTGGCTGACTCAAATTCCTAGCAACTGGCATTACGATATAAATGGTTAACAAACTATTTGTTTGGATGTGATGTGTTAAGATATACACACACTGTCCTGTTTCCTTTTGAAGGTTAGGATTTTGGCCCCTATATGGTTAGTTTCGCACTTTGAATCTTTGATACGACGTGCGGTCCAGTAATCCCATATATACACGTTGAGACAACTTCAGATATATACAATAATTAGAAATGTTTAGTAGTAACCCAGCTTAAAAACAGCTCACAAGAGGCTAAGGAACATTTTGATCTATATGGCTCGAACAATATGTAAACTTGCTAGCACGTTGGTTCGTAGTATTTTAATTTATTATTTTTTAAAAATGAATGGTAGAATAGTATTTTTTTTTTATAAATAAATTTAGCTGAAAATATGAGTCGATGTGATTTTGAATTCGAGATTTTGAATTCTAACCATCAAATCATTTTCCAGTGACCGCTGTGCGTAACACATAGACGCACCACATCGTCCATGGACCGGGCGAATAGGAGTCTAACACACATAGAGGCACCACATCATCCACTTATATTTGGTCCTGAATGGACCGGTGCGGTGGACTAGGTTCAGGTAAAAATTTCTCCTCACATATTTGAACTGTTCCCCTCCATATGGAACAGCTATGTTGTGGACCAAGTCCGCAACGTCATCACTGAACCGCTTAATCCATCTCCATCCAAACAAACGGTTGCAACTTTCAATTAAAAGAAGGCGATCAGTGGGGCAGCGGTCCACGGATGACATGGTGGACAACGTGCAGGGCATAGCTCCTCAATAATTGTGGCCCGTAGCCACGCCACATGCTTTTACCGTTTGATGACCGTTGGACAATTCAAATTTTAAACCTTTTCCCCTCTCCTTCCTCGCCTCCTCTTTCCGGATAAAAGAAAGAAGCAAGAGAGAGAGAGAGAGAGAGAGAAAGAGAAAGAATGGAGGAGAGGGAGAAGAAGCCCAGAGAGGGAAGACGCCTCGAGAACTCGGCGACGAAGACCATCACCCTCACGCCGACCCCGTCGACCTTTTCGTCATCGAGAACACCGTCCACCGCCACCTGGAGCGGATCGGATGGCCGTAGCTCAGCCGACAGCTGTTACTTTCCGGGGTGCCGCAAAGACGCCAACTGCAACTGCGACATCTGCCTCGCGAGCATCGACGCCACCCGCGACCTCGTCCGGAACACAGCCCTCATCTCCCCCCATTTCCTCACCAAGCTCTCCTCCACAAAAACCCCGGCAAAGAGATCGTTGCTCTTACCCGAACCCAAATCGCCACCCGCCACGCCCGAATTCGGCTCCTCCGTCACGATCCCCTTAACACCGCCCGTCCAATTCACCCCCCCTGCCCGATCCACGGCAAAATCGAGGCCGCCGGAGAAGGCGGCGGTGAGAAAGGAGAGACGCCGGGGTGTCGGGTGTAAGATGCTGAGCCTTTTGGCTGGATGGTTGTTGCTTTGGGCAGTGGATTCGGGGTTGTCGGCGGCGGTGTTGAGGGGTTTTGGACCGAAGTTGACAGCGGATGTAGTGCGGCAATTCGGGGAGGAGTCGCGGGTTTATGGGACCGATTTGAAGGGGAGATTGCGGATTCTGCAGCAGAAGATTGATGGGGTTGTTGGTGGGGGTCTTTCAAATTGCGGATCCGAGGATTCGGTTTGGGAATTGAAGCAGGTACACCTTCTTTCCTTCAAATTATTAGCACTAAATACATTTACCAGAAGCAAAATCAGAATAATTCATGAGAATATCATCAAATTGATTAAATTTGAAGTCTAAATTGCCGATCAAAGCAGAAGCTGCGGAGAATTTGATGATTCTTCGTGAAATATTTATTAGTTTGTGATGGCAGATGAATTATAGGTCCACACATTACACTGTCGAGAAAAAAAGAAAAAATCTTTCATTTCCTAGTAGTCTTTCTTGTTGAACAGCTAATAGTTTGCAACACCGCAAAGAACAACAAAGTTTTATCTCCCTCATTCAATAGCCACAGCAAAGTGATTATTTGATCAACAACAATGCCTTTAGTTTCTGAACCATTTTACCATTTCAACAAACAAAGCATTTGTTCTCAACTATTTGTGGGTCATCCAATATGCATATTCTGGACAAGCCATTTCCTTCAAAGTTGAATGAGATTACAATTGATGTCTACTAACTAAATTTAAACAGCAGGAGGGTCACCTTTTCTTCCACTGGAGGTGTGTTATATACAAATCTGCAGCAGAGGAAGTGAGCATCTGGGGAAGTCCCCTCCGGACATCCGGCCTCCTCCCGACAACATTCTCTCGTCGATCCCTAACCCTTCTCTCTGGTCGAATCACAGAGGTAAGAAGAACCTACTATCTATCTATAGGACTGATTTTAATAACTCTTGAAGCGTAAGCTTCTGAAAACCAAACTTCGAGCGAACTGGAGCTTTTGCTGCAGCAAGAAGCTGTGGGGGCGATATTTGAATGAATACGATGAGCTCAACTAGAATGTCTTCTAACTGATGATATTTGCTGGCATTGAAATCCCCAGTGGTCCGACGGGAAGCTGATGTCTACTCTCAGAGCAAGCAACAGCAGCTCGTGGACATACCAAAAGTGGAGCTCCGCGGCGGTGCAATTAGATCCAGAGACATGGGTGTTGGAGTACGAGAGGAGCGCTCTATTTCACGGCCCGAGATTGATCCCTTCTTTATGGGAGCTCCTGCAATCGAGATTGTCGAAGACGGTTATGAAACTGAGAAGGAGACCCTGGAGGTTACATCTGCTTCGTCAATTTGCGGGTTCTCATTACGACAACAGAGAAGATATGCATCATACTCACCCAACTTAAAAATGTCTCATACCTTGTGAGATAGTTGAGAGCTGAAGTTGATTGGTTTGATATGATTATTTGGTATGCAGGATTCAGCTCTATTCGTGGTTTCTGTTGCAATTCTCACAGACGGGGTTTAGCCTTAGGAAGATTCAATTCTGGATATTGTTGTTCAAATCATATAATGAGAAGATTGAAGTTTCTAAGCTACCATTTAAACCTTTTCTTTTTTCTGTCTTTTTTTAGTAATTTGGTACAAACGCAGTTGAAGCAGATTGGCACTCCAAGCAAGCTTTGAAACAGGCCCCATCCAGATATTGGATATTTTTTCTTCTCAATTTTTGTCTGAAATCACCTATCTGGCAAGATGTCTTTGTCATGTCATGATCACTGAACCTTCCCACAAAACTATCTGAGATTCGGTTTATGAAAATTCCAGAAGCACGCAGGTCATAGTCATCATCCATTTTCTCCCCTCTTTCTTCCTGACCGTTTCTCATTTTCGGTGCCGCCCAGTGTTGTCGCGAACCAGAAAACCAACCAAACAAACAAACAGACAGTACACGTCAAACATCAACATAGCTGGCATAATATTCAGCAAGCGATTTACTCAACTAAAAGAAAGAGAAGCACAAAATTAATGACCGCGAAAATTGTGAATATCGCTTTACCAACAATGAGACGGCAACCAGTTATGCCCCCACCACAATCATCTTACAACCAAATTTAGACAGAACAGAGTCCACGTACCTTAATAATTTTATTATATAAAAGAAACAGAAATTATGCTAACTATACACGCTGTCTTAGAGGATACATCTTACAATTCTCCAATCCAAAAATTTATGAACTTTTTAAACAAATTTAATACAAAAAAATTTGATAGGACAAGTAAGCAAATCCTAAACTTTCAAAGATTTGGTTCCAAATATCACACTTACAGAATAGGTGCATAAACAGCATCGCTTCAACTTTTAAAAAGACTTAACTAGCCTAGTTGTATATATAAATAAAAGGCACATTCCAAGATACGGATAAGTCCAAAGAATATTTTAAGATGCCTATCATGGTCACAACGCTTGAAGCCAAAATTACTTCACGTTTCTTTGCCAACAACAATAAAGCCAAAAATGCATTTAATGAAAGGCCCAGGAATATTGCTCATAATGAAGTCCGCAAAAGAAAATTCCATAAAACACTGTTCTCATACTACAAAGGATACATAGTAATTTCCACAGCCAAATAAGCTGTGGATTTGATGAAGTCTAAAACCATACAATAGCTAGGAAAGTCTAATAACATAGGACAAAAACTAACCACAGTTGAGTCTAATGCTTCGACATAAAACTACTAGCTGTAGAAAACAAGGGGCTCCAAGAGATCGGATTGGAAAAATCAAGACACCCCCGTATTGGAGACGCTACACATTTAAAGCTGGAAGCGGCTGGTACTAAAAGTTCCCTTTCTTCAACAGCCATCTTCAGAAGCCCTGCGTGGGTAATAACAAGCAGAAATTGCCTCATTAGCGATGTACCAATTATCATATCTACTACAGCTAATTTAGCTACGGTGAGGCCAGGTGTAAGGAGTAGTATTAGTACCTTCTTTTGATGCACTTGTCCATCCTCTTCCACTGATTGTACCGTCAGAAGGCATCGCAAAAGCACCAGCCTATCTGAAATCGACTGATAAACTCGTATGTGACACTACCTAATGCAGATTCTTAACAAACATTGACAAACTTAATCGATCACACAACGAGGACTGGAAACAGCTAAACGCATAAGCATGAAGTAGGCAACAAATTGACAGAATACAGAGTGAGTCATCAGTTACCCTCCCAGTTTCTTCCATTCAAAAAGTCAGAAGAAGTGGCTAAGGGAACTCGGTGCCCTTGTAGAGCACCAGAGGAGGTTAGATATTAGAAGAAAAAAGGAAAAACGAAAGGAACTAGAAGGTGTATTTAAATATTTGGAAGTAGCAAGCAGACATGGGTATGCAAGGATGCAAGTTCTACTAGAAAGAGATGCAGCTAATTTACAGACACCTGATGCTTTCGAGGCATGACCTAAAACACTAAGGAGATGGTTAATACCTATAAGAGGAACCATGCATCAAACCAAAATGAGAAACCTCCTAACTAAATACCATACCTAGAATAGAGATGTGTAGATATATGCATCAACAAGAGAAGACAATGATGCCCAAATGCCCTAAATTAGCAGGCAGAACTAAAGAGAGCTGCGAATTAGTTTACCTAATGCTTACAACCTCCCTATAAACTTCATAACCTCCTCGTCTCCCATTAAGATGCACCTTAAGAGCTCCACCCTTACTATCTCCATACTTGTTACTCTTCCTCCATTATTTTCCTGCCAACCTACGCCATGTGGTGTGAACGTTACGCACCATTGAGTACTTGATTGCTACAACATACTGCCCCGCTAACTTACTGTTATGCATCAGCAGCGACAAGCCGACAACCCTCTAAGTTAAAAGAGTACCCACTATACAATTTAACAAACACTAAGTCTACACTACAACACTACATGAGATGAATATATACAGGAACCCCTGGCCCCCATTTCACCCTCAGTCATCAGCAACATCCAAATGGAGAATCCTCCTCAAGTTCTCAGTAGCAGTGGCGGCGTTCAGAACAAAATCATCAGCGAAATCCCTAGTAGGAGAAGATGGGGCCGAATTTGGGATCGGGCTGGCTGAAACTTCTGGCTTAGGAAGTGGCAACTCAAGAGAAATACTACGTTTCTGGCGTAGAGAGAACTTAGGCATCGGTAAAGAGCTCGGCGGAGGCGAGTTTGAATAGGCAGGCCCTGCCCACAGCTCAGGGCAAGAGATATCATCATTCACATCAGCTTTGTTAGGAGACAGCATGGGGCTATTTACAGCAACAGGTTTGCTCCGCCTGCTTCGTTTGGGTGGCTCTGAGTAAAAGCATGGAGATTTGGGGGATGGGATGCTGGCGAATGAACGGGGAGGAGAGGGGAGAATACCGGCGCCGGATTGGAAAGTCCGGCAATTGATCCCTCTGAAGCTTCCAGAAGGAGATGAAACACATCGATCGGAGACGTGAGATTTGCTTCTGGTGAAATACTGATGACGATGCTGAGCTACAGCCACAAGGGTTTCCATTTCGGAATCTCGAAGCCTTCCAAGCGGCAAAAGAAAACTTTGCTATCGCAGTAGGACCTAGCAAAGTAAAGGAAACAAATAGATCGTCAGCTGAAGCATCGAGAAATGGCTCTGGTTCCATTCTTTATTAGAACTCAAAAGAATTACCTTTGTTATATCCCGTTTCTTCAGCGCGGATCGAGGGTTACAGAGGAGACGACAACATTGAGAGCCCGAAATTTGCAATAAAACCTTACTTCAGTTCCTAGATATTAGATAGAACCTTCTATTTCTCGATCCTCCAACAGATCGCCAAAAACGACACCCAAGTCCTAGAGAATCGAGAACCAAAAACCATCAAATCGCCCGCAAAAACCATGCGTAAATCAGGGAAAACGAAGAATCAAATTACCTGTTCATCACAAGAGGGAAGAAACTCTAGAGGAGACGCAGAGTATCACCGAACCAGCTAAAAGCTTGAAACACGGTAAGGTCGCCATTTCTAGGCCCAAATCTACCGTAAAATCGACCAAAATCCACCGAAAACCACACGCTCGCGATCGAGAAGACGATGCGGATCGATTTGAGAGGCAATCTACAGATGATATGAGAGAGCTGTGGCAACGTTTTAGAGGTGACAAAGCTAGGGCTTTGAGGTCGTCGTCGTCGTCGTGGTGGTCGTCGCCGTGTTATAGCCTCGAAGGTGGGAGCGTTGGACCCGGAACCAACCACGGATCTGAAACGACTCACAGTTGGATTTAAATAACCCGAGCGGACCACTACACCTTCACACGCATTCCGGCCACTTTATTAGACCGGACCCAAAAAAAAAGAGACAAAAATTTTTAAACAAATGGAGGGTGTCCTTGTCCGGTGTTCCGCATATAGGTTTGTATGCGAGAATTGATTTGGCCGCTTACGTTTTGCTCGGGTGCATCCTCTACCGTAGATGTGCGACGATCTTACGGTCCACGTCGTTCCCGCTTATTTGCTTCGATGGGAGTAGGAAGGTAAGGATGCCGTTGCAGTGCCGGGAATGCCCCACCGACAGGTGACATTTTCACCGTTGCCATTCACTCTCTTCTCATTTATTATTGGGTTAATTGCATACAGCTCTTCATAAATATAATGAATTACATATATATTTTTAAAAAATTTAATTTTTATAAGTTATTTTTGCAGAAGTCCTAATATATTCAGATATATCCTTCTGATTAGCATCTGTTAGAAAATTATTTATTTTTTAACAGTAGGTTCGTGAAATAATATTTTTGCCCTCACAAATATATCCCTCCAAATGCTCAAGCTGGTATATGTTTGTAAAAATGCCCTCACAAATATTCCTTTTTCCCTTTCTCTTCATTTTCGGGCTGTCGGAGCGGGCGGCGGCGGCGGCGGCGGAGCTTGTCAGAGTTGTGGCCGACGAGAATGAGGCTGAGACTCGCAACAACGAGGCGGAGGGCGAAGGTGCGGCCGATTCGAAGAAAGAGGAGGAAAAGAAAAAAGGAAGAAGAAGGAGGAGAAAATGAGGAGGAAAAGAAGGATACGAAGAAGAAGAGGAAGAGGAAGAGGAAGAGGAAGAAGATGAAGATGAAGAAGAAGAGAAAGAAGGAGAAGGGTAAAATTATTAATTTACTTTATTAATTAATCATAGTTAAGTATTTTAACTGTGGTTAACTAAATTTTTTTAACAGATCTTAACGGTATGGATATATCTGAATACATTAGGACTTTTGCAAGGATAATTTATAAAAGTTAAATTTTGTGGGAATATATCTATAATTTATCATATTTGCGAGTACCCGTATACAATTAACCCTTTATTATTATATACTTGTAAAGTAGTATGGGTTAAATCTTGCACTTATTAGTACATAGCCAAATGCCATATTCTTTTACTAGTTTTTTTTTAAAAAATTTGATATTAAAAATTTTTAAGAAATCATAAATTTTATATTGGTAAATTGCAAGATTTATACATATGTATAGATAAACGTGTATTAAGAAAAATGATCTTCCTTCATGTATTGAAAAGTTGGTATAAATTTTACACTCAGTTTATTAAAAATTTAAATTATTTTTAAAATTTTTAGTACTTAAAACATAAAATTATGATAGGATTAGTTCTAAATAATAAGTTAGAGCCACTAGGCGGAGATAATTTAAGATTTACACTTTGAAGTGAAATTTTATAGCAAGCTCTTTAAAAAAAAAGTAAAGTGCAGTGTTAGGCGTGCTTGCTTTATATATCATTTCTTAAGAAACTAAAATATGTGAAATATTATTATTTATTATATATTACATCAACTTGTGCATGCAACATGCACGAATAGAGAAGAACAAGCAGCATAAGCAACACCATCATTTGAGTAAGTCATAAACAATCGTTTCCCCAAAATAAAGGTGATGGATGATGAAGAATTACTAAATTAATAACATATCATCAACTCGACTACGAAGCCGTAATTTGAGATAACTCCTTGTGCAAAGAACAAAGGAAAAGATGATGAAAGATTCTGCAGCAGCTTTGAGGGACATCTTACTTGCGACTTTAAGGACGTTCAGTGCCACGAAGGATCATTCGCTTTCCCATCTTTACTTTTCTTTATTTTATCCCCTATCTTTTTATTTTCATTTTTTTTTTTCATCATCACGCATGCTGTTATTATTATTGTTTTTTTTTAAAAAAAAAAAAACTGAACGAGTAGATATTTGACCCTTTCTATAGCAGATATACAATATATAACAAGTTACCTGGTGATATCTCTGATTACTGTCCATTACGGCGCATTTAAAATTTATGAGTTCTCTCAACAATACATTAAGCCCAAGAGATGACTCATCGCATTTCACTTTTAAAAATAATACATAAGTTCTATATGTTATGCAGTTTTCGAGATCCTTTTGCACCTTTCATCAACATAAGAGATGCTGAAGAAAATGCTCATGCATCCATGCAGCGGAAAAAAGAAAAAAAGAAAAAAAAAGAGATAAAGACATCACTCACGCTGGGTACAGATGCAGGGCATCAGAAACACACAGGCCATAATTGAAACTGCAAGAGAGAAAATAGGGTAAAGTACCAACTGTCAACTGCATATATGACAAGAGAAGAGCAGATGTTGGAAAATTTTCATTGTTCCAGAATTACTGCTACAGCGCTGTTAACACAACATTAAACAAGAAAAGACATGGCTTCAGATCAACTCTTGTCAACTCGAGTCATTTCAATCATCAACGGTCAGCCCAAAATGTTGTCTCACTATATTTTGGGGAGTTCGTCCGAAGCCATTAGAAATTTTCAACATGCTCCTAAACTTCTCCTCCTCGCGCTTTATCTGATCCACTCTATTCAGAACATTAGAAAGGAGAGTATCGCAATTTCTACTATTAGGCGAAGGCATAGGATCTGCAAGCTCCGATCTTTCTGACTCAAGCAGCCGATACAAACTGAGGAGGAAATCCTTTTGAGCATAAAGTTTTTGCTCTGCAATTTTGCACTCTGATTCCTGCGACTTTTTCAATTCCTTAAGGGCCGAATCTATCTCGTCTTCAAGCTTAGCAGAGATGTTCCCGTCGTCTGACGTTATGTATACTGGCCGGTGATTTGTTTCAGATTTCTGAAGGGGATGAACAATGCTTGCACAATCTGCTGCTCTTTCGTTCTTCCCAGTTTGCTGGGCCTCCAACACTGTCACCTCACTCTTAGGATAGGGTCCTAAGGGCGAAAAAAAAAGCACAGGTTCAGAAACAATATCCTATACAAATTGGTTGTTGTTCTCTGACATCTCTTGGAGGGAAAAAAAAGAGAAACTCTTAAATTTAAACAGTGAAACATCCAACTTGGGACCAATGTTAGATGTGGCACATCATTTAGTAAAAACTCTAGGCACTAAGATACTTCCAGTACGAAAAAAAATAATCGGCAATAACATATTCCTTCAGGATTCCTCTGCATAATGTCACTGTTTTGCCATATATATTAACAAGCAGTGCCATGAAAAGACCAGAAAAAGAGCATCTTAGTATGATTGAGTTTCACTAATCCATCTCATGTTATATAGCCTGTCTCGTTAACAACATTTTTTGTCGATTTTTTTCTAGCAAAGAAGATCATGCCACCTCATACAGAACTAATGCCTCTAGCTCTCTGGAACTGTGTATGAATCTCCCTATATCTTTACCCTCATCTACGCCTCACTGTTTAAGTTAAAGTGTTTACTTACAGAAATCAGAGTCGCAAATGGAAAGACCGGGTATTACTTTAGCACACTTTACGCTTTTGCTACTGATACCAAGTGGACAAATAGTAAAAGTCCAGGAATAACAAACCTGCGGTATGTACTGAGGCGGCATTATCTTCCCCTCTCCAGATTCCGTCGAGATTAGCTCCACATTTAAGCTATATTGAATATCAGGCAGTCAACTATTGGTTGAGGGCAAAAAGAAAAAGAAGAAAAAAAAAAAACATAAAACGAAAAGGGCCAAACTGCACTTATTGCAGCTTTCAGTAGGCTGTCAGCAGTACCTTACCCAAGATGGACATAATACCATTCCGCAAGATCTTTGCCCTCATCTGTTGCGAGCCACGCAAGATGCACAAACCCAAATTTAGGATTTGCCCAATTTCATCCTCTGAATCAAGAGATTCACAAATCTGTACAATCTTTGTCACATGAGGCATGAGATCGGTTTTATTATCACAACGTCTACAATAGTATTCCACATCCAATCCAATACTTCCCCCAACAGTTCCAGCCATATAAGAGCGGAGAGCACATTCAATATGTGCAATATGCCCGCAAATTTGATTCCTATCAATAATCGCCTCACATTTAACAAAACTATAACCATCATGAGCTGGATCAATTGTTTTGGAGCATAGAATGCAACAACAGTCACGACAGAAGCCAGCTTCAACACAGCAAATATCACATTCCTTCTGTGCTGATGCATTGGTCTTTGCTTCCTTTTGACGGTTGCATAACTTATTTCGAGCTTTACAATCTCCAGCTTTAACAGGTGATTCAGATTCAGTATGGTCACTGACGCCTTTGAAGGTGTGAACATTCTTTTCTGTACCTGTCAAAATACATGATCAGATTTTAAGACATCAGTATGGGTGAAATGAATACTATTGACTAAAAACGTAGACAAGTGAACACCAATTTTGAAGTTACTGTAACTAATTAGAAAATTCAGGATTAAAGTAGTCAGCATGAAACTGCAAAAAGAAAGAAGGAACCACATTATGAAATGAAAATGAATACGAGTCAAAAGAGAATGAAATAACAGACGAAGCCTCTGGTAATAAAAAAGAACACTTGGCAGTGAATATAATGAAATTCCAAGAACAAAAAACATCAAAACAACAGCAAGTAATAAATAAGAGAGCATTATAGTAACACTATTTAAACTCGAGTGCGTATACACTTTCTGTCAAATTTTATAGTTTCATTTCATTCCTCAATCAGTTGGCAGTTAAATATTCTAAGTCTAAGTTATTCTTCAATTCTTGCAGTGCATGTATTTCTCTTGCACATGTACTATACAATAGCAGTGACATCTTGGGAATGAACTTCCTGCTTGTACTTAAGATGCCACAGAAAATAAAAGTTGATTATGAGTATAATTATCAAATATTTATATGTAAAAGCTATAGGAAAGCAGATTCAGAAGCCTCATGAGCAGAAAGAGCATAAAATTGTTGCGCATCCCATATAAGTTATCAACAAGATTAAAAGAGATGCATTTTGAGTTCAATGGGCCACAAGGGCTGCAGCATTATGGCAACAGCTCCAATCGAACTGCAGCATAAGCTAGAATTGCACTTGACCTCTTGCATGACGTGTTCCTACCTAATATGCTAGTATGCGGAAAACATCATGCGCCTTCACAAAAACATTTTATTTGGTTCAGAATCATCTTTGACCGCACAACGTTAACACAAGGTCAGACCTGTTATAAGGAGAACAAGGGAAATTAGGTATGTATCACGGAGAAACCTTTTTTGGGCATGCGGCCTTCACAAGGAACCTTCCAAATAAATGACGAAAAAAAGCAGTTAAGATCCATCTCTGGAAAATCCTTCCTTAAATATTCTTCGACTGATGCCCTGCTTTGAAAGCCTGTCTTGTTACCAGTAACTTTACGTAAACGGGACGGGGGATAAAGATACCTATAAACCCAGTGATATCTATGTCAGATACATTCCATCTGAATGAATTCTCAAGGGCATGTTTGGCCCTGCTGGAGCTTCTGTAGAAGTTTCGTTTGAGAGAGCAGCTTGAAAAAGCACTAACAACATTTCCATGAAAGTCTACTCAATTGCTTTTGTTTTGGGACCAAAAACTTATTTTAGCTTCCTGTCACTGCAAAAGCTCTGAAAGTTTTGTAAACGTAGCACTTGGCTTTTGAAAGCTTATGCTTTTCGAAAAAAGTGCTTCAACTAAAATAGTGCTTTCAAATCCTTATCCTACCAGAGGCTGAAGAGTAAGATAGTTCAATGATGGAGGGGAGTTAAAGATACCTATCAAGCCAGTAGCCTGAAGCTGCCGGTCTGTTTCCCACCTTCCACCTCCATACATCTCCATGACAAGGCCAATCTTCAGGAGCATAGGGCAAACCATTGCCTGATGAACCTCCAGCAACAGGAAAGGTTTCGAGCCGCGCTTGCTTTAAAGGAAGTTCATCAGAATTGCTTTCCTCTGATACCAAATCAATTACCCTGGTTTTGCTTCCCTTTGTCATTGACTAAACTGGTTACCTTCGGAAACAACCAAATAGAATTTTATCACTAAACCAAAAAAATGACCAGTGCAGGGTAATATATTTTCTGAATCTAAGTTCTAAACTTTGAAAACTAGGTAATGCACTCAAAGTCCGAAGAAAGAAAGAAGACAAACAATATAGGAATTGTTTAGAATAGAAAGGTAAAACTGCAATTTCTAAGCTTGGTTTAAACACCAATTTTTTACTTGCAGAACTGGACTGATACCCTGCTGGATTAAATAAAACCAAAAAAAAAAAAAAGGTCCAGAAAATAGAGAAAGTTCTCCTTAAAACTGATAACAAATCACTACAAAGTAGAGAAATCAAATTTGTTAACACTATTCCTGAACTGTTTCTGATCATATCGGATTTTGGATAACACGATACCAGATCGAATCTCTCAGTTCCAAGAGGTCGTGGGTTCAATCGACCCATATCCATCAGTTTATAGATTGACATTTTTTGTTACCTCTCCTATCAGTACAAATATAATCTACACCTTTCACGTCAGCAGAGGTATTAAGACTGTTCGTGGACAGATTTTCCAAAACAATTGTCGACATCAAAAACACGAATTTAGACTGGTAGTAAAATGATCCGGCATTGATTTTCTAGTCCCGTAGGACGCCCCTACAGGGATCAACCCGATGCGTTCACAAAGCTCACAACCTCTACACGCATAAAAATCTCCCCTTTAGAGGCCAAACAGAGAGAAAACAACGACAACAACAACAACAACAACAAAATTTCACCTAAAACCACACAAAATCCTAAAAACCAAATCCCAAAAAATAAGGATTGTCATGCCCAAACTTCAACTGTGGGTTAAAGCGAACAAAGGGGGGAAAGGGCGTTACCGTCGAGAGAATCCAAATTGGTAGGGGTTATAGAACACAGGGGTAGAGAGAGAGCTTAGTAAAGGATCCAACAATGGAGGTGTATACTGTTGCGTAAGAGAGATCGCAGGGGTTTCGATGGTTCGCTCGAGGGGACGACGAGCGGAGGTGGGGTAGCAGTGCGGCGACAACGTGTAGAAATTGGATGGACATAGTTCACCACGTCATCACTAAACCAGCCACAAAAATCTCTTGATGTGGGGAAGATACCTCTGTGGCTCATGGATTCGTGGTAAACTATTTCTTGTAAGAGTTGTCCGACACTGGGGAGAGGCCGAGATGTAATTGGGCCTGGTCTACGGGCCTGCTGGTGGTCTGGGGATCTCGACTTGAGCCAACCAATCAGAAGGGCTTTGGTCTTTCGATGGCCCAGCATCTTAGGCCCAAGAATTATTAACGCGAAATTCGGCGACGTAGCACGTGGAGTTGCCGAATTTAACCTCGAGCGCGGCAGGACACATCAAATGAACGGGCCGATCCAATAGGGACTCGACGCGTGGACCTCGGTGATGACGTGGACGGTGGCTATGGAGCGTGTGACGTGGTATCAAAAATTATTTTCCAATATTCACGAAAATTTATTTTTATTATCGAACCAAAAAAGCCCTTGATTTTGGTCATTTCGGCCGAGGGAACGAAGCTCCTCTGATCCGATATCTAAATATGATCGGCGGTCCATATTTTCCATCTCGAGTCGCCTGGGAAATCGGGCCGTCGTGATCTTGTCGCATATAAAATCACCTACGGCTGTTCGGGTGTAGCGCTCACCGCCCCAAAATAGGACGGCATCGTCGCGTTGGAAAGAAAACCTTCGGGACATTTTTCTCCCCTCCCCCGAGAGCATATAAATTCTCCTCTCCATTTCCACACTGTAGATTTTTTGGGGAAGAAGAGGAGATGATGATGATGATGATGATGATGATGATGATGCGTTCGAGCTCTTCGAGAGGTCTCTAATGGCGATTCTTAGCTTCCGATCCGATCTCTCGTGATCTTGCTCGGTAGAGATAAGTAGAGCTTCGTCCCCAACGTTCCCATGGCCGCGCCCTTCTTCTCCACGCCGTTCCAGCCCTATGTTTACCAGGTTTATCCTCGATTTTTCTATCCTTACTGTCCCACTCTTTTTCGATACAGTTATGTAGAATCTAGGGCGTTTCACTAGTTCCACGCCGAGGATCTGAGGTGGAATAGGAGGGATCTGGGTGATATTTTGGGAATTAGTCGTAATTCTAGAAATTTATCTTTTTTGGCTTTGTTTAGATTAAGTCTTTAGATTGGAATGCGAACTAAATGCCGCTTTACTGCATCGATTATTATGATTTGGTGTTCTCTGTAGATTTACATATCATTGCTCTAGTGTATGAAGTAGTTGTACAATCAAGTTGAAAGATTGAATGTAGAAGGTTTCGATTGAAAGCATAATCTTGCTTTAACCAGTGCGAGTAGACTAATAATTCGCTGAAGACAGGTGCCTATGGCTTTTCCAGTTCAAGCTTAGTAACTTTCCTGCAGTTGCTTTGTGCATTATTTAGCTGATTCCAACTTTTCAGAGTAAAATGTTTGGTTGTTTAATTTTTTTGGCTATGTCATTCATTGTTAAATCTGATTGAAAAAAAACACCCTGTACTATGAATTGTCAACTCGTTTAGCAAATACAAAGACAGTATGCTTTGATATAGCATCAGCTTTCAAGATTCTCTGTAATTTGCAAAGCCATATATGGTTCTTTTGCTGAAAGTCTCGGTACAGAAAATTGTGTTCTAATACTGCGATGATCATTTCTAACCCCATAAAGTTGAAACTATTACTCGTGTATTGCAGAGTCCGCAAGATGCAGTGACAGCTTTTCAAATACTGGGCGGAGACTCACAAATTGTTCAAGTATTTTTCTGTGACCAATCTTCTCATCATCATTGTTTTTCTATGTATATGACTGAACTTCGGAAATGTGACTAATTGGTGTGTAAAAAACAGATAATGCTGAAATCACAAGAGAAGGTGACTGCCAAACCTGGTAAGTAAATGCACTGATCTGAGGATGAAGTACTGCCTTTTGTAGCCTGTTACTATATTTAATCGTCTTTTTCAATTTTATGTTCTCATTTTTTTTTCATCCAATAGTTTTCTGCAAGTTGTAATCAAGATCAAACCTATATATCATACATGATATTGCTTAATCGTGTTACCTTACACCCCTGAAATTGATGTACACGGTGGCTAATAAATTTTCGTGTTAAGCACAAATATAGTTTTGTACTTTTATTTGTATAGAATGAGTGTGATATTAGTATTGTTTGGAGCACAATACTGTTCACTTTTTTCTTTGTTGATCTTGCACTATCTTTTTACCGTAAAGTTTCTATTTTATGTTGTATAAAATACAAAATATATGGTTACTTTGTACAAGATATGAAATATAAGCTGCTGTTTCTATTAAGATATTCTTAACTCCAACATTGCTAGTTTACCTATTGAGATGTTCTTAATTCATTTAGGTACCTTGTGTTACATGTCTGGATCAATTCAAATGGACAACAATTACTTACCTGAAAATGAGGGGGGTGTCTGGCAGTGGCTTTTTGGAAAAAGTCTGACAAGCATTGTTTTTTTCAATCCTGGTCCTGAAGATGGATACGTTGGAATAGCAGCACCATCACCTGCAAGGATACTACCAGTTAGTAGATAACAAATGTTATTTGTGATTTAACATTAGAATATTTAGTCCCAGGCTCTCAGTTAACTTAATTTGCCAATGCTTTAACAGTAATTTCCTAAACTATACTTCAGAACCTATTTACATTCAAATAGCTATTTTTTGCAACTTTAAATTGGTACCAGTGCCTGAGAAGCTGGTCTATTTCAAAAATTTAATAGTGTCTCTTTTACTTGCAATTTCCTGTCAACTTATAACATTTAACATGGCTTTTGTTAGTTAGCATTTACAAAGTGATGATTTTTTTTATCTTTATAATCGTTTTTCTTGCAGATTGATCTAGCAAACCTCGGTGGAGAAATCCTTTGCCAGGTAGAGCAAATTACTTACCTTGGTTATTTTTTGTTCTTATTTTATACAAACCAGACAAACTCCCATAATTACTTGTATATTAGCCTGGCTTAGGACATTTATCTTCTTGTTTTCGATTATCCAAATGCTCCAATTTTTTCTCTTATTATGACATATATTAGTCGCATGCGTCTTTGATTTTTTTTTTTCAGTTACTATGCAATATCCTTAGTCATGTAATTTGTTTCACATAATACAGTTATGCCGTCAACTTGCTTTGTTGGCATTTTCTAAATCTTCCATCGAGGCATTGACTTGCTGGTGTAGGTTATCATGGAGATATCACCATCTTTTTAATCGTTTTAAGGAGGATTTGGAATATTTCATCTGGTAAATTAGTTCAGGGAGCTCCCTGAGTCAGAATAGTACAAGGGCTAGTTGATTGTGTCTTACTGTTGGTTCTACATTTTACCCTTTTTAGTTCATGCAAGAACCATGGCTGGTAGCTTTACAGTTGTTTGTTAGAGTCAGGAAATTCATTTCAATATATGTCGTCTTATTAGCAAAATATAGTTATTATAAAGGACTTAAAATGGTATTTGCAGCCGGATGCATTTCTTTGCTCTGTCAATGATGTTGCAGTCACCAATACTGTTGATCAGAGAGCCCGCAATATTGAGGTTGGTGCAGAGGTGAGGTTTCAATGACCCATTTTGCCTTTTGGCTCTTGGACTTCTGTTGAGCCTTCTATCTTTTGTCTCTTGTTCTTTTTCTTTTTCTTTTTCTTTTTTCCCTCTTTTTGTTCTTTCTACGGAGAGGGAAAGCTTTTACCTTTTTTTACAACTGTGTCACAGGTGATCCTTAAACAGAAGCTGAGAGGTCAGGGTCTTGCTTTCCTTGTTGGTGGTGGATCTGGTAACTTAATTATCTCTGTTGTTCAAGTTTTTCCGTTCTACTGCTTTACATGTGAAGAACCATGTAAATGTCTATGTTCTACATTTAAGGAGCTCGGATGAATTTTTACTGAAAAAGAAAGCCTTACATATCATCCATGAAATTGGCTTTAGCTTCTTTAAACCACCAACTTTATTCAGAAAATGAACAGAGAATCTGAGCATCTTTAGAATAACTGTTCGACTGAAGTACCCACGTGTTTTCCTACCTGAAAACTCCAAGAGTTTTCTATTACATGTGCAACATCTACTGAAAAATTAAATATTCATAATGTACTTATGTTTTATTATTAGTTTAAGCACCATATAATTGCTTTTACAGCAGCTGTGATAGCTTTTACTTGAGCAGAATTTTCTTTTTATGCTTCTTTTCTTGTAATTTAGCTTTGCTCCCACGTAAGCACCTGCTATTTTTTCAATGCTGACAATATTTGTTACTTTATTGTGACCAAAGTGACATTACCCATAAAGCAGGGTGTTATTACTTTTGATTTGGTATAGTTATGCTTCCTAGCTTTTTCATTTCATTTATTTTAACTATTCTTGGAACTGCTTTGCATCCTTTGGCTAGTTGTGCAGAAAATTCTTGGTGTCGGCGAGGTGGTAGTTGTTGATGTTGCTAGCATTGTTGCTATGACGACTGCCATTAATTTCCACTTGAAGAACTCCAATGCTGTGAGAAGAGCGGTCTTTGGGGTTAGTATATTTGTTTCCTCATCTTGATTTTCATTTATAATCCCTCTCAATTTGAAGTAATTATCAGTTTCACAGTTTGGGGTGAGTCCAAGTTTATCAATTTCTTTTTCAGTTGATAATGTGTCTCCGAAGCCCATATCTGTTATTCACTTATTTGGCATTGAGGAGTTACACTCTCTCATGCAGGGTGACAACCAATTAACGGCTACTCTAACAGGACCCGGCGTGGTTTTTATTCAGAGCTTACCATTTCAACGTCTGTCCCAGCGTATTGCAAGGTAAGTTCTTATCATATTAATCTCTCAAATTATGCCCTTTGCTTTTTTTTTTCCTCAAATTTTTTTTTTTTTTTTTTTTTTTTTTTTTTTTCACGGTTTAAATCGATTTTAGTTTTATCCAACTATGCAGAGCGGTGGCTGCCCCAAGCCTGAGGGATAATCCGAAGTTCTTCATTCAGATTGCAATCTTCTTCTTTCTTGCATATGTTATGATTGTGTCGTCTATAATATTAACTGATGTGTAGCTTCTCCCTTTAGCCATCCGTGCATTTCAATATTTGTTCGCCCATATGAAAAATTCTCATAGCAATTAATTGAATCCTTTCTCTTTGTAGATGTGGTTCTTTGGATAAATTAGTAAAGAAAGAAGAGAAATACAATTAGAAGACAATTTCAATCTCAAACAATTTTGTAATGACTCAGGTTGATTGAACTCCGGTCTCATTTTCTTTTTCCTTTTTTTTTGGCTTATTTATATTTTTTTTTTCCTAGGGCTTGCGCCAGTAAAGTGATGCGCGAACAACACTGTCATTTAACCTGTTTATGTACAATACATTGCCACTGTTTTTGGTCAGAAATTTAGTTTGATATGGACTTTTTCTTATTATTATTTTTTATTTTTTTTACTTCTCGTGATGATTGTATATGTTCTTGTCACAAAATGCATGAAAAATTTTTGTTGCGCAGCGGCAGCTGTTCACTGTTTTGGCGTGCCAAAGCTTTTTCGTTGTTGTTGTTGTTGTTGTTGTTGTTGTTGTTGTTGTTTTTTTTTTTTTTTTTTTTTTTTTTTTTTGAGAGAGAGAGAGAGAGATAGGTAGCACGCTACCCGTTTCGTTTATTTTATTAAGAAATAAACTTAGATGAAAATGTGAATCAGTTAGGATTCAAAGTTAGGATTCAAATTTGAATCTTAGGTACCAGCCAACGAGTCCTTTGTCATTTGCTTTTGCTTTAGAGACGGTCGGTCAAAGCTTTTTCGTTGTTAACAGCGAGAAAAGTATTCAAGGCCCACCGCTACTTTGTCTGCACGCAAGCACTGTTGCCGGGTAGATTTATTTCTGAAAAGCTGTAAAAGAATCATCTGTACAGGTAGGTCCTCGGGTAAAACTAATTAGATGCTTAGCCACTTCTAGTTGATTCATGCCTAACATATGAAGTCGAGCACCATCACTTCACACACACGATTGATTCAAACTACCAAATGGAAGAATTCCTTTCTTACCCTTGAAAAAAAAAAAAAAAAGATTTTTTTAAAGCTGGTGTCTGATAATAATTCTGGTCAACATCAATTAAATTTTTTTAAAAAATATATTGAGCTGAAAATATGAAGCAATTAAATTTAAATTTGTTGGGACCGACTAAAAGCCAAATGCTGTTACGAGAGAACTATTAATAGGTACCAACTAACACGTTGCGTTGTTTTTCACCTGCGAGATGATGCTATACAGATTGACCACAATTTTTCTACTGCTATCGTCTGTGGAGACTAGCAGTAGGCCAAAAGCCGAGATGCCGCCTGGGTGCCTCTTCCGAGGAATAGATCTTTTCCCTTGCTTAAGCACTTCTGCAGCAACAGCAGCAAACACCACGGAGGCTTGCTGCAGAGCAATCAACCAAGCACTGAGTGAGCAGGCCTTAACTGCCTGTGCTCATTACTGCTAGCTTCGACTGGCCTCTCTTTGGGACCCATTAATCCCCTCTCTACTCTACTCCACTTGAGCTGGCTTTGCCTGGTTGCTCTCTCTCCTCACCATCTCCGACAGCTTGTCAAGGTCAGATATGTCAATATAGTTTACAGTTACATTACTGTATTTGTCAGAAAAAATGTATTTCTCAGATTAGATGAAATAATCAGGAAATTTTAGAATCTAAGCATGAGATAGTGAAGATGTCATTTCTCTAGAGAAATATTAACACCGATGATGTCGACGGGGACTATTCCGTGGTGACCGATCGATGGAATATTAGATAGAGCAGTTCCAAGATGTACTGCATGCAGAGGAAACTATTTGGTGGAAGAGCTAGTTTTCCACCTGTGTTCAGTATGATGAAGCTTCTTTAATTGGTTTAGTTATCAATTATCAATATGGCCTAATGATAGAGAAGATAACTAACATGTCCTTTGGTATTCCAAAATAATATATATTAGGTAGAAGATCTGTGATCATGTTGCTGCTTTCACATGTGCTACAAATACATGTATTGCGTTAGTCAAAAAATTACCTTCCCTTTATATATAATATTTAAGGAGTTTGCTAAGTAGCAGGTAGAGTCGCTTACCTAGAAAGGCTTAGTTCAAGGATCCACACTTGTATAAAAGCCGAGACACCTCTCTCTATTCTCTACACCCAAACCAATTCATACAACAAACTACCATCACTTGGATCGCCGTCGAATTAATGGCGTCTCGGACCCTCCAAAACGTCCTCTTTGTAGCCCTCACTACCACCATTCTATGTGGAGGTGCATTGGCCCAATCGAGCTCGAACTCATGCACGTCGGCCCTCGTAAGTTTGTCGCCATGCCTGAACTACATTGCGGGCAACGAGTCGGCTCCATCGAGCTCGTGCTGCTCGCAGCTGGCCAACGTGGTGCAGTCGGAGCCGCAGTGCTTGTGCGTGGCCGTAAACGGAGGGGCCTCGTCGGCCTCTTCGCTCGGGATCAATGTGAACCAGACTCAGGCCTTGGCTCTTCCTGGTGCGTGCAAGGTGCAAACACCTCCCATCAGCCAATGCCAAGGTAAGTATACTTTAAGCAGCAGTAGCACATATTTGGTCATATTTTTGTCTTTTTTGTGCAAATCTAAATCAGTGTGAATACTTTGTTACGATTTTTTTGGTAATATAGGTGGCTCAACTTCATCATCGACGCCTAATTCTTCGAAGACCCCTTCAGTATCAGGTGCTAGTCCAGGTATTGGGGTTCAAATTACCTAACAGGGCTTTAAGAATAGATTGGTTCCAACTTCAAGCATATGTTTAATGTGTTGAACTAATAATGAGCAGTAAACACCACAAATTTTACTTCTTACTGAATTTAAGGTACAAAACACTAATTATCTGCAGAATCTGGTACTTCAAAATACAATGATATGTAAAGTTTAGTTTTTTTTTGAGAAAAGGTAGCGAGCTACATGCTTCATTCATTAAGCATAATGAACTAGACATACAGGGTGGAAGCAGCTAGGGCCTCCGGTGATAGAAAGAAAACAAGACCGAAAAAACAGTAGAAAGACGAAAGCAGAAAGGAAAAGAAAAGTTTACTCTGTAAATTGTAAAGTTTACTCTGTAAAGTTTACTCTGTAAATTGTAAGACAGCAATATTCTACAGAATTTCTTTGCAGTGTTGTAGTATTTGAACCTCGAATGAGATACAGATTATAATATTAAATATTTGATTCAAATTTGTAGCTCATAAGTTCTCTCCCAGATTGTTATCTTTGTTTCTGAGATCTGCTGTTACATTGGTGCAGGTGGGAGTTCAAAAACTGTTCCTACAGCTGCCACATCTGATGCAAACTCAGTTAAGATCCCTTTCACTTCCATCCTCAGTTTCCTATTAATCGCGGTCTACTCCTTGGCATCTCTCCCCGCCCTCTAGATCTACAGCATTGATGTATCTGTTTAAGAGCATTGTATTATTTCTTTTGTTTTTTCCCTCTGTTTTTTTTCATTAATATTTGTTTCCTTTGTATGGCGCGCGTGTGCAATGTAATATCTGAAATAAATGTTATGGCGCACTCATTTTCTGCAGCATTTGTTTGGCATCTCAAAGAGCAGTAAAAATAAAATAAAATAAAAAAATTGTGGTTTCAGTTGTATAAAATTGTACGCCGGAGAAATAGATAGAACAATAAACATAATGGATTTTAGATCGAAATAAAACTTGGTTCAAGGATGTACGAAGAGAAACAGCCTAACAGATTTAGTTTGCTGCTGGTGGATCGTTCGGAGGGTCAGAAATGACTTTATCATTAGAAAAATCGAGCCGAACCCGGGAATGGCAATCCGCAATTTCAATCAGTTGGTGAAAGAGTGAGATTCACTGCTCTCAACCAAAGTGTTTTTTTTTTTTTTTTAAAGGAGCCTAGTTGCCCCACTCTTGTAGTCTAGTTTATTTTTTCAATAAATGAAGCGGATAGTGTGCTACCTTTATCTCAAAAAAAAAGAAAAAAAGAAAAAAAGAAACTTTATTTTCTTTTTGGAAAAACAAAAGAAAAGAAAAGTTGACACATCTTAACAATCTTGCACCAAGTTATATTTAGGCCCGGTTCATACTGGTGCAAGCAATGAACTATACCTAAACCCATATTTCCTGTTCACGTAGGCCCACAAGGCCACAAATTAGACTATTCATTTCTGGGCTTTTTTTGCATTTGGACCCCTGACAAATTTTTATTTTAAAAATAGCCCTGTCAAAATTTAATTTACAAAAATGGCCCTGGGCCTGCCATGCAGGCGCCACGCGGGCAGGGCTGGGCCCGTGTGTTAAGTTGAACACGGAGAACCATTCACCGTGTTCAAACACGGTGAATGGTTCACCGTGTTTAGTACGTATTTTTTCTCACGCATTTTTTGTATATTGAAAAATGGAATAAGGAGTAGAGATGTCAATAGGTATGGATATCCGAAATATTATCTGAATTCAAATCCGAATAAATTATATATATATACATAATTTATTTTTATTTATTTATACAATATATAAAATATTTAATAATTTTTATTTCTTAGATCTTCATCCAACCCAGCGGGTTTTAAAAATCTATACCGTTGGATGAAGATCTAAGGAATAAAAATTATTAAATATTTTATATATTGTATAAATAAACAAAAATAAATTACGTATATATATATAATTTATTCGGATTTGGATTCGGATAATATTTCGGGTATCCATACCTATTGACATCCCTACTCCTTATTCCACTTTTCAATATACAAAAAATACGTAAGAAACACGGTGAACCATTCACCGTGTTTAGACACGGTGAATGATTCACCGTGTTCAACTTAATACCCTGACTCCAGTCCTGCCCACGTGGCGCTAACGTGGCGCCTGCGTGGCAGAGACAGGGCCATTTTTGCAATTTTAATTTTGATAGGGCTATTTTTAAAATAAAAATTGCTCAGGGGGCTATTTGCAAAAAAAGCCCTTCATTTCTGGTTCACAGAGGCTAAAATTGGGCTAGGTTCACGCTGTGAAACTTCATATGTATCCTAAACGTATAGAGCCTACTAAGAGCCCAATTACCCAATTCTCGGGTACAATTGGGCCTAATTTCATTATGGCCCATAACATATTCTCACTAGCGATCAAGCCCAATCACCAAAACATGTAGGGCCCACTAAGAAGATCAATGCGCGAAACAGAGAGGGGACGACGACGAGAGCCCTTCCCTCCGCCGTCGCCGGAGAAGGAGCCGGCGCCACTACCTCCTCCTCCTCCTCCGCCGCTGCCGCCGCCGCCGCATCTTCCTCCTCCTCAGCCTCCTCCTACGACACTTTCTCGGGCGACACATCCACTTCTCCTTCGCGTAGCGGCGATTGTCCCCATGGATTCGCCATCTCCATCTCCACCTCCACCTCTCTCTCTCAATCCTACGATCGTCGTCTCCATCATCGTCACTGTAGTTAAAATTCTAGGACACATCTCCTTTATGGCATCCAATCAAATCCCCCTCCTCCCCTTTTACTCCTTTCCAAAACCTACACCGCCCACAATGAGTACACATACACCGCACCTCCTCCCCCTCCCCCCTCCCACCCCTAATCCGCCCTTATAAACCCTAACGTCTCCTCTCTCCCAGACCCTAACCCCTACTCTATCTCTCCCCCCACAATGCTCCCCTCCCTCTGCCCCGGCGCCGCCTCCCGTGATATCAGGATTTCTCCCGCCCGGAAGCGGTGCCGGCGATCGGCGCCGTCGGTAGCCGGCGGCGAGGGCTGCGCCGGAGACCGGTGTGAGTTCCCGGATCCGGCGAAGGTCTCCGAACTCTGGTGGGGGTTTCCGGCCGACGCGCAGCAGCGGCGGGCGATCTTTCGAATAGAACCGCTGGAGGATTTGTCGGAGGTCTCCGTGGGCAATGCGGTGGCGGAGATCGGGAATTTTTCGCAGCGTTGCTTCTTGTGCAAAAAGATGATCAATAACGATGCTTACATGTTTGGGTATATGCACTCTTAAACTTTTCTCTGTTTATGCTTTTTGATTTTGGCTTTCCTTTTTATAATGCATGAATAATTGCTTGATGGTAGTGTTCTAACCTTGTTTAGTATGAAGTTTAATGTTTGAAATAAAGAGTTTGTTGCTAGCGTGATTTAATTAGCCGATGATTATGTAATTTGAGTATCACAAGGACCACTTCAATCATAGTTGGTGTGTAGACAGTAGTATGCGTGATTAGTGATTACTTCAAAGTTAAGAACTGATATTAGAATATGATTAGTGAATCTGTTAATTTGACATTTCTGGATTAAAAGTTCAGCAACTAGATAGCTCTGATAATTTTAACCGGAGATCTCTGCGCGAAGTTAATCCTGTAAGTAAAACAAGGAATTTATTTATCTGCAAGAGAGGGAATTGATAATCATATCTCAGATTGTCCTTCTCTTGGAATATACTTTGTGTTTGAAGGGCGTGTTCTTAATATATGTTCTGTTGTAAATGTGTGAATCATATTTACCGTGCATTTCATTTTATCGTAAAGATGCTGCTATTTCCTGAACTAAGCTGTTATTTCCTGATTGCCTACGCCATAAATACTGGACAAGTTATGTTGTTTTAGTCATTATTTAGAGAAAAAAAATGTATTCAATATGTTCGTATAATGTGAATCGACAAGATTGATTGTGATTCTCACCTTAATCAAATACTTTTGGCCTTTTCGAAGGAAATGGTTATCTATAAGCACAAAAAGTACAAGTTCCGAATACGTATGCAATTCTCCTTGAAATTAGCCTCTGCATAATATGATTGCTGTACCATCATCCAAACTCAACCTGTTCTGCAAATAAGAACAAGAGTGATACTTTTTAGTACTTCAATATATTCACTTCAAGACAGATTTGTTGATATCTCGGCGAACAAATACGTATACAGATACAAGCAGCTATTTGAGTTGGGGTGCCTAATGCTGGATGAATTCTTGTACGGGCAAATTAACTATTGACCTCTTGTATGCTTTTGTTGTTGAAAAGCAGATTTCTTTTCTGCATTTGTTTCTCAGGTGGATCTATTAAATATATTATCTCTGCATACTTTTTTCGATCGGCCTAGTTAGCGACGTACTAAAGACACTACTCATTCTTTTGCAAGATCGTTTCGTGCTTTCTGCTCCCCTGAATGCCGGCGGCATCAAATGGACTTCGAGGGTGTTGATTTGATTGAAGATACTGGAGAGACAGTCGGCAAGATGAGAAACTGATGCCAAACAGGCCAAGCTGCTTAATGTAAGAAGCATGTCTAGAGCTCTATATGGAAGTGGGTCAACATTTTTTATTTCATGTTGGCCAGCAAATTTATCTCGCCAAAGATGGTTGTTATCATATGGGTGGCTTTTACTTGCTAACTAGCAGCCAGGTGTAGTCTCAAATAAGAAGTCTCGTACAGTCAGGATCATAGATTGTGTCTCGTCTTTTTAATGAACAGATACAACAAGTTCATGTGTAGTCTCTTATTAATTACAGTCAGGATCATAGATTGTGTCGTCTCTTTTGTGAACAGATACAAGTTCTTTTACAGGAAATTGGTATAGAATATTCTGTTTTAATTGGTATCTTTTGCTTAGTTTACCTGTTATGAAATATCATAATTTTATAAAGTGAAATGTTTGATTTTTTTCAAGGATCGTCAGCGCATCGGATCTATCTGCACATTGACATAATGCCAGCGCTTTATACCGGTTCCTCAGCATAAAATTCTCTGTAGTACATAGCATCCGCTGATCAACATAGATGATGATCAGTTTAATGACGATGATCATCATTAGAGGTAGATTTGGGTGTTACTGGGGAGACATAAAAGTGTGTATTGAGAGTCACGTATCTAGCTAGATGGAGCAGCTTATTAAGAGGATTGATTTGTTCACATGTTGTCTTGCTGGTGCATTTTATGTTTTTAGGCTGATATTGGATTCCAGCATGCGCATCTGGTCCTGCTGCTGCGACAGTAAAAAACAGAGCATTACTCCTCGTAAGAAAGCGTAAATGTGAACTAGAGTAGACACTATTTTCGCAAATAAGAAAGCGCGATCGAGCTAAGCTCGCTGTTGTAAGATGCTGCTGTAAGTTTCTGGATCTCTAATAACAAGAGTGAAAGCGTAAATGTGCATTGGAGAGCGTAGTTGAAGGAATAATGCTTCTACTAGTATAATAATTATATATTTTTGCAACAGCTGAACACGGGCCGCAAGTGGGTCCTACGGACCATTCTGTGGGAATTTTGCTACGGGCTCTTCTTCTTTTGAGAATTGAGACTAGCCGTGTGTTGGAGTTTTGCCCTGTTATTTTTGGTATCCGTCGGTAGCTGCAGAGATACATGAACGGAACTCTCTCTTCATCACATCGTATTGGTAGCTGCAGAGATACACGTACGGCACTGTCTCTTCATCACATCGCCTCGACACCTGCTCTATATATAAAACTAAAAAGTCGAGAAAAAAAGTTGAAAATGCTTTAGTTATATGGCTGGTGTGATGTTTTAATTCAATAAAATTAATTTTTAGATTCATATGTGCTGTCATAACCAACGAAAAAATATTTTTTTTTAAAATAAAAAGATAATTTATTTGTTATTAATGATATAGTATAAGTATTATACGTTAGACCTTCTCAAAGTCTGTGGGAGCATTAATTTACCTTCTTTGGTAATGCAACACGGGCACGGTGTTTGATGAGAAGGGCCGGAGAGAGTTTTTTGGTTCAGTTTTTCGGTATTCCTTTTTTTTTTTTTTGGAACATGGCTGGTACAAAAATAGCAGAGATGGAGAAATTAATGGGCGTGGTTTTCCGGGTCCATCCTCGTTCATCTATTACAATGATAATGGCGGATCGTCCTGAAACCCCTTCACGTACGCCACCTCAGTCAACGAGGAGCAATTCCTCTTTCTCTCTCTTTCTCTCTCTCTCCCTGTCCATGTAGTACCTGCATGATCCCTTCCTTGATCAGTCAGTGGAGAGAATCGGACTCACCTTGTCACACACGCAAAAGCAAAACCCACATTCCCAATGTCTCACACACACACACACACACACACACACACACACAGATCGAGCGGGTTGTGGATGGAGAATCAACGCGTGTGTGAATTTCCCCTACCCGATAATTCGATAAACGAAGGAAGGTCCGGAAGAGGCGCGCGGCCTTTGTTGGTGCCGCAACGTCTTGGCATGCCTACTCTTACCACGTGCACTCTGTTGTCGACCCACTGTGAAATGAAATATAATTATGCACACAAGTTATAACCAACTGCATGCCATGCTACAAAACTCATTCATTAATAAACAAACCTCTTTTGTGATTACAGGGTCCAAGTCGCACCCGGGCCAGGCCCGCTCCGTGTTCCAAACATCTTGGAAGTATGGGCCGGAGAAAGACCCGGGCGGCCCAAGTCCGATACCAAATCCATTTTGTCATCCATTTATCCGAACAAAACAAAATAAAGACACCGACCGTCAGCGCAAGTGGCAAAGTGCTTGACAGTTGGTATCCGAAGTCCCAGAGTTGAATCCTAATTAATTCACATTTTCGGCTAAATTTATTTCTAAATGAAATAAACGAAACGGATAGTATACTACTTATTTCTCTCTCTAAAAAAAAAAGACCTACTAAAGCTGAACTGGTTTATCTATCTCTCACAGCACTTGAAGATTAAAGCAATTGCGGCATGTTTAACTGATTTTCAAGTCCTTAAAAAGTCGCCATGTATTAGAGGAAGTGGAAATTTCCTACAGCATTACATGTAGAAATTTTCTTTGCATGAGATGATCACAGCATTCGTTCAAAAGCCGGTCATTGGATTCACATTTCCAGCTACCTATCTCTTAAAAAAAAAAACGAAGCGGGCTTGGTGGTTAGTACCTGAGACCCAAGTTCGAATCCTAATTTGATTCACATTTCTAGCTAAGTTTATTTCTAAATGAAATAAATGAAGCGGCTAGTGTATTACCTATCTCTCTCTCTCTCTCTCTCAAAAAAAAAAAAAAAAAAAAAAAAAAAAAAAAAAAAAACCGGTCGTTGGATTAACCGACCGTGCGATGGCTATTATTGATTCTTTTTCAAATGGAGCAATAAAATAAAATATAGGACATTACTGCTGAATAGACGGTTTAAATTGATCACAATCTGCCCCACAAACTCAACATACTTTTTATTTACCCCTCCCTCTTTTTTTTGTCAACTCTTACCTCTTTGCTTTTTGTCAAGTCACAAGAAACATGTCCCAGGGGGTGCCAACTACATTTGTCCTCATCTTGCCTTTTTTATAATGTATATTTATTCATCACAAAGCCCAAAAAGAAAAAGGAAGAGAGATCACAGGTACCTGCTGAGTGAATCAGTGGAATAGCCTTTTTCAGATTAAATCATCAGACATTCCCCCCCTCCCCCTGAACAACTTATGATAAACCACACTTCCTCTTCTTTCCTTTTTTTTTTAAAAAAAAGAAAAAAAAAAGAAGAAGCAATGAGTGTGCATGCAGATCCTCATTACCCTTTTCCAACTTTAAAAACAGCAAAAGAGTCATATACTTGATTGGTTGTTACATCCTTTCTCTTTTCGGCCTAAGCTACAAAAAATATTATACAATCCAATTAAATAATACAATATGAATAGTTCTCTCAGGAGAGCATTTTGCCATCTATGGTTTGCCAAAACTCTGTTAACTAGTTAAAAAGAATGTAAGATCAAAGCTGATTCTCTGTCCGTTAGTAGTGAAATGCATCACATTCTGTTTGTTTGAGGAGCTCAGGGGCTTCAAAATAGGGGGAAGAATGAGCCTAAGAGCAGTGTAGTTAGCGATGTAAGTAGAGTCACTTTCCGCTTAATGACGTTTGCCGAAGAGACTTTGTTGAGACAATGTACCTAGCATTCCTGCAAAAGAGACCATTCAAAGGGTAAGATCTCTAATAGACACAGCATCAGTAAACTTTTACTCATTAGAAAAGCAGAGCACTTGAGTTGCTTTGCACTAATTGAAGTCCAAGGAATGGACTTCTTCTGGCTCTATTTAAAAAAAAAAAATGAAGGTAGTTTTATAGATCAGGAAAGATATGAAAGTTCAGTATTTAATATATTACGATTTCATAAGTTCAATATATTTCACGAATGAAATTTCATCGAAAAGATAGATAGTAATTGTTCACTGTGTAATGTACCTACTTTTGTTAGTGATGTTTGTTTGGTAAATAGATAGGCTTGTTGTATAACTGTTCTCAGAAAACGCGACTTCTTGGATACCAAGAGTCAGCTGTTGATGTAAAGGAAAAAAGAAGCAGATTAAACCCTGCTCCTCATCAGCCAATCACTGCTACAGAATTTCTCATAGAGATTTAAGAATATTGACATCGGTAATGAATAACATGTGTGCAGGTTATGGGAGAACTCTTAACAGATGATAAGCTTGGAGTGGAAAATTTACCGTTTAATCTCGTCGAGTGAGTATGCACACTCCTTCATTCGACTGGAATTACTCGGTGAATCAAAAGAAGCCAAGTTCTGTATACCCACTTGAATATGGGAAAAGCTCCGCAATATCAACTTGCGAGGTAGAGCAGCTCATGTTCTGGATTCTGCTATGGTTGATCGATTCAACCTCTGCTATGAACACACTATAAACTGGCCTATGGTCCGAAAACCTCGACTCTCCACGAACATACGAGAGCTGGTTTAGACCTCTTCCATACCATAAAATTCGATCACACCTTCATAAGCAAGCAAGATCCATTAATTACATGGGCCAATTAAATTTGTTTGAGAGAGTACTCGAAGAAACATTATCGATTTCAAGATTCAACCATGCAGGAGTTCGACGCTTCTCCTTTATGTTCATGTCATCGCCAGTATATCTATCCGAATTGTTAGAATATTTGTATGTGGGGGGGAAATATATTCTTCCTTCATTCCAGCCCTCAAAGACACGTCCGCATCTTTGCTCGATCCTCAGCTGCGAAAACGTGCATGGACAAGAACTGTACTAAATAACCATGGCTTTCTTTTAAAAATACGTATAATAACTTCTGCTACCAAGATATCATTTGATTATTCGTGAGATAGTCGTAGAGGAAGACATAGTGTACAGTAATAAATAAGATATCATTTGATTAAAGAACTGCTCAACTACCTGATCTTTTTCCAGCAATGCTTTCCAATTATGCATTTCGACCAGAGCCTTTGCAGACCGATATGAAAGAGCTATCCGGTAATTCAAATCCCCAAGCCATATAATTCGACTATACCAAAACAAAAAGAGCTAAATATGTTCTTAGTCTACCAAAAGTAATGAGTTTCGCGATTGTGCAATTAGCTAATTGTCGAGGGCTTACTCATGCTCAAGAATACTCTCGGGCGACTTCTCTTCGCATAAACCTTGGATCGGTGGAAATCTAGTTTTTCTGAGAATTTCCATAACATCTGAGTTTCTACGAAGTTCATCGCCTTCCTTCTGGCCAGAGGTCAAATGGCTGCAGACGAAGCAGAAGCTTGTTTGGTGCAAAGACAGGCTAATTGAAATTGAACCCTGGAAGAAATAAGTTTTAATTTGCCTTTCTCTATATAAACCCCTGACCATATGAAGTTTTAATTTGCCTTTCTCTATATATACCCCCGACCATATGAATCTTTCCGACAGAAATTTTCTCATATGAATTTTTTTTTTTTTTTGAGGAAACAGGGATATACCCTATTTGTAAAGGACTCATATGAAAATTTTAAAAAAAAACATAAATTATACAAGACACTATTCACGCATAGAACAGAAGCACCATATATGGCAAGGAGTAGCTCAATCCAATTTAAATTTTGCATGATTACAAATTACATACATGCAAGGAAAGTGATATGTGTTCGACGTTTTGAATTTCTAAAACATTATTCGTGAGATAGTCATAGAGGAAGACATATTATATGCAGATAAAAATAATTTCGAACGTTAAAGTTTTACCTTGTTTCCGAGATAACCCATCAACCCTCTACCAACACAAGAGACCTTCAGATTCCTTACATCATCTCTTATTTCACTCCGCACCCACACCATCAGAAATATGCCCACCATCTGCTTACTTGCAACCAGGCAGTATCTAAATAACGGCACAAACATTGGTTCTCATTATTCCGATGTTAGTAACTCGAAAAACGAATTTGACAAACAGTAAATCCCCGAAATGCCATGGCTACGAAAACATGATATCCATACTAAAAGTCATAATATCCAAAAATCACAATAAATGTAAAAAGTAAGACATAAATTTCGCTGAGCACGAGAAAATGCACCTAGAGAGTCTTGCCGATCGATCCCTGTCCACCAGCGAGGTGCTACTATGAGCATTGGACATTGGAGAGAAGAAGGTTGTACTTGGAGAATCCGTAGTAATATAATCATCATCAGAAGACACACCCCATCTAAAATTTGAATCGAAATCACTCGCTCTGCTCCCAAAGATGACCCGGTCGCAAACACTATACCGACGTTCGAGTCTCGGTTGCGGAGCCATGATATCTCCATCCATCGCTAAACTATGACTGAGAGATTGAAAGGACCGGCGGTGGAAGAAAGACGGGTTCTTTTGTCTCGTTGATGAGCCCTCGAAATCATCATCCATTTCTACAACTGGGTTCGGAACGGGAGAGGGAGTTTGATTGCTTCCATTGCTACTCGAGCCTATGAGATTGTTTAGTGTTCTCCTTACAAGAGCGACCCATTTCCTCGCCGGACCATTGTCTTCGGATCCAAGAACGTTCCCCGCATTTAGAGGAACAATTTCCTGGAAACTAGAAAGGAAAAGAAAACAGGGCCACAAAAAAAAAAAGAAGAAGTTTACTGGTGTTTCTCTAGTTTGATCATTGAGTATTGTAATGCAAAGAATACTTATTAAGTTGAAATGCATACCCCAAAACATATACATCTGCAGGAGGTGAAGTGTGGAGCCAATCCTCAAGATTCATATGACTCGGCGGGGATTTCCCACCCACATTCCATGTTGCAACAAATATCCTAGTCAAAAAAAATTGAAGACAGGAGAAAATTATCAAAAAAAATTAAGTATAACACCAAAAAAAAGGAAAAAAAAAAAAAAGGAGGAGCTTTTGTTGCTTAGTTTGATGATATTCAATCACCTGTACTCCAAAGAGACTGTGGCTTCTGCGGCATCGAGATCGATCTTTCCTCGCCTAACTCGGTCCGTATTCCTCCTGAATAATCTCTCTAAGGTATCAAAGGCAATATGGTATCAGAAAAGGAGAACATGCAATCAAAGAGAGGGGACAACCCACAGGAATTTGAAAAAAAAGAAAAAAAAAAGGGGGGGGGTGGTCCAATTCTAAAGCTGTGAGGGTTGAGACAGGGCAGGACACAGTTCTCTACCAGTTTTGCTTTTCTTGACTGTGCATGCCTCCCTCTCTGAGAAGCTGCTTCTCCATTCCTCATCCCCTGCTGGAAAGGAACACAAATTTCTAGAGAAGGAAAAGGAAAAAAACATGCAAGAAGAAAAGAGCAGAAAAATAAAGCTGTGGCTTGTTGCATGGCAGTGATCAGCAGAGAAGACCATGAATTTGAAAAATTAAAGGAGGAGTAGGGGGAAAAAAAATTCCAGAAGGTTAATCAACAGTGTTAAGTTTGCTATGGAAAAAATAGAAATAAAAAAGAGGAGTAATTGGGTTGAGATTAACAGAGGTAGCAATTGACAGATAAACTTGGAGAAGTGAAATTTGAAATGCTTTTCGTAAGGCAAGGAAGTCAATGCAAGAATAATTGCAGTATCAGAGGTGACTTAGAATCCCAACAGATCAGAACCCCCAAAAAAAACAACAAAGGGAAACAGCTAAATAAAGTATGGACAAAATTAAGAGACCCACCTCTACTAACAACATCATCTGCATGAAATTCATGAGCTTTGTTCTTGATGTTGAACCACTTCCTAACTTTGGACCATGAGAGCTAATTGGAAAGAAGAAAAATAAGGACTTGATTAGTAATCTAAGCATCACAATGCAGAGAGTGAAAAATAATAAAAAAAGAAAAACAGAGAAATAGATGTAATGTCAATGAAAACCTTGCTTTTCTTTGGATTCTCATCTCTCATTGTTCCAAAACTCCCCTCATACAGCTTAGATTCCTGCTATAGCTCCGTAGACATCTCGTAGCCTTATTTGATATGGAAACTAAAAGCAAAGGAGTGGCCTTTCCAATCTCTGCCTTGAAGAGGAGACTTAAGGACAAAGAAGCCACTCCTCTTTGTTACAACATTTGCTGGATTCTTCTCAGAAGCACTAAGGAAAGCAATGATTTGATGGAAACAAAGAGGCTCCTTGATTCCTCCCCTCCTTTACTTAAATGGGTTTTCTCCTCACTCTCAAAATAAAGTTTTTTCCTTTAAAAAAAAAAAAAAAAGAATTGGGTTTTCTCTGCCTCCGCCAAAAGGGGTCTTTGATGCGAGTACGTGGGAGATTGAAGCAACAAGATGCCAAATTCAGTTTGGAGTGGTGGGTGATACACGTGAATATGAGTGGATTTTGGAGCACAGGGAAACAAATGGAAGGAGCAGAGAGAGAGAAAGAGAGAGAGAGAGAGAGAGAGAGAGAGAGAGAGAGCAACAGAAGCTGAGGGGGAGCAGTGAGGACTAGGAGTCTCTTTCCTTCTAAACAAACTGTGCTGAGTTGATTAAAGTATCCAGTTTTAAACTTTGAACAAGAGAATATAGTGCCAGGTACCCAGGTGACCCTATCTCTCCCTCTCTCTCTCTCTCTCTCTCGAAATTATTATTTGCACCAGGTGTATAAGTAGATATTCTTTACTGCATTCAATATACGATGCATGATCCGTGTCTTAAAATTTAAAAAATTTAATTTAATAAATACAATGTGTATAATACACATCTCGTATATTAAAATTTTGAATTTAAAATCTCTACAATAGAGTTTTAATAATACGGTGCATGATAGTGCACGGCTGAATGTAGTAGTTTCTCCTTTCTCTCTCTTTCTATATATATATGATTTTTACTATATGACTTCCACTCCAAATGCAAGGTCCATCCAAAATAGACGAAGAATAGGAAACTGGGTTAATTGTGTACAATCAAAAATAACAAAATTGGGTTGAGAAGAAGTAGGGAACAAAAAAAAAAAGAAAAAAAAAACAAAAACAAAGAGAGAGGAAAGAATTGAAGGTGGGGGCCTCAACTACTGTTTAATTCAGTTCCACTGTACCATATTCCCTTTGGTCTTCCCCATAGGGCAGAGGAAGAAAAAGCAGTTGAATTGCAAAAAAAAAAAAAAAAGAAAAGGAAAAGATGAGAGTTTCTTTTCTCTCTTTCTTTCATTCTTTCATGATTTATCCGGTGTTTTGGTAAGCGTGTTTGCATGGATATTAGTGTGCAGGGATGGACAACTTCTTTTCTTTTTATCTTGTTTTAAGTTATTTCCATTTTTCTTTTCTTTTTTTTTTTGTTTGGTCCCTTGCTTTCTTTTTTATAAGCTCTGCGTTTTTGGAAGGAGTGTCTCCAGAGAGGTTTCTGGGATTGTTAAGTGGTTTGGAGGGGTTTGAGTGTTGGCACATCTCCTTTTTGCATGGGGAAGAGTCGATTTCATAAAATTTTCGCTATTTTCACGCACCTCTTATGTACTTTAGATATGCATTCAGACTGTCAATATTTTTTTTTTAAAAAAATCTATCTATATATTTATATGTAAGTATAAATTTTACGTCTTACTCATTTTAGAATTCACAAAATTTTATAAATTTTTTAGTATTAAAAAAAGGTTGATAAGACTAGTTAAAAAATAACACTCTCTGAAAGAGTGAGACGAGATATACAGACAGCATTGCTCATTTAAAAAAGTTCATTATCAAACCGATATGTTGGATCACAAGAGGTGATACTGTGAGGCTTTGGCTTTGGACTCCTCTTCAAGACTGCAACCCGGCCTAATGGACACTTATGGTAGCGTTTGTCCCCTTATCCCCCCTTTATATTCAAACGCAAATTTTTTTCCTGAGAATAGTAGTTCTCGGATACTTAAAATAAGCTGGTATAACTATTCCCGCCAACACCTTCATTTTCTATATATAACTAACTACTATTTTTCTTATTCTATATTATCTATCCAAATACTATTTTTTTTATCCTCGGGAACAACCCAATTTTCATCCAAACGCTATTTTTTTTACCCTCATACTTATACCTATTTCTGTAATAGCTAGTTCTTGCTTATATCCGAACCAAACCCTACCTCTGGGAATTGACATGGGTTTCTAGAATTTTGGGCAGTAGGGTTCTGTGCCAGCTCAGTCTGAATTGGCTCAATCTGGGCATTTTGTCTTGAGCCCTTCATAGGGTTTTGCTAATTAGGGTTACCCTTTTTTGGCCTTCCAGGTATCTAGTAAACACATGGAAAATGCTATCTCTCAAGTACTACAGCTGAGTAGATTTTGTGCTGTTCTTGGATAGTCCAACAGTGATAGACATTGGCTGTTAATAACTTGATATTCTGATGAGGAAAAGTGTGGGCAACTGTGTGACTCTTTTAGGCAACTTGAATCTTTTAAACTATATATACTGTACTACTTAGTTGCACAAACAAAACAAAGCTAGTACTATAATATATATGAATTGATAGGATTAGTATAGGATTAGTAAATAAGTGTGAAATATTCCCCCATCATGGTATGCCCTTCTTTTTATAGATTCCTACTAAAAAAATCACCTTTACTTTGGTATATCTAATCCTCTTAATTATCTAACCTCTAAGCAAGATGATTAGAGAACTCGGCTGCACTATCTGAGCTATCAACATCAAAAGTAGTGCATAAGCACTTGGTTTCTTCCGCAACCGACGCACGTGTAGACGGATTTTTAGAAGGACCTAATTGGCATCTATTCGAGTTTATCTCACTAAGACACATTTATCCAGGATTATTTTAATGATCTCACTAATATCGGTCTTAATATCAGCCCATCATGTCCATATACATATATATAAAAGTTTATTTATAGAGATTATGAAACTCTTGCTCAACTTTACACACACACACACACACACACACACACACACACACATATATATATATATATATATATATATATATATATATATATATATATATATACTTTGCTTTTTAAGACCCCAAGCCTTCAAACATTTGACCACCATAGAACACTNATCATAAAAGATAAATTTTTATATAATATGTTTTTCCTAAATAGATTACTATTTAAACTTAGTTTGAAATTCCAAGAAAAAAGCATTATGTACACAAAAATATAAAATAAAAGTTATTTATTTATTTTAAAAGAATATCACATTCCTTGCAATAGCAATGATCTGATTACATTATAATTTGGTTAATATTATTAGAAAATAAACTATGCACTTATTTTTACATGCTTTTATCTTCTTCTTTTTTTAACTAAATCACGCTAGACATGTTCGTAATACAAAACAAGCTCATAGACAGTATTGTACTCTACAATATAACTAAACGTACTCTTAGAAACTGTTTAGTTGACCACAGTCCCTAAAGCAAGTGGCAAAGGATTTAGTGGATGGTACCCGAGATCCCAAGTTCGAATCCTAGTTGATTCACATTTTCAACTAAGTTTATTTCTAAATAAAATAAACAAAGCGAAGAGTGTGCTACTTATCTCTAAAAATAAAAAATAAAAAATAAAAACTGTTTAGTTGTATATAGTTTTAATTGTAATGCGGTTGTAAAGTGCAGTTGTAATTACATGAATTAGTTTACGGAGCCATAGTCTATGGAACTATAACATGGAGTTTTGGAGCCCCTGGTGTATGGAACTCGGTCCATGCATTAATTTATAGGGCTAAAGAGCATCAGAATAATAGTTAGGGTGACATGCACGGGAGACTTTTGGGAGACGAAAAGAGTTTTTTAGTTTGACTTTTTATTAAGTTATGATATGTATACTTGAATAGTCTAAATACAATAAAGCCGCAATGCGTGACTAGGACTCTTGAGATTGGAACAGTAAAGAGTTGAGAGTGGAAGAATGCAATATAGTATATAACAAAAAAAAAAAAGTAATCAACTTTTATAAGGTTGATGTCCACTATATATATATATATATATATATATATATATATACTTTGCTTTTTAAAAACCCAAGCCTTCAAACATTTGACCACCATAGAACACTGTGTTCAAACAATCTCCCCCCACCCCCCCCTTTTTTTTTTTTTTCCTTATTTTGAGCTGAAAAGATTTTTGCTCAAACTTCAAGTAGTACAGCCCACACTTCTATTTGTGCCAAACTTTATTGAGTGCTGCAACGAATTAAATTATTGGAGCATCTATTTATAAATCTAAATGAAAGCACAATATTTTTTACCACGTGGTAAGTCACCATTCATCCCTTCATCCTTATAAATAAATAAATAAATGAAATCACTTCCTCTATCTAAATATCAAATTAACAAAATAATTAACTCTCTCTATTTACCTGCTACTTGAGTTTATTACTAATAAATTCATTCCGTTTAATATGGACGATGTAGATTTATTGAACCACTAAGCAATTGTGACATTAAATATCAAATTCTTCGCTCTTGGACTTTTATTTTATGAAACCAACCCCTTCGCCTTCCCTCCACATATAACGCCTAATTTAACCCTATCTAAACCGTAAATCTAGAAACCCATCCAAAAGGCCCAACCCTTTGCCTTCTCTCCGCATATAACGTTTAATTAATGTATCCACCCATTTTAACCCATCACTTGGACATGTATAAAAAAAATATTGTGCCGTTTCATCTCTCCTATGCATGTCATGAAAATGAAAGTCTATTTTGTTTCTTATAATAAATTACAACCTCCTTCATCTAGCAAGAGGTGTGGGATCTATTTACTTTTCTTTTTCTTTTTTTTTTAATTTTTAATTTTGATGTATTATTCTCTTCTTATTTAGCCTGAGGCGTGGGTGATGCTTCAGGTCATAGCGGTGGCGGAGGGGTGAATGTGATGGCAGTGAAGACTAAGACGGCTGCGGAAGAAAGCGTGGGCAATGACAGTAGAGATCGAGGCGGCAGTAAAAGCAATGGCAAGCCTCGCCCTCTTAAAAATCAATATTAAGTGAGAGTTTCTTTATCTTTTCTTTTTTTTTCTCTCTTTTCTTATTTTCTATTTTTTTAATCTATTTTTAACCTATTTTACAGTATTTTTTGGAATTATTTGATAGTTTCTGTTTAAGATGAGTTGGATTGGATTAAAAATCTAATATTCTGATAATACCTGCCCGTCGTATCGCGCGGATAACTACACTAGTGTAATTATATACTTGGATTGATGAGAAACGTGTAAACTTTACATGAACACTAGGTTACCCTCTACTCTTAGTCAATTTAATCTATGATCTTTTAAGAAAATCCAACTATAATATATAAAATTATGCTAAATCCAACATATGCTGACGTGGCGTCGGCTGCTGTACTTGTATTATTGCTCCAGGTCGGGGAAACAGAGGCCATTACCTTTCACATCAAACTCCCTTTTATGTTAATGAGAGGGCATTGGCCACCATGATTTGTCCATCAACCAATCAAATGAAGATCCCAAATCTACATGAGCTCGATCCCAAAGCCAATTAGTCTATTTGTGGCTTTTTGCTTGCTTTTAGAGGGGAAATATGGAGTCATCAGACTGTTGTGGAGAGAAGCATGTGGGTCTTAGGAATCCTTTAGTTGGATATCGTGAGGGGTGGGGTCTGGAAGAAAGTCTTCTATGTTACGGTGATTTAATATTGGCCCTATTTGACTCTGATATGGGTGCTGTAAAAATAATTGTGTATCGTAACATCTTGTTTGCTAGACGGGATGTAAATTCTACCATTGTCACGAGCTAGCCCACACCATAGTTAGGCCAAAATACGTCCTAAACAAGATTGCAAATGGACCATTCCGATTGTGCAATCTTAAAATTTATTACTACAGTAAAATTAAACTGCTAGAGGATTCTATCGAAGTACTTGAATTCTTGAGACCATATACTCTACTATTAGAGTTGAAGTACTATTCGGAGAAGCATTACACTGAATCAGAAGCCCTTGAGTTGAGAGTAGATTGAAAATAAATGCAGCCAAGATATGCAAAGAGCTCCTCACAACACTGCAACCTGAATCCTCGTACCTAGATTACTTGTATTAAGATGGCTTAAGAAAATATAAGATACCAAATCATTTGGTTCAGAGAGGGTGGGGACAGTCAAACAAGATCTTTGGTCCGTACTCTTGAGCAAAGCATTTGTCTCTCTCTCTCTCTCTCTCTCTCTATAGATGTCTCTCTCTTGCTTTTTCAGCTTTAAGAGCTTCTTGGCAATCTTACTTAGCTTTCACTGCTTTACCGCGTTTCATTACCCGAGAGAGAGAGAGAGAGAGAGAGAGAGAGAGATCAATACTCGCTCCTGGGCTTTCCCCACACGTCATTTTCTGAAACTCTTCACATAAATGATGCAGATGTCTCCAAAGCATCTTTAGTACCTACTGTTTTTTTTTTTTTGAGAGATAGTTAGCACGCTACCCGCTTTATTTATTTTATTTAGAAATAAATTTAGCTAGAAATGTGAATCAACTAGGATTCGAACTAGGGTCTCGGATACGAACCACCAAATCCTTTGCCGCTTGCTTTAGGGACGGTTGGTAGTATCTACTCTTGGTCTACAAATATAATCTAGGTATATTGCAACGGTAGGCTTTATTTTTTTATGATCTTTTTTTCCATCTCATTGTCATAATCCTCTTTGTCCCCATAGGCATGCGTGGATTTACAATTAAAGGCTCGATGCATGCACCAATTCCATAAAAGCTAAAGAGCCCAAATGTGATGTTAATGTCAGTTCAGATTGTAGGACTAGATATGATGATGTCCCAATATATGTAACCAATAATATTGTGTACCTGGAAAAAATGCATGGAATTATAATTCACATCATAATCTTATCATAAGGTTACAAGGTGATTAGAAATATAACTTTCCGATTGTTATGCATTTAACATTGAAACAAATTTTTTTAAAGACAACGAAAAAAGATTATGGAATTAAACATGAAGAATATATAGATGTTTATGGAGATATAAATAATTTGATGAAGCCGGATAAGAAAATGTAAAAACTAGTTCCGTCAAAGCCAACTTTTGAAGAGAATTTGCGTATCAAAACAGGCAGAAAAATAATATATGATTTGAAGTTTTATTTATAACAGAAAAAAAGATGAAATTATAATCTTATTAAAAGTATGTATTCGGCATGCAATCAAGAGATTCATGACTAATCATGTTAATAAAGTAGTTCCGACTACCTCATTCGATTTAAGCAAAAAAAAAAAAAAGATGATGTAAGATAATAAATAAAGCAATATTACCATGGAGCGTACATCTCAAAGCGGGTGAAAATTAGACACCCGGGAGGGATATACTGTACTGTATACCATACAAAGTATAATTTACCATGAGCCAATGATTACACTCTTCGTGTTCGACATGCGACGGTCACGATTGACTCCGTACCGTACGTATATCTAACTTCCAGTCAACGACCGCGAGCTTAGTCTTCGCCTTGACCGAGCCTCGGGCCGAAGATACAGCCTACGACCCACAGCGCAAGCAACACGTAGGCCCAATGTTACGGAGCAAATATACGGCCCATACATATGGCCCACGAACCACGGTCGCTTTGCGCTCCGTCCCCTCCGCTCCTCCATGGTGCGCCTCCTTCCGCGGCCCCCTATTCGCCTCTGGATTCTGGAATTCGCTCCCACCATTACCAAGATCTAAATCCGTCGATTTCGATCCCTTCGATCGAACTCGAAGGCGAAGCGAAAGCGGAGAATCGAAGGATCACCGCCAATGGCGATGGCGCGTCTTCTTCTTCGTAAAACCCTCTTCGCCTCCTCCTCCTCCTCGTCTTCCTCTTCCGCCGTAGCTCCTCTTCTTCATGGTGCGAGTCGTGCTCCCTCTACTTCCCCTCGCTAGCATTTAGCTGGATTTTTGTTGACTTTTGTTAAAGATTACTTTTTGCTGTTTAACTCTTCGTTTTGGCTCCGGTTTGGGAAGTGTTTGATGTTTTGCCCGGTCATCATTAGGGACTGGATCTCGAAACTGTAATGTCTGTGTAGATAATCTAAGTATTGAACGGAGTCATTAAGCAGATTTTTCTTTTCTTTTCTTTTTTTCTGGTAGATTTATTTGCACTTAATTGTTCTCTGATCGTATGGATAAATGAGCTACTTTGTTTCGCAAGGCTCAATCGTCATGCGATCTTTTTTTGATGACTTGCCCCTTTTTTTCATTAGTAACCATGAGTATGGATTGCAGCTATGATGTTGTATATTTCCACTCGTTGCAATTCAATGATGAAATCGTTCGGTAAACTTGTGGCTGTTTAATTTTATATCTGCTTGGTAAATTTTGGATTGCTGAATTTGCTATCCGCCACTTTACAAGCACTAAGAATGTTTTCTACCGTCACCCTAGTTCATTCTTCTACGTCATTTCCTTGTCACGTGTTGATGTGATTTTCGTGCACAATGTTCGTTCCAAATTTTCGGCACAACTAGCATTACCAGTGCACGTCCCCATAGGGCACATGACGAGATACGCAAAGATGATCTTAGATATCAGGTGTTTTGATTCAAGCTTTCATTCTAGTATAATATATTTATTCTTTGCAGATATCATGAGTTGCTCGGTGGCGATAAATACGGATCTCAACGGCTTGTTGCATGCTTGGTGCAACTTAGGATTTTTGTGTAGCTACCACAGCTCTGCAAAGTTTGACTTGACTGATTTGACGTAAGAACACACCTAATTATTGATCAACGTTTAAGGCTCAATTGATAACGATCGAAGCTAATGATACTATTTGTTGCCCCTGCTTTAATAACAGTCGTCCTCACACTTGGTATCCAAATGCTCGAAGAAAGAAGCGCAATGTATTTTTACATGTGGGTCCAACTAACAGTGGGAAAACTTATAATGCGCTAAAGAGACTAGAGGCAAGCTCCTCAGGTACTGTAATCTTAATCTACTAGCACACATCACTCTCTTTCTATGATACAATAAATATGTTGACTATTATCACTCCTTGAAGGATTATATTGTGGACCTCTAAGATTGCTTGCATGGGAGGTGGCACAAAGATTAAACAAAGCAAAGGTGCCCTGTAACTTGATCACCGGACAGGAGCGAGAGGAGATTGATGGTGCGAAGCACAGTTCCATAACAGTTGAAATGGCTGATGTGACGAGCGAGTACCAGTGTGTAATTATTGATGAAATCCAGGTATGTTGCAGTAAATCCTTTAAGATCTGTACATCTTTTGCGGATATAGAAGCTAGGCTGGTAAAAAAAAAAAAAACTACTAAGCAGTGCTCAGACTAGTTTATGTTAGCTACATATGTCTTGTCAGACAATTTTCTTTCTTTTCTTTTGTATTCTCTTATCTTTCAATTTTATTTTGTTTTATTAGATGGTCGGTTGTAGAACGAGGGGTTTTTCATTCACACGCGCACTGCTAGGGATTTGTTCTGATGAACTTCATGTGTGTGGCGATCCAGCTGCCGTTCCTCTTATCCAGAGAATACTTGAAGTAACTGGCGACGTGGTTAAGGTTGTTTAAGAGTCAAAAGTCAAATTTTTAACACCAGTGGATAATCATCTCTTAATGATTTTTTTCTGCACATGACTATATGAGAGAGCGTATGCTTCAGGTTAATTGCCAATTCTTTTTTCTTTTACGTTCATAAGGTCAGAGTGTTTTATCTATGCATTTGGACTTCAAGAATCTTCACCTTTACTTTTTGTAATAAAATATGGCATACATTTTGCTCTAGTTCCCCTACAAGTTATCCCTTAACGATTCCACCTCTTCCTGAAATAGATTTTAAAAATTTTCATCCTTTTTTCAAGGTTCTTAGCTTACACAAACATTTTCTCTAGCTGTCTCTTATGCTTAGGGATTTTATATTCCAGTTCTTAAATCACTGTTTTTTTGTGTGTTTTCTTGGTTGAAGCGAGCTAAATCTAACTCGATCACTTCTAGGAGTTGCTAGCTATTCATATTTATTTTTGTAAGTGAGGAGTCGCTTGTCATATAATGATACAAAAATGCCAAATTTTTGTTTATTTCTGTTTCAAATTGTAATTAACATGCCCATTGCATGCTATTACTCAGGTTCAATATTATGAAAGACTCTCCCCGCTGGTTCCTTTAAAGTTCCCACTTGGATCGTTCTCCAACATCAAGACTGGAGATTGTATCGTAACATTCTCTCGACGTGAGATATATAAGTTAAAGGTCAGTACTGGGTGTTTAGATATTTCTGCTGTTTGTGCTATTATTGTTGTTTTGTTACATTCAACACATCTGTTTCACTATTACCTTTTATTTAAGTTGTTAGGGTAACTCGGCTAGTGTCACGCCCCGGGACCCGGCGGAAGCCCGCCCGGCGCGTGCACAGACCCGCCATGTACACCAAACTATCACAGTGCACACAAGGCGTCCAGTGCACACAAGGCGTTTACCAAAAACTAGAAATGAACAAGATATAGTCCTAACAAGGTATCGGAGCGAGTAATATAAAATCACTAATGTTCTAGCATAAAGAGATTCACAATATACACAAAATGTATACAACTAAATCCAAAAGTCTAACATAATCTCTAAACCAAAATACATAATACATCTTTCCACAAGGTATAAAAAGAAAGATGATATCGAGTCCCTCTAAAATAACTCCGTAGGGGCTCTAGCTAGTCGCTAACCCCTTGCCACGATCCTTAGCCTCTCCAGATGCGGATGGCTCTGAAATAAACAATAAAACAGAGGGCGTGAGAACTATTAACAAATAGTTCCCAGTGGGCAAGTCGCCGACCTCAGCGAAATACACCACTAGGCTAACATAGGCATGTTATAAGGGAGATAATTAAGCAAATATACGAAGAGCAAGTAATTAAACAAGATAAATCATAGTCCTGCCTCTACTACAAGTTTAACTATCATGTATATGATGTTCTACTTTTACTTGATCAACTATATGTCAATGTTGATTAACATGCTTAGTCAAATGTATGCCAATATCCATTTATATGCATAATCATAATGTCCATAATGCTACATAGAGTAAATTATGCTTTTCATTGTTATTCTAGCCATGCATACATACTTGTCCACAAGAATATAGGTTCACTACCACTAAGGTTGCCAATGTCACAATGTTCCACAAAATGTCCAACTACTAAGTATGCATCAATTAGTAGTATAAGGTAGCAAACCACATGTATGAGCATTTACTATGTATGCATCAACTACGATGATGTACATTGTCAAGTTAAGTCTCAATACCCAATTTACAAGGAACGTACCCGTAGTAACATTCCGGCTCGTGCCGTGCCTTAGTGGCCCCGTGGTGGTCATCGATTTTTCCCGCAAGAAAAGAGACACTAGCCACGGCATCCCACTTCGGCGCCCAATCCCGCACGGGCGATCTATCGTCGCAAAACTAAACTCCGGAGTGCCGGCTTGTAGGGAGCTACCCTCACAAGCATGTGCGAATGAGCACAACGGCAAGCAAGCGTGATCATAGCATAGGGTCCACAATTGGGATACTCAATTATCATATCTAAAACATAGAATTGTCACTCATCAACTCAACGGTCGGATTCTAGATCATTCATGTCATGTTTACAACAACTTGGGTGGTATGTCTCTACCGACACATATATTGCATAAGGCATGCATAGTTCATATGACAATATCCTACCTAGGATAGTTTACTATTTTACTCAAATTCCCAACAAGGTTCATGACATGTGGTTACAACAAATTTTCACAAGAAACATGTACTAATGCCATATACAAGAGAACTGTGAAATGTCCACAATTATCACAATGCATGTTATGCACATATCTTTCCACTAACATCCTCACTACATGGAGTAGAAATATTATGATGCAATTATTTAGATTTCACTAGTATTACGTGCAATCATCTCTATTAGGATTCGCCCCAAGGGCTATACACTCTCATTTTTCTCATGTTTAAAACATAGAATATAACTGTCGAGCCCTAAATTAATTGTAATGTCACAATAGCAAATACTAGTCGTTCTTCTAATTTAATGCATCAAGTTACTGTGTTGCATGTTAAGTTCTAGTTGTCCAACTAGGCTAAATATATCAAGTTTAGCTTCATGATGACCTTATCATGTTTTATGTCACAATATCACATCTACCTTGTTTACAACAAGTATAATGCAAGAAATGCTAAGTTCCAATTATCTTGTCTATATCAAGCATAATGTTGTCATCATGTAAGATACTATTTGCATAACCCATTTACTAGTTTCCCCCAAGGGGTTATATCATCATTCATACTCTAGCATGCTTCCTAGGGTAGCATAAAAGAGAAATTGTCAAGAAATATCAATTAGTGTCCAAATCCACATGTACACCTCTATCACATAGAGCATAAATTTTCGCTATACATAACATATGCATATTATGTTTTCATAAATTCTAGCATGTCATATTAAGCATGAATAAGTCTCTAAATATGTCTTAAAACCATAAGGAAGACATAGGGGGAGTTCACCCATTTCGGTGAGGTCAAACTCACCGGATGATCTTCGAACCCTTTCGTTCCTTCGAACGAAGTTGTCCCTTAAGCTTCTAGCACCCTAAGAGAAATTCTAAAGGGTTAAAAGCTACAAAACGACTACTTCGAAAATTACACATACAAAAGTGTAAAAATACCTTGGGTCAAGAAGAACTTGATCAAAGCCCAAATCGAAGCTAGAAAGCTTCAAATCCAACCTATAAGAGTGTTCTACACCCATCAATTCCAACTCAAAAGTCTCAAATCAAGAAACCCCAAATAAAATCCTAGATTCTCATTTCTAGGTTTTCATCTCGAAAAAACTACCAAAACATGAATCAAATGGAAGATTAAAGCTACTAACCTCTCTAGAAGTTCCAAACCAAGTTAGGAGTGAGCTATGGTTAGAAATCTTTCCTCCAAAAGGCTCCAATCCAAGCTCCAAAGCTTCTCCAATGGTGGAAAGGTCACCAAGATGCAAAAAGGAAGCAAGTGGAGAGATCAAACATCAAATCCAAAGCAAAAGAGGGGAAAATCCAAGTAAAATGGAAGAGGAACCCTACCTCTTCTCCTCTCTAGTTGCAGCACAAGAGACCTCAGCCAAAGGGTGTGGGGTATATGAAGTGTTGCAACAATTGCAAGGAGAACCCTAAAAAACATGCAGACTGTACGCAGTACTGTGTACCGGTACGCGGGCAAGAGTACCGGTACCAGGCAGCAGCACGCGCAAACCCGAGCCTCGGGTAAGCGAGAAAATACACTACGTACCGGTACCATCGTGATGCAGTACCGGTACAAGGTCCAGTATCGGTACCAAGCCGATGCAGTACTGATACGCTGCCCTGCAGAGTCAACCCGAGAGCAGCCCAAATCCTTCTTTTTAGAGGTTTTGGTGCTAGATTTTCATCCTCACTCCTCGGGACGTGAATCATAGGTGGGAACATAGTCGACGACCATATAGAAAACCCCAAAAGGCTCAGTTCATAAATCAAACACTCGAACCTTGCAATTTGCTAAAGTTCAGTGTGTTACAGCTAAATGGTTGAAGTAACAATATTAGTTGATGCCTAGATATTCAATTGGGATCCTGGGTATAACAATTTATGACATATCCAGTTTTGCGAAGTGAAAAATGTAAAGATACTTAGTTGTAATATTTCTTGGAAGTCTTCAAAAGACCCAACTAAGGGATAGAAAAGGAGTTTATAGAGTCTTGAGAACTTTCCAGGACTCTAAAGTTTGAATAAAAGAGGCACCATTGCTCGTGCCTGATTGGCATATGATGCTCGGGATACTTTTTGGCCTCTTGTTTTTGGGTGAGGGGTTGTATAAAGAAATGATGGACCTATTAGGAAAAGCTGAACATACTCGGCTTGTTTAGTATGACAAATATTTATCACATGTTGAAGATTGTGAAGAAAAGTTGCTATCCGTCAGTCCAAGTGCTTTACTCCTTTGTCTTCGCATGAGGCATGTATATCAAAACTTTGAACATGGAAACTTACCTTTTTCAACTTTAAATTAGCTATGACGTAATTATTTCCCACCTTGTGCTGTGCAGAAAAAAATTGAAAATGATAGAAAACATCTTTGTGCTGTAGTCTATGGCTCACTGCCCCCAGAAACTCGAACAAAGCAGGTACTTCCTTATTAGAAAGAATTTCCCTATTGTCACCTATCTTTCAGACCTGTTAAATTATTCACAATCGTTGTTCTATTACATGTGCTCAAAATACTTTTATGTAGTCAATACGATTTACATGATTAACAATGGGATAGCTGAGTGAATTTGATCTTTAAGCTTGCAGGCAACAATGTTCAATGATGAAAGCAGTGAATTTGATGTTCTAGTAGCCAGTGATGCCATTGGAATGGGTCTTAATCTGAACATCTCTAGAATCATTTTTTCAACTCTGAAAAAGTTTGATGGTTTGTATACTCGGGAACTCACTGTCCCTGAAATCAAACAAATTGCAGGTACTATTTTCTCCAAAATGTTGAAGTTTTCAGTTTTTGATTGACACAACCTGTTGAGTTATTTCTGCCTATTAAATTAGTAATTCGTTATCATTAATGGCTCTAGTGAGTCTCTATACTTTTTTTATGGCTTATTTTACTTTAGCTTATAGTCTTTTTCATGAATTAACTTCATGGCTACCTCATCAATTACTTAGCATCCTATTGCTACAGGAAGAGCTGGAAGATATGGATCAAAATATCCTGTTGGTGAGGTGACCTGCGTAGATGCTGATGACCTGCCTTCGCTACATTCCTCTCTTGCATCTTCTTCCCCTGTTTTGGAGGTAAATGCTTACTCCTTGCTCATAATTAATTGCAAATAAAAGAACAAGGTGTAAGTTTATAGATCTATTTTTTCTTTTTACCATTCGTAATTCATAAACATGTGCTGGTGCAGTACTATGCATGCCATCTTTTTTTTCTTTTTAACAATTTACATCAGCAAAATTAGAATTCTTGCTAATACAAAGTCAGTGACTATTAATATTAACCAAATACTGCCAAATTAATGGAACAAGGGTGGAATTTCATCAGCTTTATTTGATTATGTTAGAAACTTAACGTTGCATCCCTGATGTCTGAAAATTGCTAACTAATCCTGATTTCTCTTTCTATTCATTCTGCAGCGAGCTGGACTTTTTCCCACCTTTGATCTTTTGTCCATGTATTCACGAATGCATGCGACAAATAATTTTCATCCTATATTGGTATGTGGCAAGCTATATTATCCTGTTTTGTTTTTACTCTTTTTCACCTTGCATATATACTAAGGTTTACAGTGATGAATTGTCCAGAAGTTGTTGCAGAGCAACATATATTTCATATTTGCAGCAAATTTGGTACCTTTTTTTTGGGAGAACAGCAAATTTGCTACTTGAATTACTAAAAACTCTGAGGATTTTCTTTTTCTATTATACTGATCAAGTGACCATGTTTTCGGGATGCTGTTACTGAAGGAATCTACTATTTTTGGGGAAACTTCAATTACCACCCCTGTGGTTTCACACTTTCTCGCTTTAGTGCCCTGTGGTTTAAAGTGTATAAATTTAGTACTCTGTGGTTTCATTTTTATCTTTTTATTATCGATTCCACTAATTTTTTTCGTTAAATTAGTGACAAAGTTAAAACTAAAGGATGCTAAAGTGAATATTCGATAAACTTAGGTGGAGTATCTGAAGTTTTTTGTATATAATTTAACGAAATATTAACGGAAAAGCTGACGAAAAGATAAAAATAAAACCACAGGACACTAACTTAATACACTTTAAAGCACAGGATACTAAAGTGAGAAAGTGCGAAACCACAGGGGTGGTATTTGAAGTTTATCCATTATTTTTCTTCCATATTTCTGGTTAATAAAAACTTTCTGAACTTCTTGACTGAATTTTGGTGTACGTTTCAGAGAATTTTATTACTCAGACCCTAAAGCTATCCTGAATTCATAAGCTGTTATCAAACTATGTACACTTCTTCAGCTGCTATGTTGCATGAATTCCCATCTCCCAGCATTTATGATGTTCGGATTCATTCCAATAAGCAAATAAATAATACTTATCAAGTCTCATATATATCTCATGCTGAAAATATTGCTTTGTGCTGCAGGAAAGGTTCTTGGAGAAGGCAAAGTTGTCTCCAGATTATTTTATTTCTGACTGTGAAGAAATGCTGGTAGAAGTCCTTCATATGCGCTCCTTTTTGCTTATGTGCAAGTTTAGTTTACAACTATACATATCCGATATTGGCAGCCAAATTGACTGTGAATTCTTCTTCAATATTTTGACTTATTTTATAACAGTTAGATTGGTCTGCACTTCTTGTACTTGACTTTTTTTGTGGAGTTTGTGTAATTAATATTCAATAAACTGTTGTTTGATAACAGAAGGTTGCTGCAGTTGTGGATGACTTGCCTCTTGGATTATATGATAAATACCTTTTCTGTCTAAGGTAAGAATGTACACTGTGAACTAGCAATGACTTACAATACCCAATCTAAACACTCCAATTCTCCATTTTGTAGTCCAGCGGATATGAATGACGATATCGCAGCTCAAGGTCTAATTCAGGTTTTTTTTTTTTTTTTATTTTACAATACCTCTTTATGGTTTCTTTTTTTTTTTGAGATAAATTGAAGATGGCACACTTGACTCGGTGGAAAAATTTAGTTTGCAGAAAATTATGCTAAGAAAGGCATTGTTCGACTTAAAGAAATATTTACACCTGGAACACTGCGAGTGCCTAAATCACACAATGCTCTGAAGGAACTTGAATCCATTCACAAGGCAAGTGACCTCATATCCTAGGAACTAACTGCACTGAGGATCAATGGTTTTTCTTCTTTTTTTTTTTTTCCTTTGCCCCGATTTTTGAGTTTTGGAAGGTTGATCACTTGGATATAGCTCAAAGCTTGTAAAGAGGCTCTTTTTTCATGAATTAAAATATTTTAGGACAGTAGCAGTAACAGCAGAAGATTTGATTTAATGATTTACATTGAACAACCAAAATTTCTAGTGAACTCCATGTGAAGGGTAGTGAACTCAATGTGAAGGGTACTTGGCAAACTGTTCCAAATGGAGAAGGTTTTACAACTACTTAATTTCCATGAAATAAGTGAAATTCCTAGACATTTCTTCTGCTTACATAAAAACCAGAGGCAAGTTAGTTTGCTTGCCAAAGATGCCAAAACTAGTTAAAAATTTCTAAGATTACAATTAAAAGATGATTTTAATCACATCTTCTGCAAGTTTGATTGGTTCTCTTCTGATCTCCTTAATGAAGGTCTTGGATCTCTATGTCTGGTTAAGCTTCCGGATGGAAGATTCGTTTCCAGATCGTGAGTTGGCTGCTTCTCAAAAGTCGATCTGTAGCTTGTGAGTGTTAAACTAGCTTTCAAAATATTTGTTGTGATGCTCTTTTAGCTCTTTGGAAATCTAATTTGTCCTATTTATTTGATCACAGATTGATTGAAGAATTTTTGGAGAGGTTAGGATGGCATAGCCAACGAAGACGAAACTATGACCATAGTCCGCAGCACCTGCAACAGAAATATCAGACAACTGAACTGTATGATCTTTGATAAGAAACACCATTTGATTTTATTTTCTTCTTGCAAGGATTCTCCATCAATATATCTTTGCTTCTTTATTTTGTTCTTCCTTTTTTCCTTCAACAAATATTCCTTTGAATGCCTTTTCCTTCATTATTTTTGCTAGTAATGAACTTCACTTTTTACCATATTTATCATCATTTTAATTTTATGGTGAAAAGTTGATTTCTCTTAATTTTTATTGTTCTGTGGTGATTACCAGACGCAGGTTCTTTCCAGATTTATGAGTGGACTCTCATAAATACCAACTTTTAAGGTTTTAACTGAAAAAGAGAGCATATCCACCCACCTCTTCTGATTGTTATAATAGTTGGCGAGCAATCCAAACTTCTTCCCCAGTGCTGGATGTCAATAGGTTGTCTTCTTTGGAGAGAAAATCAGGATTTGGGATATATTTGTGTAACTTTTCTGCAGTGGCTTTTCTTGTTATTGTTTTTGTTTTTGTCTGCAGAACCAAAGTTAAGTGTAGTTAGTCATTACTTGTACAGTTAATAGTTGACAACTTGGCTAATTGCTAAGTTTCTCTTGACAAGATTGATATATTCTCTCTATTCTTTTGCCCTTTCTTGTTCCAGTTGAAGCTTCAAGGTTTCGAGTTGTAGTACATTATGGTTCTTGGAAGGTATTGTCACACTAAATTTAGAATTGCAAGGTTCCTAGATCCTGCCAAATCTTACAAAAGTTGTCAGCTAGATCTGCATAGAAATTTTATGCACAAAAGATATCTCATCGAAGTCAGTTCACCCCGCGCTCAACATCTTAAAAGCAACACTACAACACAGGAGGCGACCGAATTCCATCTCAGCAATAACACCACACCCAAATTAGCAATCGAAATATTATGATCCTTAAATGTGTTCACAGATCAAGTCACAAGTTGCATATTGGCCTCGCTTCCCCACATTGCCTCCATAACATTTAGTAACTTTCCTATAACTAGATCATACAATTTTGGTGTGATCAATTGTATGTCCAGAGAAAAATATGTTCAGGGTTTTGCAGTCTTCCTCAATCTCTCCTGGATCTTACAATGTTGGCATCTAAATATGCACAGAAAAAACATTTCTAATCATTTCTTGATGCAAATCATAAAGAAATAGTGATTCTTCCAAAACTCAATGAAATAATTGAAATTTTTCTTTAAATATCACACGATCTCTACAAAGGACCACAGGGCAAACAACTCAAGGTCTCAGTTGCATATGCCTAAAATAAGATCTGTCAACTGTTATAATTTACATGCATGGCATCTCCATTTTACTACAGGAAAATGATAAACCTCCTATCTGAATTGCGCACACTTGAATATGATAGCACCTGAACCAGCCAGTATAATCCTCGTCATCTCACTGTGAAAGAGAAATATGGAGAAGCTTTCTTACATGCAAAAGAAAAAAAGATTTAAGAGAAAGATTAAGTGATAATTAGCATACCTAGATATGACTTGTTCGATGTGAATTATCAATTATTGGAGGGTTTCTTCATAAATAGACAGTTCTATCCATCTGCTTTCTAAAACAGAAAGAATCCATAATTAGCCACACGATCAAAAGTTCATAACAGAGGAATTATATAATTCAGAATCCATCAAATGGTAGGAAACCATAAATGCAACGGCTACCTTTAATCTTAGAGACAACAAGCGTGAAGCAACCTTGGTGGAAGCATGAGAAAAGGTGGGACGAGGTAATTCCCAAAACAAATAGCTGACTTGGATAAATCTGCAGAAAAGTTTGCAAATCGGAATGAGCAAGGACAAGCACATAGTCGGTTAATCCTAAATCCTGATTTGAGGCAACAGTTAGATATACTAGTCTTAACTATGATAGAAACTATTAAGCTTTTACTTTGGAAAATAATCCAATAACTAGTAGTCTTTGGATTGAAAGGAACCCACCAAAGACGGAGAAAAATACATTCCAAGGTATCCATACTTAAACAATTGTTAATGGTTGATCGTGGGTCCAGCGATGGTGCCTACGCATGTATGAGAATCATTGTTCAACAAAGCACCAATATGCGATAAATCATTTGTTGAAAACATGCTGCAAGAAGGACAATTAACACGTGATGATAAAATACCCAAAAAATTTCAAAAGCCTAGCTAATTGCACTTGTGCACCGCATCAGCAGAAAAAGACTAAAAAAAGAAAAAGAAAACAGAGAAAATAGTTCACCATTTGCTAGCAAATTTTGGAAAACCAATCATGACAAGCCAATATGTGAAAACATGTGAAACTTCCAAACTTACTAGCAAGTTTTGAAAAACCAATCATGACAACCCAATAGATTGTTGTCTAGTCTGGTTCCTATCGGCCACGGTTCGCTGACGAGGTGGTTTCAAAGTCTCTGCCTTAATCATCAATTGCTGAATCTTTCTCTTCGCTTTGTCCATATTCTTCCTTTCAAGTGCCCCCATTAGCATATTGTATGTATTGTCGTTGGGAATCAAACCCCTCAATACCATCTGCTCGAAAAACAGGCACGACCGCTCTAACTTACCGTTTCGACAAAGCCCGTTAACTAATAGAGTATAGGTGCTAAAGTTAGGGCTGATATCTTTCTAAGCATATGACCTAATAAAAAATATAGTATCTTTATCCACTGCCTTTTACAACACAGTTTCAATAAGGGCGTATAAGTCTTTACGTCCAGCTTGCACGAGGTCTCTTCCATTTTAACCAGCAACTTTAGGGCATTCTCCTCCTGAGAATGATCACAGAAAGCTGAAATCAATGTATTAAATGTATTCACATTTGGAGATATCCCACTTCCGCACATCTCCTCAAATATATTATTGGCATCTCGCAACCATCCAGCTCTACCGAGTATATAGATTAAAGAGTTGTAGAACGAAGTGTCTGGAATACAACCATCCTTCTTCATTTTATCAAAAATTTTGAGAGCTTCTTGGGTTTTCTTTGCCTTCCCCAATGAATGCATTACAATAGTGTAAGTAACAACATTTGGATTACAACCTTGGGCGTGCATCTCATCAAGAACTGCATCGACCATTGTGAAATTCTTGTCCAAGCAATATGCTTCAATTAGACTAGTGTAAGTTATAACACACGGATAAAAACCAAATTGTCGCATTTCCTTCATAGTTTCTCGAGCCTCTTCTAGCTTTTGAGCTTTGCACCACCCATGGACCAAAGTATTAAAACTACTGGCGTCGGGTGGTATCTCACTCCTTAGCTCCAGAAAGGCATCTCTTGCACGCCTCACACTCCTCTCCTTACACAGGGTATCCAATAGCACATTCATGGCTTGGGTATCTTTCTCAACTCCGAAATGCTTGAAGCCTTTAAACGCATTTATCGCCTCACTCCACCTTCCGGCGCCGGCAAGTCTTCTCATGACCTTTGTCATAGTTGCTAGAGACACTAAACCCCCGAGTCGAACCATCTCCTCGATCAATCCCCACATAGTATCAAATTGCTTAAATTTACCTAAAATGTCGACCATCACATCGTAAGTATCAGCCGAGTGCATATAGTAATTTCTCTGGGTACCAGCCCAAATGAAGAAACCAAAAGCAGGAACCCAATCATTATTAAACCTCTGCAATATCTTATCAACCAAGGGCTTAGAGATCCTGATAGAGCACCCATCATCGATAGCTATAAGCACTGCCTCAGGAGACGAGAAATTAGAGTTTAAAATGCGACTAATTTGCTCAATATCTGCCTCAAAATCGGTGATATCATGCGAAACAGCCCTAAAAGAAACCTTCAAAGCGTTGGGGGGTATCGAACTGCTAATGCCATCGTCTGAGATTTCGACTTCGGGTGAGAGAACAAACTCATCATCTGAACCGACATAAGACGGATCATCCTCTGGGTACATAAACCAATCAGGGAGCTCCAGCGATTCCGGTGATTCGATTTGATTACAGAATCCACTTGCAATGCTGGAAAAGGCCCCATTTTTTCGACTTCTCGATGCAAAAAACAGCGGCACCGCTGCAAGGATTCTTCGGCAACCTCTCATGCTTCCAAAACCCAGATGCCAATAATTGCAGCAAAGTTGTATATTTGACAACCAAATCAACGAAGTTAAACAGTACACGTGGTCGAATTTTGCAAGATGTAGCCTCCCGAATTTCCCAGGAGCTAAAGCTTCTGACTTTTAGTCATCTTTGCAAAAGATAAGTAGCGAGAGATGCGTATTCAGAACAGAAAAGGAGGTCATATATGAAGAAAATTGTAACAACCTGAAGAATAAAAGAGCAGAGTAGTTAAAAAGAGTAGTAAAGGCAGCAACTTTATGAGGTAGGGATGAAATAAGTGGCAGCAGCAGGTTGGTGCGGGAGCGAGCTCGGCGGGGTGAACCGACGGCAAGGGCGTCGAGGGAGACCTCGTCGGCTTGGGTGCCGATCCACACGGCGAGCATGAGCTCGCCGCCGCCGGCGGAGGAGAGCTTGTCGCCCTTCTTGTCCTCGAGCTTGTACCACTGCAGGGCGAGGGGCACCTCGGTGAGGTCGAAGACGATGCGGCCCACGAAGTTCGCCTGGATGCGGTCCTTGGAGAAGGCGAACACCTGGTGCCAGCTAGGGTTCTGGTTCAGGCGGAACTCCGGCGGGTCGACGGGCATTAGGGCATCATCGGAGCGCATGGAGGTGGAGCTGCGCATGGAGGAGGGTAGCTCCGACCAAATTCCAAATCTAGCGATTTCGGAGAAGTGGCTATACTTCAGAGGTTGACGGATCGGGCGGCCAGATTTTCGGAGCGGGCAAGGATGGCGCACCCAATACCCGCCTATGGGAGGATCGGTCGGGCAGAGTGCACCGATTACCCGCTAACCCGACTACAAGTGCTCATGGACCTGTCATGCTGACGGAGGCCCAGCGGAACACCGAATAGCGGTCCATCAGGCCCATGCCTGTAATTTTTACCACTTTTGCTGTTTAGTCCCCATAAAATAGTTTTTTTTTTCTTTTCCAGCATTAATTACCAAGTAATATAAACAACACCAAGATGTAATGAAAAGAGGACATCAATGAAATGAATTAGTACTTTCTTTCTCCCCAATTATCCTTCTTCTTCTTCTCTAATCTTCTCCTTCCCCCTCTCATCTCTCTCCACTTCTTCTCTATTTCTAGTAAAACCCTATTCTCTACCTTCCAATCTCACTCCTTATCTCCCTCTATCTCTCTACATCTCCTTCTCTTTCCCAAACTCACCCTCAAATCACCCCAATTCTCTAAAGAACCCTGATCCGAGCCACCCCTCACCTCATCAGTCATCCTAGCCTCCGAGTAATTTCATCATCGACGTGTAGGGGTGGTAATCCAGCTCGCTGTTCGTGAGCCAGCTCGTGTTTGGCTCGAAATGAGCTCAAGATCGAATCGCTCGTTTAGTAAACGAGCCGAACACGAGCTGAATTTTTCAGCTCGTTTAATAAACGAGCCGAACACGAGCTGGGTCANTCAGCTCGCTCGTGTTCGGCTCGATAACAGCTCGAATACATATATTTTATATTTATATAATTTATTTAATTTATATTTATATATAAATAAATAATTATATATATATAATATATATTTTTATTATTTAATATTTAGCAAAATAAAAATATAAAGGCGAGCTCAATTATAAAAAAATTTATTTATATATGTAAAATTTCAACTATTAGATCAAAGTCTAATGGATAAAATTTTATATATTTATTTTTTATATATATATTCAATCGAATCATTTTCAACTTATTGTTCATTGGCCAGCTCGTGAGCCAGCTTATGTTCTGCTCGTTTATTAACTTAGTGTAAGCTCTCCGAAGTGGCTATTTTGGAGTACGCGACGACGAGCTTTGAGACGGATGAGGAGAGATAGAGGAGGCCATTTACGGTCATGTTGCCATGGATTTGGGCGACTTCTTTAAGGTTTGTGCATAATTTGAGAGACCCGGTCGGCGTAGAGGCATCGATTGACTCAATAAAGGAGCGAGCTTTGGGAGAGAACCTTGGAGTTGTCGAACAAGGGGAGAGAGTGGTGGTGGTGCTGGTGATCGCCATAAGCGAATGAGGTTGAGCTCCACGTTTTTGCTGATCCAATAACTAGTCATTTTCTTCACACCTTATACTAAGTAGGTGCGGAGCTCGATGATCCCGAAGAATTTGACGAACTCATTATGACATCATAAATTACACGCATAAATCAATTTTATATATATATATTGAGTTTTTTTTTTTTTATCTTTCTGAAAATCCAAATCTTTTTGTCAGAAGTTGATTGCTGTCCCTACTCAACTTCTACAAAAACAACAACAACAACGACATTACAAGGTACAAGGAAGAGAGATTTGGAAAATCAAGTTCACAGATAAAACAAGTTCATTACAACTAATAATACTTAGACTCGTCACATCTGCTCAACCACATCTTACCCACTGTAAATGGCTTCGGAACGCCAGAATTGGACAAATCACATTTATACCAACTTGTATGTTGTGAGTGAATTTGGAAATAACAATTCCGAAAAGGAACTATGGGCCGCGGGCAGGTACAAAGCAGAAGCACCCGCTGGCGTGACCATCTCGGAATCATGCCCCCACCTTTGCTCGTGTCGATTGCCTCCAAGAGCCTCACGACTTCATGCATCTCAGGGCGTTTATCCGGGTTCGAGTCCCAGCATTTCCTCATTATGCTCGCCAGTGAGTTCGGGCTGTAGCGGGGTATCTCAGGCCGCAAGTTCTGCCAAAGAATCAGGGCAGGTTAATGATTAGGGGCCTGCTTGACATGCAAGATCGTCTTGTTCGAAAATATTATTTGTTTACTCAATGGACGCTGTAATTGGATGATGGAGAATTTGTAAATATCTGTTAAATTGCACGATATAGACAACCTCTATGTCATTTTTTATGGAATATGGTAAATCTACAATGCATATGAGCACCTTGAAATGGTAAAAAAGATCAAATTCCTAAGTTGCAATAAGCTAGGATTTAAAAAGAGTAAAGGAGAAAAACAAAAAATTAACAACATTGTGGTAGAACAGACCTGACGAACGACAGCGGAGGATACATCAGCAAAGCTGATATCAGGATAGGGCATGTCGCAGCAATAGATCTCCCATAAACATATGCCAAAGCTATAAACATCGCATCTGTGGTTGTATAGCTTACCTTCAAGGACCTACACATATAAATTAGTTAGATTTCAAGAACCTTCAAGGACCTACACATATGCCAAAGCTATTTCTTTTTTTTTTATTCTCTTTTGAGCAAATCAGAGAAATCCCCCTTTATAGGAGGAACCATAAGAAAATTCTAAATAAATAACAGGAAATATTCATTCGATTACCGAGGTATAACAAAGTTCTCAGAACGGACATAATTGTTTTCCAAGATCCAACATCTCATAACAGAACAAAATGCTTGAAACAAAAAAGAACTGGTACCTCTGGGGCCATATAGCCAAGAGTGCCTGTTTCACCAGTCATGTGCTTTGGATTTTGGGCCTCGACGCGAGCCACACCAAAATCTGCAATTTTAAGAGTTCGGTGGATATCCAACAGCATGTTCTCAGTCTTGACATCACGATGCACAATTGTTTTGGAATGGAGATAGCTCAAACTGCAATGTAAGAGAACATATTTAATTTCATTTTCACCGAGGGAAAAAAAAAGGAATGGGAACATGATGCTTACCCTCTTGCAAGATCTAGTGCTAATTGAATCACAACCTTATAAGCAAGTTTCTTTCGCCGATTCTTGATTAGATATTGCTTCAAAGTTCCACCAGCAAGAAATTCAACAGCAACACAACAAGCTCTAGTTGGAAAGGAGCTATGGACATTACTTGAAGCGTTTTTCTGTGGAATCTTCAGATCCGATGTTCCCATTGATGCCCCAACAAACTGGAATGATTAAATTTTACTGAGTCAAACAGGTTGAGTGCAATACAACACACAAAGGGCTAAATTTGCAGAATGGCGTTTGCACTTTGCCCCTGAAATATTAAAATTTATTTTTTTTTTTAGTAAACAGGGATAGACCCTATTTGGGTTCCGAAATATTAAAATTTAAAAACCTATATTTAATCTTCCGAATAGAGTTTGGACATTCTGTACATAACACCTTCCTGTGACACGTTTATTATTTCAGGAATTGTCAGGTACTCCTAAATTCTTTTTCTTTTTCCTTCTGAATGAAGTTTGGAATGAGATCAAACAAGAAGCAAAAAACAAGTCCAATCTCCCAAATGGACTTACTGTTGCGAGACTGAAGCATATAATGTAAGCTATTACAGCTGCATAACCAACTTCGTACCCTGGTAGCATTTGGATTGTTTAGCTTTTGCCAAACCGCAACCTCTTGTTTGAAAGATGCTCGAAGAGCAGTGGTTTCAGCCTCTGTAGCAACCCCATCTAGTCCCCAGTCCAACAACTTCACTACAATACAAAGAGGGAAAAAAAAAAAAAAGAAGCATCAAGAAGTCAATGAAATTACAAGGTCTGTACTGTGAGACATGCAGAAGACTAACAGAAACCCTTCACACATTTACCAAGATGAGCCACAAATTATCGAACAAAAATGACAATACGGAAAGTTGCAAGAGAAGCATCTCTAAAAGTGCTTGAAAACCAGTATGTTTGAATACAAGCGTACCATAGTTTTCAACAGCAGTCTTACCAGTGAGATACCGGTCACATATAGTTCAAACTTCAGCTATGCAAGACAAGCATATAATTTTTACTGAGTCAATTTATAAGCAAACAAGTGGAATATCTATTACAATCTCATATTCAAGTTTGATTTGTTTAGGACAAAAAATATTTCTGGTTCTCACATTGCATATCGAAATAAGAAATTAGTAATTGTTTCAGCAGACATCAATAAGCAAAAAAATTCATAAGTAAATTTTGAAGCTGGAAATAAATACAACAGGAAAAGAAAATAACAGACAGAAGTAAAGAAGGTTAACTGCAGTGTGTGACATCGTGATAATAAAACACAAGGGCACATTTAGCATCTGCAGTGGCCAGAGAATGTGATGTTGCAACAAATCCATAGATAGATCTTTAATTGAGAATAAGTAAATGCATCAAACTTTACGCTTTTTAATGTTGAAGCAAGAAGCTAAATACCCGCAACATCTTGGTCATCATAGGTGCCTCGATAAACCGTGCCGTAACTCGTAAGTTCCTTTTGCTACAACATATCTTATATCCAACTTAGATAGATCGATCTCCCATTACTCAGGCTTCTTCGAAGCGCTCCTCTCCTTTATCCAAACCTTAGATAGTTTCTTCTCCAGCTGTATATCCAAATTCTTCAGATCAATCTTATCGGCTCTAAAGAACATGTCCTTCCCACTGAAACTCCCAAAACCATTAATCTTCGAATCCACCTTCTCCTTCCTCACTTCGGTGGCAAAGTCTTCGCCTTTTTTTGGATCCATGGTCGGCAAAATCTCAAGCAGTCACAAAAAAGGCATAGAAAAGGCCCAAAAACAAGGGCCTTTTCTTGCGGGGATTAGAGCTACAAAATTATTTACATAATTGCTCAACTATTAGGGTCAATTGTGAGTAATAAATCCCTTAAAAAGTACCCTTTTTACTTAAAAGAGGATACAAATGGATCGATTCCGAAATGCAACCCTCAAAGAGGGGGTCGATTTCGATGATCAATGGCGCAAAATCATTACAGCAAGCTTATTGTAGCCATAAGAATGACTGAGAGATGGCGAAAAGGGGGAGAGGAAGAGGGGAGAGAAAGGGGAAAGGAAACACCTTTCATAGGAAGGAACGAAAACAAAAGGGAGAGAGAGAGAGAGAGAGAGAGAGAGGGAAATGTGAAGAGAGAGAGAGAGAAAAGGAAAGGAATGGAGGAGGAAAGGGCGTGAGATTTGTGCACCTAAAATAGAACCCAACAACTACTTCAAATGGTCGGAGGAAAATTACCGAATATAGCAAGAGCAAAACAATGAGAGGATTATTTGTATTTTTCTTTCCTCCTAAGTAACATAACACCCCGCCAAATCACAAAATCCATCATCTCCAAATTCTCACACACACACACACACACACACACAACACACACACAAAAGAAAAAAGTAATTTTTTGCTATCAAATTATCACATACCAATATTAAGAGCTGTAAAAATTTAAAAATATATTTATATTTAGATGAGCTGCATATTGATTGCTATTTTACAGTGTGCGGATAATTTTTTAGATCATACTGCTATATGTTATATCTGTTTCCAAAAATAGGCCTCTAACAAGGCATGGAAGATACTAGTGCATTGGATTTGAGCCATCTTTTATTTTCTGTGTCTATTTAATACTGCAGTAATGAATAGAACACATACATTGGACAAGAGAAATGTGTCGGTTTATATTAGCAAATATAACAAACTGGAGATGGAACAAGGCGTTGAGAATTTGAAAAGAAACTATGAAGGACGTGTTGAGAGAACGTCATTCTGGTTCATCAAACAGTAGAAAACTTTTCACACAATGACAGATAAGTTCAGGACACACAAATAGTAGTACTCCCTAAATTATTGTCTTCTCATGAAGCATGAGATTTATTCCAAAGGCAACAGCAGACTCAAGCATGATCACCACCGACACCAGCACGCAGAAAACTCCACTTAATTCTCATCTGATCGACTATTTGGGAAGCTGCCTCGGAGGCGGTATTGGTTTAGCGGGCTGTGAACCAGGTAAGTTCGCGGGGTTCCTAGGAGGCGGTATTGGTTTAGCAGGCTGTGAACCAGGTAAGTTCGCCAGGTTCCTGGGAGGCGGTATTGGTTTAGCAGGCTGTGAACCAGGTAAGTTCGCCGGGTTCCTGGGAGGAGGTATTGGTTTAGCAGGTTGCAAACCAGGTAAGTTTGCCGGGTTCCTGGGAGGAGGTATTGGTTTAGCAGAGTAACTTTGAGCAGGCGGGTTGTAGCCAGGCCTCATTGAAGGGTTGGGGGCTCCGTAAGCATGGCTTGTTGGAGGGTATGGAGGTTCATATCCATAGTCCGGTGTAGGGTAAGGAGGTTGAAAGCCACGGCCGGTAGCGGGGCCATACTGATTCTGCATTGTAGGACCCAACATTCCACCACCCATACCAACCATACCAGCTGGTCCAAAAAGGATGCCCCGTCCAATTGCTCCTATTAATGCACCAAGACCCATTAGCGGATTATTTAACTGGTTGTTTGTAGCTGCAAGCTCTGCTTCCCGTGCGCGCTTGTCTGCTTCCTGTTTTGCTTGCTCAGCTTCTTTTCTCGCTTGCTCAATTAAACGCTCTGTTTCCTCTTTTGCACGCTCGGCTTCGCGGTCAGCTTCCTCTTTCGCAAGTGCAGCTTCCGCTTTTACACGCTCGGCTTTTTGTTCGGCTTCATCTCTCGCATGCTCTGCTTCCACTCTAATGCGCATATCCTGCATACAGAAAATCGAAAATTGAAAATGTACATGTCATAAGCACCTTGCGGTTTTTTTTTTCTATTTAATAATATACACTAGCCGAATATAATGCATCTTGCACAAAAAAGCGAGGAGAAATATTCACCGTAATGGAGCAGGATTTAAGAGAGTGGATTCTGACAAATAAATGTATGTCAAAGTACATACCAACCACCGGTCCACCGCTAGCTGGGTGGTACCAGCTGGGACCTCGAGGCCCTATGTTAAATTCAAAGACCGCACACTACATGGGATTATGGAGTGGGTTACCTACATGCTGTTTCATAAATATCATTGTATGTATAAAATAAAATATTATACACCTGTTCCTGAATATTATGGTTTAACTAAGTTATCTATACGGGTATGGTTAGCACTACACGGTCAGCTAAGTTTGAAAAGCAGAAGAGAAACCATATTAAGATACATAGTATAGCCTCAGCTGGAAAGCAGAAGAGGAACCGTGTTAAGATACAGAGCAGTATAGAGAAGTAGATGTACACACGCTAAACTCCTTCAATTTGGTATCAACGGTGACACCAAAAAGAAGAAACAAGATAAACAGATACTGGAGAAAAAATCAAAAATAGGAAAAAATACATATATTAAAGGAATACCTTGATCCTTTCAGCCATAATTTTAGCAAATGACAGCAGCTCGCTTTTAAGCACCTTACAATTTTCGTCACATAGATTTTTGTACCTAGTCCTCAAATCTGGAAATAAACAATGTCCTATATGTGAGAGCTGCCAAAATAATATATTGCAGATAATCAAGCAACCCAACAGGAAAAATCGGCCAAAGGCAAAATAAAAATTCTTAAAGAAGTTCGACGAACAAGTAGGGTTCAAGCCAAATCCCCTATCCAGTTGGATGGTTGTTTTCAAAAAAAGAGAAGAGGGGAAAAATTTTAATTAAGTTGCAAAAGAAAATTTCTTAGACATCAGAGTGACAAAAATAGTAATCTGAATATGATGATTCCTTTCTCCACCCTATCAAAACTTAGTACGTTCAATTGATGACATTACACAACAACTATATCCTCAGGATACAAAGAGGATTAAAACTTGCCAATAGTAGATCTGAATTCACACTTAGCATTTTGGAACATTGTAAGAGGCATAAATTACCTTCACATGATTCAATATACTTTTTCAAGCAATCCTCAACCGACTGATCAACTATAGTGGAGGGATCATCTGCGTTGCCGAATAGATTAGTAATTTTGTCCTTACTTTCAGAAGATGTCCTCAAGCGCAGTGCATACAATAAATCCCGGCAAATAGGCTCCACTTGCTACAAAAACAGAATTGATAAACAAGAAAAGTTTTTCTCTTTATATACTGACCATCGATAAATACTAGCATTTATCTCACTTGGATGCACAGCACGGAGGAAAAAAGAAAAGACTAATCACAAATTTATAAATAAACAAAATTAGGGCATATATGTGAAAGAATGAGAGTGTAGCTAATTAAAAGAATGAAAAACATCAGAAAACTTGGGTGGGGGGGCAGAAATGTGATGCTTTTCCCACCATGTCTTCCTTTTAGATATTAATTATAGATTAGAGATAGTGGGTTACAAATTGTAAAAAATGGTATATAAGTAATTAAATAATTTTAAAGGGTATGCATGTAAAAGGATGAGAATAAAGTGATTAAAAAAGAAGCAAACATACTTGGGGAAAGCAAAAAGAAGATGGTGACGAAATTGCGGCAATGCAACAAGCATGTCACTAAGTCTTCTTCTTTATTATAATTGTTAAAAATATGTAGGTCATAAAATTAGAGATTACAAAGAATATAGATCATGATTGTATTTTCCACTAATCTTTTTAAGTGTTTAGCCAGCAGTAGAACTAAGAGAAACCTTCTCATGAATGTACGGAAACAAAAGATGCTTAATATGTAAGAGTAAAGAGAGAAGGTCCCGTACCTGCAATACTCCATCCTCTAGTTCTTGGCGTTTTGCAGCCCTTTCTTGCGCTTCATACAATTCCGTCTCCGTGTCAAAGCTGCACAAAATGAAAAGCAAAAATGTAAAGAAGTGCAGAGAAAGTTGGCATATACCACATTTGGGGAACAATAAAAAGCTGTGATCTCAAATTTTGTCTTTTACCTACTTTGCACCGAGTACATACTGGTAGAGAAATCTCAAAATCCAAATGTAGCTACTCAAATGCATGCATGGAATGCTCTTCAGAAACTTCCTCTGTATTGTTTATGTGTTTGAACATATCCATTAAACTCCGATACCAACAAAGTCGTGGTAAGGAACTTAATGCCTGGACTATTAGTGCATATGCAATATTACCATGCTTTCTTAGGCAAGCTACTGCTATGGTTTAAAGAAAACTGAAGCAATGGAATGGCCAAATAAAGAAATAAAGAAATCTCCATATTTATTATTCAAGATGGAGATATGCAGCCATCCATAGGCTAGTAGTCCAGGAAAATTTTGTGATCTTCCATCCTAACATAAGTTAAAATGAATGAGAAGAAAGACCACTGAAATATACTAAAAAAGTACTAAAGGAACACACAAGCTAAAGATGACAAACTAAAATACTAGAAGAATTATTTGAACCTCTGTAGGATAGCTAGGAATTAAATACAGCATCGCAGACATGAACCATGCAAGCTACCAATTTTCTTCAGCATAACAGGCATATATTAGGAAAACAGTAAAATTGGGAAGATGCAAAAGAATAATGCAAACATTAACAAAACTCCCTAAGTCCTAACAGTAAAGTGAATTTTTAAAGGACTTTAGTATTGTTTCTTACTATTCCTGCTAAGCAGCTATGCACTATAAAGTATCCTTTTATTTGCAGGGGACTATCAGTAGTTAAATGGTATATTAGAATTAAAGTGGTCTTTGAAAAGCTAGGCGCATTTTGCATGTGTTTAAGGAATCTCGAAGAGTTCTATGAAAGAATACAATTCGATACAAGTTTTAAGACAAGAAAAGTGTGCAAATGCAAATTGTAAATAAGGCCACACAGCCCAATCATGATTCCAACACAGATAAATTCTATTGGAGAGAAGATAGGCAGACTATACTTACTGAGTCAAGAGCGACTTTAGAAGGGCTCCCAATTTCTCGCTGAATTCTTTTGGAGAACTTTGCGCACCTTTCTTTAATGACAAATAATCCTAAGAAAATTATAGAAAAACAAAAGTGGTAAATGAGCTTGAAAGACGGAAGACGGGACTTAAAATGGGAAGCACATTTGAGAAATACAATACCTCATTAGACTCTAAAGAATTGATACTCTCCTTGACAACCTTTTCACAGAAAAAGCTCGATACCATCACCTACATGTGTATTAGATGAATGTAAATCATAAGAAAAACAATTTTATTGCGTGAGAAAACATCCAATATGCAGTCGTTTGAATTACCCTGTGAGCAGGAAGGTTAAGTCTCTTGTTCTGTCGGATAGCTTCCCATATCCCTTTTGCACTAAATGAAAAATCAGAAGCTGATACCTTGTCTTGCCGGAACCCCACAAGAGAATTTTTAGCAAACCATTCTCTCAACTTTGCGACCTGAAAATAAAGAATGTAATGATACTTTTGATAAACGCTTCTAGAGCTTGATTAAAAAATTATCTAAAAGCCACTATTTTATGATGCAGTTGTTTCTCGTAAATGTTTGCCAATCTTAATATACACATAAAAAATAATTTATATACAGATATAATGCCCACAATTCAGGGGGCAGATATGATGTGTGACAAATACAGCAAATGGAGCCTTAGAGGAAAAGCCTTAATAAACCATCATTTTCATGTTAGGATATCCTGAGAAACTAAAACAGAGAAAACTTCATGCAAATTCGAGTATATTTATCATAGCATCTAAAAAGAATATGGCAAACATGACACAGGTAAAGAGAAGACAAGGAACGTCTAGGAGTCTCGATTCCCAAGGCAAATTGACGAGGAATTAAGGTTTAACTGCACAATACCCATCAGTTTTAGTTATAAATGGAGTTTAGTCATTCGGAAGGTTGCTGGTGGATTAGTACTTAAAAGGAGAATATTACTACTATTGAAAAAGCATCTCTCCTAGCAATATGCACTAGATGATAGGAGATTGGCATGACAATGATGACATACTACTACTTCAATTTACGTACGATAGGAGAAGAGACAAAAAATAATACTCTACTTACTCTTTTCATGACATGTTATCTATAAACAGACAGCTTCTATAGACAAACAACTCCAAGCCCCATTTTCAAGCTGTGAATTCTTATCAGTTAAATCTTCCAAATCTAATGAACATTTACCATGTTCTTGAGAAATCATAATTTGGTTGGAACTGTTTTTCATACAAAAGGCAGATTCAGAAATATGGTATACAAAGCTTTACAACAATAACTGAAAACCAGCTTACTACCATTGCAAGACAACAGTTCCTTATCACCTTATAGTAAGTTCCTCGTTAAATCATCTAGGTTTACTGCATTTGTGATGGTTGAAGTCATACGTTAAGATGTCAAGTACTTTATAATAGACCAGATTGTCTACTAACCCAGGCTGCAAGTAGAAAAAGAAAAAAGAAAGGCATGTTTCTGCTACTAAGCACTAATTACGTACCTCTCTTTTGAACTTCTGTTCTTGAATTTTGTCAGGCAATGCTACTACAGACACCTTCACATCAATGTACATGTCAAAACATTAAGTGAAAATTCAGGAGAAAAAAGAGAAAAGAACACAAGAATAATAAGAATTTAGCAAAAAGTATAGAAGCATAATGCTGGCTAACCTCAATATAGTCACGGAATAACACTCTTGGCCTACCAGGTTGGTCATGTATGGACTTCCATAGCTGCAACAATTTTTATTTTTATTTTTTTGGAGAAATGCAGTAAATATTTCATGTTATACTTCATCATATACCGATAGCAGGAACGAAGGATAAGAGAGTCAACATACCTCTTCCATGTTTGTCACCACATCATCCACTAATGTGTTAAATGGGGTCTGAAATAGGAAAAGAATAAAAATAATGTATAGCCTATATTTTTCCCACGATTGTATGCACTTCGTATATGAAAATAGAGATGTTTCTAGTAAGACGTGTAAACCTCATTGTCATAGCCACGTATAACGACTAGCACTTTTGTTCGGCCAGGCTCAAGTTTTGCCCTTTCCTGGAAAAAGAAAAGAAGAAAAAAAAAGGGGTTAAGATTTCCAGTTTTATTGATCTAATTTCTCCTAAGGCACTGATAGGACATACTTAAGTAGATAGGGAGGGGTACTTCTGCAAACTGGACTGCTATTCAAACCAGTGAAAGCAACAGCAATGATTCTACTCATTCAACATTGCTAACTCTCCTACCTTCTCCAATTCTTTATTCCAACCATAGGTATCTTATGGTTTGTTTAGGCTAGCTAGTGCGTTAAAATGAATGAGATGATTAAATATTTTTAAGACCAAAAGAAATATCTTCTATATGTCCCTTTCTTAGTCTCCTATTTTTTTCACCCTGCAGTCCTCACTTTATAATAGTATCGCAAATTTAATCCTTCTTTCTGTTTTATTTGTTATCTTAACACTAGCAATTGTTCTGATCTTCTTTTTAATACTATTATGATCCATATGACACCATCAAAAACATTAAGTTTAAACCTGATAGTTTCTTCCTGGAAAGGATCTGTGAATTCCGCCGTAATATAGGATTAGATTAGATTCTCTAATATTCCAAAAAACATAACAGTAACAAATGTAAGGCCCAAGATTAGCATCCAAGACCTACCCGAAAAACTGTTCTGAGAAGAGGAATGCTTCCACCTTGCTCGCGGCCAATATCCCTTAGCCACCTAAAAGAAAGACATTCTTCTTATCAGTCACATGTAAAACAGATAAGACGTCCAAAATTTTTGCATCAGGAAAAATCAAGGCGATGATCTGTAAACTAACATGTTCACCATCATAAGGTCTGAAATAGTCAGCGCGAAAAGGGCACCCTGCTTTTCAAATGATGTGTCATCCTGATACAAAAACATAACAATGCTAATATATTTGTTGAGAAGAAAGCAGAGTGAAGATCAAGTGCTTCAGGGGGGAAAAAATTCTGTGAGAAGAGGAAAAAAGAAGCACCTCTCCTCTTTCTCTCCCATCAGAACCCTCTACATCCATAATAAACAAGGAAGGTCTGACACATCTTGATAACCACATACCCTTGGTAGTTTGTCGCCTGTAAACAGTAAAGTCGTACCATTAGCATAAAAAATTGTAGTTTTTGAAAAGAATGAACTTAACCAACTATAAGCACTGAAGCCAAATGAGAACAATCGAGTAACAGGCAAGTAAAAGAGACTAAGGAGACAGATGAAACCAAGGGTTTTCAGACTTTATGTTAGCAGATTAATCACTTCGATATTGAAGCAGGCAAAAGTCATACAGACACCAGTAGAATATACATGCTCCTAATTGTTAGTTGAATCCTTAGGAAACCCAAGTTTATTTCGGTAAATATTTCCGGCGTGGAAAGATGCTTAAGAGAATCGGTACTCCAGATCACAACTGGCACAACTTAGGAACTATTCGTTACTTATGATAAGGGTCTCCATATAACTGGAAGCAAAAGATAAATGTAGACAGTAAAGTTGTCTGATGGAACCCACTACAAGTCTATTAGCTCTATTCAATTACTTATCGTAACTATAAGTGGCGATTAAAGGTGCAGTGCAGTTTGATGATGCATTTTTTAAGTAGAAAAATGCAGGAAAAATACGAACCGTTCATCAACTTGAACTCAAAAACAGATTTTTTTTTTTTTATATGAAAAAAAAGGCATTAAGATTGATTGATTAAAAAAATTACCTCCCTGTTGAAGCATTCATCACCTTAAAGCTGGTACCAAAGAGGCAGTTGAGAAGATAGCTCTTTCCTGTGTAACAGAGCAGCGGAAAATATATAAACCAAGGATCACACGCTATGCTACGCTACGCATTGCTAAGGAACTACCAAACGAAGAGCGAAAAAGAGAGGGGAAACAAAAACGATATCAATCAGAAACACAAAAAGAAGAATTAGGCGCACAAATCATTCTCAGAAGATTTGCTTCGACGATCGATCGAGGGGGGCCGAGTTGAAACATAAGGAGCAGGCGTGGCACGTGAACGGTCACGTGATCCATGACCCCGCCCCCCGCTTCACCGGAACCGGCTCCGGCCGGCCGGGTCGGGCTCTAGGGCGGGCGACCCCTTTCGTACGTAGGGCGACGCAAATGGAGCGGCGTGAGGGTATACATGTAAATACGGAAATTTTCAGGGGTAAAGATGTAAGTTAAAATTTTTGAGGGACGGGTACATATCCGTACATGCAAGTACGTGTACGTGTACTCTGGAGGGTATATTATACCATATACGACGAAAATGCCGCTGAATTAAAAATATATATATATATATGATATATATAATAAATATTATTAAAAAAAAAAAAAAAAAAAAGAAAAAGAAGAGGAGAGAAATCGATATAATGTAGCTACCACTGCTCTGGGCGCCGATGATGGATACGACGGCGTAGTCGGCGCTTTTGGGCGAGATCTCCCTGGCGGAGTGGATGAAGTCGTCGACGTTCTGGTCGAAGAAGGCGCCGTCGCCGGCGATCATCTGCATGGGCCCGGCCACGCACAGCGGCGACTGCTCCTGGACCTGGTGGCCCATCCACTCGTGCTGGTCCTCCTGGTGGTGATCCTCCTGCTCGTCGCCCACATTGGGACCCGCCGGCCCCGCCATTCCCAGCTGCGACATGAGGTTGCCCAGCAACGCGTTCATGTCGGCCGGCTGGCCGCCGCCGCCCCCGGCGGCGGCAACGGCGTGTGCCAGATAGTCCATGCCGGCTCTCATCGCCTGCATGTCCGCGTCCGTCGCCGCGCCGTAGCCCGCCGGCCAAGCTGCGTTGCGCATGCTCTGATCCGCACCGCCGAGCGGCTGCTGAGTGTTGTTCGATGCCGGATCCATACTCACGCAACGTGCTCTTTAATTACTTCTAGACTAGATGTAGTAAAGGATTCGGTGTGTATATGTATATATATAAATGGTATGCGCGTCTCTTACAGAGCTCGATCGATTTATACAGCAACGCTATAATACACACACACACACACACACACACACACACACACACACACACACACGGTGTGTGAAAGGGGGAGAATTATTGGTCTTCGTCTTCGTTAATTGTATAAATTAATTTCGTGCAACTTGCTCGTAAATAATACAAATGATCACGGCCCAATTAACACCTTGAAGAAATTTATTTTATTATTCTAATTAATTAATGAAATCCACACGTTAGTTTGTCTCTGTCTCTCCTGCGTGTGTTCTCACTCTATCATGTCCCATGACGCTGGCCAAGTAGTACACAGCAGTAGTGAGGAGAAGCAATACCGAGCCGTTAATTAGTGTTGCATATATACATATATAAATGGCTGTAGAACTAGCTACCATTAATTGCTCTTTAATCAGCTTAATTTATTCACACAGCATGCAGCTACTAATTAATCTATTTTATTAAATTTTAAATAATTATATATATATATATATATAGAGTTCGGTTATGGTGCTTTTAAAAGCATAGAAACTCAATTAATTCTCTCTCTCTCTATATATATATATAAATAATTAGACGTATATACATTTTAGACAATTTCTACTTGCACATCTAAAAGTTGGGTGCATAATCACCATCCTTCTCAATTAAGGATTTAGGTATTCTTTTAAGATTTAATATTAATTGCTAAAATAGTGTAAAAATTTTATTCTAATTGGATAGAAAAAAATATATAATTAAAATTTTACACTTAAGTTTTTGAATATACAACTGGTACTTATTTTTATCAAAGTGTAATATATATCTTATCAAATGCGTATGTACAATAAGCTCAAATTAATGAAGCATTAATCACGCGTTGCTTAGCTCATGTTGTGGCTGCTGTGCTTGACTTGTTTGGGCAAAGTCTTTGCAATTTGATGGTTTTTTTGGTCTTCCTTACGTATAGTTGATTAGTTGGATGGGCCATGATTAGCTTGTAGTCTTCTTATTTTACCTTTTTCTATAACAAAAATTATGGACAAGACAACTAATTATAAGTTCTTTAATGCAATGTCGATCCAAATTGCAAGACTTTCAGAAACAGTCGAAGGCTTACGTTAATTATTTCACATGTCCAAAATTCAAGGATCAATGTTCACATTCACGCCAAACTTTTTTTTTTTTTTTTTGTTAATTCAAGCTCTTGCTGGTTTCAATTTCTTAGATTAGTTGAGCATTATCATTAGTTTTGTCTCGATCCTTTCTTTTTTTTGACAGAAAGATAGTAAGCGAGAGCTGTTACGTTCTTTTATTTTTAGAAATAAAGTAACTAGAAATATAAAATAGTTAAGTTTCAAAAATCTCGAATATATATCAATTATAAAGCCATTGACCAACTGGGCTAGTTATAGTCAATATTATCTTTCATTTCATTTTGTAGTGGCGGATAAGGACGTTAAGCATAAACATAGACAAAATAGAAAAATAGGAAGGATAGATTATGTTGAATAGAGTGGACTAGCAGGGAAAGTTCCTCTTCTTAATTATTAGTTTAGACAACAGCATGCTACGGGTTCCCAAAATGCTGCGTCAGTACAGTATAAAATAGCACGTTAAATCAGCAACATGGTAATACAAATTATTTTTTTTTTTTTTTTTTTTGAGAAATAGGTAGCAAGCTACCTGCTTCATTCATTAAGCAAAATGAATTTAGCATACATTTTGGAAGCAGCTAGGGCCTCCGAACCGAGGGAACAAGAGAAAGAAAGAAAGGAGAAAAAACTAAACGCAAAAACCAGGTCCGTGGGACCCAGTAAAAACGAGCAAACCAAAATCAACAAAGGGGGACCGCGGGCAGAGCACCTAGCCCAGGGGATATTCAACGAGCTTCGTTCCAGGCTTCGTTCCAGGCTTCAAGCAAAACAGCGACACGTTCGAGAGCCCTGGAAACGTTAAGGGCCACGTCGCGGAAGCAGATGCCGTTGCGCTCCGTCCAGACGACCCACCAAATTGCCGCCAACTTGGTTAACAATTTTGATCTAGTAACGGCCTCGGGGATGTCCGAGATCAGTGTCCACAGGTGACGAACGTCCCCCACTTCCGAAATTTCCTCCTCTAGAACTCCTGCTTTAAAACGAAGAAATTTTACAACGATACAGTCGTGGAATAGGTGGTCGACGGTTTCGGCTAGTAACACACAAATTATTATATATATAATTAAAGAGCACTTGACTATTATTCAACTATCCTATTCTAGTCATCTTCGGTGTAATCAAATATGAACAGATGGGGTGTGGTCTAAAATTCGCACAAAATGTGAATTAATACGTTTCGCCAGTAGTTTCTCCTGTGATATCTTTTATCTTCTTGTAATTTAATTAATTAGCCCGGATTAAGCGCGTACGTAGTCTTCGAGGTGACTTTAATTGTTTGGCAAAGACTAAAGTATTTGAATTTTTTTTTTTCCGTTTTTGGGACAGCCCTGTGGCAATATTTTTAGCAAGAGCAGTAGCTCCACTAGTTAGAAAAAAATTATAGTGAAGTGATCAACAGGCTATTATACATTATCACATGATGTGATTGCAGTTTTGGCTTGTTCTTGCAATTAAAGACTCGTTACATTGCTAAACTTCTTTATCTGTTCTATTTTTCTATTTGGAGGTTAATTCTGTCCATTTTGTGAGAATAAGCATATACACAAATTAACAAAGCTTCTTACAATTTTATAACAGTAAGTAATTAATGGTTGAATGGTTGAATAAATTTTCTATATGTTTTAGATGAAGACTTATTTTCTACTAAAGCAACGAGAATTAACATGTTTACTTTTGTTTAAAGGTAATATACGTGTAACTATGCTAAATTAAAATTATAGAGATCTTACATGTGTACGTAAATAACTAATTTAATTTGCACAGTATACATACCCATACAATTTTATGAAATGCTAACTCTCTACTAATTTATAATCGAAGAAAAGGTTAGCGACTCATAATTTAAACATACGTACGCTCGAAAATGGAACTTGGAATCCAGCCGATCGACTAGGTAACAATTAATCACTCATATATTTGATGAGTGAGTTGTATTGCATAAATGTATGTATGTGAATGCGAACCTATAGTTTGCTCCAACAACTATTTAGTAAAATACTGTCTGTTTTCGGACCGCCTAGAAGGATTGACTATGCATGGATTAGTTAACGGGTATATCTCTCGTCCAAAAATTTAAGGAAAAAAAAAACAAACAAACAAACAGACAAAGAAGAGAGAGTCCAGGCATGTTTCTGAACTGTCAACGAAACTGTACAGTAGGAATTAATAAACGAATGACAGCACTTCCAAGTAGTCTAGCTTTGGCCAATTAATAAGTCAACTGCAGCCACATTGCTAGCTAGGCTGTGATCAGAAACGGTCGAAGTCTTCGAGTTAATCCTTTTACATGTTCATAATTCAAGGATCAGCGTTCACACGATTCGCATGCGACTTCTTAATTTATTCGCACTTTTAGTTTGTTAAGATTAGTTGGAGCATTATCATTCATTTAGGCGTGGTGTAATTTAATGCATAGGCGTGTTACGTATGCATGCGGATGGATACAAAGTAAAATATAGATGTTGAATGTATAGAGTGGAAGCAGTTTCTATTCAATTGAAATTTAATTTAGACAACTGCAAGCTAGTGGTTTGCAAAATGCTTCATAATTAATCAGGAGCTATTATCATAATAATGAATTGCGCACATAAGTGAATAATTAGTACAGTATAAAATAGCACATTAACTTGGCAATATGGTAATTAATTAATAGTTGGATAAATTTTCTACATCTATATTTTAGATTAGGACTTATTTTCTTAAGAATTTAGAATTGATAAGTTTTTTTTTTTTCTTGAAGGTAACATGAGGATAAATATGTTGATGAAAATTCAAAATACTATATTTTACCTATATTTTAATCTTAATTTTATTTCTCCTTTAGTCTGCAACTTGCGCGGATGTTTCGCGCCGTCCGCGCTCTGTGCGCGATTAATCTCTGGCGGACGTTGTGCTTTTTGATAAAAGCTAATTAAAGGAATATGAACCTTGGGATTCCCAACGTTCAACTTCTTTCCTTTATGTATACTAATCTCTGGCGGACGTTGTGCTTTTTGATAAAAGCTAATTAAAGGAATATGAACCTTGGGATTCCCAACATTCAACTTCTTTCCTTTATGTATACTAATCTCTGGCGACGTTGTGCTTTTTGATAAAAGCTAATTACAAGGAATATGAACGTTGGGATTCTCAACGTTCAACTTCTTTCCTTTATGTATACTAATCTCTGGCGACGTTGTGCTTTTTGATAAAAGCTAATTAAAAGGAATATGAACGTTGGGATTCTCAACGTTCAACTTCTTTCCTTTATGTATACTAATCTCTGGCGACGTTGTGCTTTTTGATAAAAGCTAATTAAAGGAATATGAACGTTGGGATTCCCAATGTTCAACTTCTTTCCTTTATATATATATATATATATATATATATATATATATATATATATATATATACACACGTCTACAGTGTAAGGAGACATATATATTTTTTCATACGCAGGACAGTGTGAAGAAAAAATTCTACTAGAGATCCCTTTCATAATTTAATTATTTTTATTTGTTTAATACTTTTATCGCTGGGTGTTGAAAGAAGCTTCGTCAATCTCTTCCGCGCTCGTGTTTGTAGGAGGAGGAGTTCCGGTCGTATCTTGGGGCGGTGTTTCCGGTTAATCCCGCATGAAGGACAAAAATATGTCTTAGGACAGTGCTTCGCACGCTTCTGGATCAAATTAATTTGGCATTCTACTTCCACAATTTTATTTTTTTGGGATTTAGCGATTATCGGTAAGTGAATGTTATTAATTTTATCACTAAATTAGTTAGATTTAGTCACAATCGAATTTCGTTGCGGTTTTTCTCCAACAAAATATGTTAAATTAAAATTATAAGCTAGCACTTACATATGTAAATAACTAATTTTGCATGGCAACCTAAAAAGTTTAACTGTACACTAACTTAAGATTAATCCAAGAAGGCACGCACGCGGATGGAACTTCCGCCACCTATGTAACAATCGTATTTAATTGATAAGTGAATTGTCGTGCTGATGTGAATGCAAACCTAGCTTGCTCCTAGAATTATTAGATTTCTGGGATGACCAATAAAATAACTAATTCGTCTGTTTCGGACAGCCTAGTAGGATAGGCTTTGGATTAATTAAACGGGTAGACGAGTACTTCATGCATGCATCTGGATGAAGAACAAAATAAAATATATATATATATATATATATAAAATTAGAATTAATGAACGAATGATAGTTCTTCCAAGTCTTTGTCCAAATAAGTCAGCTACAGCCACAAACAACCTTTGTGTTTTTTTTCTTTTTTTCTTTTTTTCCTTTAATTTATAGGCAAGGAAATTTGAGTTCTTTAATGCAATGTCGATCCAAATCGCTAGGCTGTCAGAAACAGTCGAAGACTTTCGTTAATCATTTCACACATCCATAATTGAAGGGTCAGGGTTCACATTCACACGCAACTTCTTTTTTAATTCGAGCTCTCACTGATTTTCCATTTATTAGATTTTGTTAGATATTAATTGGAGCATTATCGACTTATTTTGTTGTGGTCTAATTTAATACCTAAGTATGTATGTTAAGCATGAATGTGTGATCATAATAGCAAAATATGAAGGGTAGATATTATGTCGAGTAATCTCTCAAAAAAAAAAGTTAAGTATTTAATTCTTTGTAAGGTACTATTCAACTCTCTGATCGTAGTCATCTACGGTGCACTCAAATATGAACATATGTGGTATGGTCTAAAATAAGTGCAAAATGTCAATTAATCAATTTCGTAGGAGTTTTTGTGTGATATATTTTATCTTCTTACACTTGAATTAGTCCGGATTAGGAACGTAACCTTCTGATGACTTTGTTTGGCAAAGACTAAAGAGTTTGAATTCTTTGTTTTTTTTGGGGGTTTATTGTTGAATTAAGAACTTAATTGCAAGTTTAGTGAGTACATTGGCTACAATAATGGTTGAAAAATGAAATAACTAAGAAAATTCCAAACAAAAAAGATGAAGGAAAAACATATATATACTGAAATCAACAAGTTATATCTTCCTCCACACGATCGTTTTTAAAAAAAAAAAAAAAAAAAAAAATCCTACATGCACCCAGCTGATGCTTCCAGATAATATTGATTATTTACATATACATCCACCCTGCTGCAAAGATAGATATATACGCGACTAATTTAATTGGATGCATGTATCTTGCTCTTAGCCTCTTAGACTCCACTGCAAAAATCCCTCCTAATTAATTACTGATCTATCGACTCTGCAGTAGTTTAATTATAATCCAAGGAGGTGGTATTACCATTAAAGCCAGCCACGTGAGGTAACAATCACGAGCATTTTTTATGAGAGAGTTGTTGCATGTGCACATCTATGAATGTGAACCTTAGACTTGCTCCTAGAATTACTAAATATCTGTAACGATTAATAAAATACTTTGTCCGTTTCGGACAGCATATATATATATATATATATATAGAGAGAGAGAGAGAGAGTCCGGCTATGGTGCTTGTAAAAGCACCAATCACTTTGTACTTGTAGGTTTCTAACCGTTAGATCAGCACTGTTGATCATTTACACCCGTTAGATTATACTATTGAACCAACCACCCATTCAACCCTAGGGGGTCCACATCATCCTAATCATATATTTTTTAATCTAAAAGCTAAAAACTTACAAGCACCAATGTCTTGGTACTTTTAAAAGCATAGGAGCTCAATTATATGAATATATATATATATATATATATATATATATATATATATATATAGATAGAGAGAGAGAGAGAGAGATTGACTTCGGATTAATTAACGGGTCCTCGTCCAAAAAATAAAATAAAAGGAGAAAATGACAAATATAGAAAAGAAGAGAATCTAATAGCATAGACTACAATCTATATATATATATATATATATACAGACTAATTAAATTTTTAAACATCATGGACCGTCTGCGGTGCAAGTATTAAAGCGGTCGATAATTGGTATCCGAAATTTCAAATTCAAATAACTTTACCTTTTCAACTAATTAAATTTCTTTAAAAAAATTTAAGTATATCTTTCTCCCTCGATGACAAAATGGCACCATATTATGCCAATGTATTAATGTTCTGTTTAAGTAGTATTATAGGAGTAGGCAGCAGTACTCTTTTATTCGGTTCACTAAATTTTGAATATTAATTATCAAATTTTTAGCCGTGTATGCACGTGATAGACGACAAGAGGCTTGTACATAGAAAATAGAGAGAATACATAATAGAGAATAGGCCAGGCACATGCATAATATATGAGTAAAATAATGAAATTGCATTTCCGCGTCAGTTGGTTCACGTACGATCAGCATATTATTATTGATGGGGAAAACAAATTAAGAGGAAAAAGACTTCTTCCCCACCCACGCCTATATATAGTTAGCCTTCTCAAGGGGGCTCTAATTATCAAGGAGACACCAAAGACGAAGCATTTCGTAATAACTTGGACTTGATACATTAGTATCTATATATCACTTGTTGCATATGGAACATAACCCAAGCAACGCTCAGAAATCTTCCGGGATTGCGGCTATAACTCCTAACATAACTAATCCCAACATGGACGCGCAAGCTCTGCTAGCCGGCTTGCAAGGATTGGCTGGCACCGCTGCCGGGCAGGTGGACGTGAGCAGCTTGCTGAGCAATCTAATGCAGCAGCTGGCCGTGTCCGCTCATGCACAGCAGCAGCAGCAGCAGCAGGAGCAGGAGCAGGAGCCGGAGCCGATGTGCGTGGCGGGGCCCATGCAGATGATCGGCGGGGACGGCACCTTCTTCCAGCACGACGTCGACGACTTCATCCTCTCCGCCAAGGAGATCGCCCCCGCCAGCGCCGACTACGCCGTCGTATCCATCATCGGCGCCCAGAGCAGTGGTACGTAATTATCTCTGCTCTGTTCTTCTCTTCTCTTTTTCTCTTCTCTCTCTCTCTCTCTCTTTTTCTTTTTTTTTTCTTTTTTGGCGCTTTTTTTTTAAAAAAAAAAAGGAAAAAAAGAAAAGGAGAGAGTAGTATTAATTTGCCAGTGTGTATCTTTAATAAATCGCGCTTATGTACGTACGTACCCTCCAGAGTCCGGAGTATAAAAACTTTGTCTATTTTTTTAATTTACTTCTTTACCCTTGAAGAAGGGCCGTATTTACATGCATAAACCTCATGCCGCTCTCCGTTCGCGTCGCCCTGTACACAAATAGTGTCCCCGCCGCGAGTCGCCGGCCCTAGAGCCCGACCCGGCCCGGTCGCGGTGGCGGGTCATGGATCACGTGACCGTTAACCCGCCACGCTTCCTCCTCGTCGCACCGTTTCATTCCACATGCGCGGCGACTTGTTCGTTATCGACGGAAGATGAAATTAGAGGGGCTACTTCAATTCTTCTTCTTCTTCTTCTTCTGCTTCTTCTTCTGCTTCTTCTTCTTATTTTAGTATTATTATTTTCAAGTTATTCTCTTCCTTGATTATGTAGTGTAGCGTGTGATGATCTTTCATTTGTTTACTAGTAGTACACTGCTTTCTTATATCTTCTCGACTGATGAATCCCATGGAATTACATTCGGATTTGATTCCAAAGGGAGCGTAAGTTTCTTCTTTTGGTATGTTCATTACACACAGTATTAATTATTGTTTGCCCGTATTGATATTGTTCATAATCTGGAAAGGAAAGTGGATTCATGCTTTTATTGTTGTGTGCTGAGTCCCTGCCTAAGGAAATAATCTATCGTCGCTCAAAATTTCCCCTTTGCCCCAGCCCTTTTCGTGTCCTGGGGAATCCTTTCACAAGGCCTATTTGTATGCGAAGCCTGAAATGTGGATATATTAAATTATTAATTAAGCAAAATGTTTCAATTTTAGCATCGCAATCTGATTACCGGCAAGCGTATTTTTGTCTATTTTGATTTCTGAAATCTATCTCACCTGAGCTAGGCTTGCTATTCGTTTTCTTCTTACCCCTTTTCATTCAACCATGACCCTGATACAACCATAAATTGTGTGTGTGCGCGCGTGTTTTGATGGTGTTTGATCATGTTTTTGATCCTTGCTTCTCTGTTTCCTTCTGCAGGGAAAAGCTATTTGCTGAACCGCCTTTTCGGGACCAACTTTCAGGTGATGGATGCTGCCAAAGGGAGGTAATGCGCTTACCAGCTGTTACTTAAATTGAGTCAAACTTTCAAATTTCAGTTTGTATCATCGTATGCATTGTTTTGGCACTAGGCCTTTATTGCAACTTTACTGTTGTTAGCCGGGCCACAAAAAGTCTCCGTAATGGACTTAACACTCAGAAAGTTATAAAAGATTATTAGCCATCTCATGTTAACCTTGCTTTGAATTATTACTTGAATCCCACTTCAAGAAGCATAAAGGATGTATTTTTTGATTTTCCAGGGGACAAACTACCAAAGGAATGTGGCTCTCAAGGTGCGCAAAACCATCCATGTTGGTTATGGATGTAGAGGGGTTTGATGGAAGAGAAAGAGGGGAGGTATTTCTTCCTTTGCAAGCCCTTTGTGAATCTCTTCCGTGGTTGGTGTAAAATAAGCTGCTTTTTTGTTTCCCTTCGGCAGCATTTCTTTCCATGATCTTTTTTTTTTTTTTTTTTTTTCCAGCATGCAGTGAACTGGCATGAATAGAAGAAAAGTAACTTAACTACTAGTCAACTACTTATAATTTGATAGAAAGCATTTATGCATGCTCATGGTTCTTGCATAAATGCCTTATTTGGCAATGAACAAGCTTCAAAAATTAATCAAAAAAATACTGGCTGTTTTGGTTCTCAGGCAGTGCATTTTCCTTTTTTCTTGCATTTCCCAGTAGACTTCCTACATAGCAGGTAATAAATTCCATTTGTTACAAGCACATATAGATATGAAGTCAAAATTCTTATTCTCATCCTTCTATCCTACCCTATGTTTTGTGGGATGACTTCCTAGGCCTGAGAATTAGTGTGATTCGTGGTTCCTATGTAGTGGGCATGTTCATTCTACTTATTTTAATCCAACCCAACATGTTTAGTGTGCTACCGTAGTTGGCTGTGTCATATAGAAACTAAGCTCTTATAGGATGTGATTCTATATATTTTTATCTTTCAAATATTGTTTACTAGGCTTAGGCCTTGTTTATGTTTGCGGTGTCTGTAAGCATCCTCTTTCATACTTTTGAAGACCAAAATATTGCCAATGGAGAAGCAAGTAGCTGCTTGCTTTTCTGGTGGCAGTTCCCACCACTATTTTATAGAATTAAAGTAGGGAGGATTGAAAGTGCCTTCAAATTTTCTAGGCCTTCCAAAGCATGAAATCAAATTTTCTAGGCCTTCCAAAGCATGAAAGTGGGTGCTTTTAGACACCTCAATCCCAAACTAAGCGTTATTTCAACTGATGACTAATCTTTTCTCTCTGTAATAGGATGACACATCGTTTGAAAAGCAAGCTGCTCTCTTTTCGTTAACTATCTCGGATCTTATGATGGTGAACATGTTAGTCCGTGATCTTGTTCTGATATGTAAAGAATCTTCTTTTAATAAGATGCACATAATTTTGAAATCTAATCTATTACTTTAGGTGGCTACGAGATATTGGCCGACAACATGGTGGTAGCATTCCACTTTTCAAGACAATATTTCAGGTATGTCTTACTTGCAATTTCAAATATTCTAGCACTTAATTTTTCAATATAGAAAGCCTTCCAATACTGTAGGGTATTCCTAACAGTATTATTGTCAATCCCAATGCACTATTTGATGTGGAAGCACCCAGGCCACTGTGCTTCTAAAGCACGACAAACATCTCTCTCTCTCTCTCTCTCTCTCTCTGAATGTATGTGTATATATTACACCCAAATGAAAAAGAAGCTCTTTTCTTATTTTGAAATTTCTTAAATTCACCTTTATGGCAGGAAAGAGCAAAGCTGGAGCCCGGTAAAACTAGAGTATTAGTCATTGTACGTGGCTATGATTATGAGGTTTGTGAATCATATCTGAATCTTAGTTTATTTCCATCTGATTATCATCCGGTGCTTATTTTTCCTGTTTTCCCCTGGCAGACTCCAATGGAAAATTTACAGAACGACTTGGTCACACAGATGGAAGAGGTACATATTCTTACTTATACCTTTTTAGCATACTGCAACGTGTAATTTTCTCTCTATGCTGCAGCTATGGGAGTCGGTGAACAAACAACCTGGTAAAGAAAATAAACTGTTCAGTGACTACATTGAGGTAAGCCAACATGCCAGGTCTAGCTCTAGAGAGCTTCTTATTTCCAACATCTTCTTTCTTGTATGTATATTTCTCATCATCACTTTTATTTTGTGAAGGTGATGGTATTTGCTTTACCCGACAAACTTCTAGTACAAAATTTCAAAGAACAGGTATGTAGTATTTTAAGTTTCGAAGTATCAGAAAGGATGCAGAAGTTCAGACTTTGATTAGAACCGTTAAAGAATATGAAACAACTATTATTCTTCAAAAGCTTAAGCTATCAGAAAACGGTTTTTCAATGTTTATTTTCAACATTTATCTTTACGTCTAGGCTAGAAACTTTTCGAAAGGCCCAAGATGCGAAACAATTAAATGAGAGGAAATTAAATAATGCTAGGAGCGTAGCAGGACTCGAACTCAAAATCTCTTATTTTAATACTGTGTTAAAGAATATGAAATAACTATTATTCTCCAAAAGCTTAAGCGATTAGAGGACGGTGTTCTTAATAGTTACATTCAACAAGAACAAATGACTAACAAGTGGCAAAGGGCTTGGTGGTTGGTACCCGAGACCCAAGTTCGAATCCTAGTTGATTCATATTTCCAGCTAAGTTTATTTCTAAATAAAATAAACGAAGCGGGTAGCGTGCTACCTATCTCTCAAAAAAAAAAAAAAAAAAAAGTTCCAAAATTGAAATTATTGGTTTGATCAAAAATTTCCCCCCATGGTATCAGTTGTAGAGAATCAAAACTGGTAGGTTAAAATTTTCGTCATGTGCGAACCATTTACATCTTTTACTTATGATATCATTCAGTGTCCAGAAGCATGTTATCAATATGTTGAGCAATTTTCAAGAAAAAACACATGAAAAGAAAAATTATATTACTTCTTCAAAAGGATCTTCCTGTATATAAGATTTTTTATTGGCTGGCTTTTCAGTGTATAGAAGGATTTACATTCATGGGCCTGGAAGTTTATAATCTTAACAATAGCTAGAGCAGAAATTTAAAATTTGTTTTCTCTAACAAAATTAATCTTGTGTCTGATAATATTCAACATAAAAAAGTCGTCTTTTAATATTTCAGTGTTCTTTAATTCTTACATCGCATTTATAAAACAACCCTTGCTGCGCTGGATCATTATGTTTAGTAGATATTTATCAAAATAACATTTTAATAATATATTTGTCTTAACTTTGGTTCCTTATGCCCTCCTCAAATTTCACGTTATTCCTATTTAACATTTTAATTAACTTGCCTTTAGTGGCTTTGTGGATTAATTTTACATTTGATTATTCTCCAGGTGACAAACTTGAGGAACTGGTTTTCCAAGGGAGGTATTGCGGGGCTCCGACAGGACAAGGTCGCTGCATCAGGATTTGCGTTCAGTGCAAAAGGGATATGGGAAACCATTCGACAAAACAAGGAACTTGATCTGCCAGCTCACAGGGTATTCTTCTGATTATTTGGTTTTAGAGGTCACTTCAATCTTACCAATTATTTTTCATGCGAATTAACCAGCACACAATTTGATGGCATTTTATATCTAGATCCTAGTGTCTACCTGCTTCTGTGAAAAAATTGTGAGGGAAAATCTTGATGCTTTGGCATTACATGAGGTACTCCCTATTCTTTTATATGGTTCTTGCCATGTTTCCTTTGTATCTCTCATGACGCCTTTTCCTGTTTTGCCTTCTGCTGTACGGTAGGATTATATGTCTATGAAGAGTGGAGCACAATATTCTCCAAAGGAATTCAGCACAAAGCTGGAGGGACTTCTAGAGTTCGTGTTGACAAGGTAAGACATGCTGTCCCTATAAACGGGATCAGATAAAATGCATATGAACACAGTAGCTATTGCTCTTAATTGTGTTTCTTTACATTCTCTGCTACATGCACAATTCTTGTCCGAAAAGTATGTTGATACTTGGTAAAGTGAAGTTTTTTACACACAAGTTTTATATTATCCATTCATTCTCTTGCATGAACACATGCAGAAATAACTAGGCAAAGCCTAAAAAACGTGAGAAAAATAAAAGAAAATATCTACCTACTCTCTTATTATGAACAAACAAACTCAGATAAAAGCGGATTTCTTCTCATCTATTTGAAAATCAATGAGGATCTGACAGTCTTTGAAGTGAATAAGTGATATTTCTATCATATAAATGATAGTGCAAGTTTTTTTTTGTTCTTTCTGCTTGAGTAACAAATATTTCTGACCAATATAAATATATGATCAAGTTGTTTGACCTAGAATTGAAGCGCTCTATGTCAACTTGGCAAGACCATTTTACCATTTTGTCTTCAGTTTCTAAAAGAATATCTAATCAGTCGTCACTGCTGAATTGACCTTAATATATGCGCTTCTCTTGGCAATCATCTGGTTACACTTGCAAATGAAGGGCTCCAAGTTCATGGTCAGCTGAGGGTGTATAAAAGTTGCATTAGTTGTAAAATAGAAGCCAGATGTTGTGGCAAACAGAAGGCCTGGAGTTACTGCTGTGGTAGGAAGCTGATGTGAGATTTTGTGCCCTAAAAGCAGAACTCTAAATGGGAACAGCTTCTAGCTGCACTAGCAAGCAGTTAAGGAATTCTAATGGAATCACTATTAAGGCTTCTTCAGCAATCATGAAAGGAAAGAGGATTTAATTCAACTTACCATACATGATAGAAAAATATTTAATTCAAGCCCCTCCACTACCACCTAAAGAAAGATGAATGAATAGAAAAAGAAAGAATGAATGAATGAAAGAAAAAGGGATCGCCTTTATCCCAGCAGCAGGGGCTTGCAATATAACTGAAAAATCACTGGGTAACTTTCTCATATAAGGACTTTCTTTTTAATTTGGCCACGCTTAGGAATCAACAACAAAGAAACTTTATTATTAATTAGTAATTACCCTTTTGCTTATTGATATCAGGACTAACAAGGATTGCTAGAACAGCAAACATCAATCTTCTTGTACTTTGGGTACTCGTATAACTATCAAATACCATTAAAGTGATCAATTCCTGGAAGTAGGTGCTGAGGACAAAAAGTGAGAGTTACCGTGTCCGTCTAATACTTCTATAAATGGTGATTTGGTGTGAAACAGAAACAGAAGGTTGTCTTGGGATTTTTTGAAAAAGCACCTGCATCTTTAGTTCATAATGAGAAAATATAATATCTATGTTCATGTCTTTAGTTTCAACGATGTCAGGTTTTGTCATGGTTAGAGCTTGTCTATGCTTCACATCTATGTGGATTTAGGTCTCCTAAATAGCCCTTCCTGTAATTGGGTTCCTTACCATTTGATCTGGAAAAATTAAAATCATCTAGGCATCTATATTCAATAATGAGNATATATATAATATATATAGACTATCAAAATTCGGAATTAGAAATATTCAATAGATGACATCAACTCTTCTGATGAGTCCACTAATGAATATCCTATTTCTTCTCATATATTTGACTCTTATCCAGTCCTCTGCATTTAAATAAAAGTATATCTCATAATTACTTTTGGAATTATATCTAGTAGAATTCTATATATGCTATCTCCTGCTGTTGCTTACATGATTATTTGTCTATTCCTTAGATACGATGCAGAGACTGACATGTATGATGCAAATGTGCGAGCTACTAAACGCCATGAGTTGGAGAATGGAACACTTCATGTGAGATACCTTTTGCTTAGTTATTAAGTTAAACTGTAATAATTGTGATGATCAATGACTTCTAATTATGTTTTTGACAAGTATTTAATATCCTTAAAATATTAAGTTTTTAACAATACTTGAATTCATAACTGTATTTTGAAATTTTTGTACAGAGGACTGATATTTAGAAAAAATGTAATTTTGAAATTCTCTTCCATGATGACTACTACAGGCAATTTGCTTTTCTGAACAATACTGTTCCCTTCCATGACGGCCGCTGCATACAATTTGTTTTCTAATGAATACTCTCAAGTTTTGCAATTTGTAGTTTTCATCGATTTTAGCAAGTAGGATAATTAAATATTAGCTAGTAGGTATAAACCAAATTGGGATTGATGTGATGATCTCTCTTGTTTTAGGTAATGTCATAATGATCAACTGCCTATTCGAACTGACATGACACTTTGATGACTTAATATATTCTTAAAATTGTGAACTACTCTCTTTCGTCTGTTTAATCAATTATACATAGCATTCGAGGCAACATAAGACATGAAACTGCAACCCTTTTTTTTCGCTCTGATGATCATAAATTTGTAACAATGGTCAAGTTTTTTCATTCTCTTTCTTGGATATATGCAGCTTCTGGAGCCTTTTTGCAAGGATATGTTCAATCGTCTTCGCACAACAACAGCATGTGAAAGTAAAGATAAAATTGCTGCTCAATTGAGAAATGCTGATGATCCCGCCACTGCAGTTGATGCTTCAGTCCAGGCTTGCTTGAAGGAGTTCACTGAGTCATGCAAAGGTAAGTTTGTTTCTTTTAATGTTACAAAATCTAGTTAATTTGCTTCCAGCCCATCTTGTAGTCAATTACTTTATGTATCTCTAGCTACAAGAGGCTTCTCTAGAACTTGAAAATAACATCTTATTTTGTAGTTTGGTATTTTACTCCATCTGTAGCTAAAAAGCTACAAATTTGACTGCTTTTCATATTCATGGGAATTCAAAACCTGAATTCTCGTTGGCATCTTTCCCCTTGCTTAATGCTTACTCATCCTGCTAGAAGCTTAAAAATTTCCAATATTCCAGTTATGTTTATCATATTCTTGATTTGTGCTGCTTAAATTAGTTTGACTGCTAGAAAGCTCTCTTTACTTGCTGACTTTGCTCTTTGTATATTTTAGCTGCAACTGTAACTCGATTATTTTTAGTTCAGAAGTTCAACAATTCAATTATTCTCAATATCTCACAAATGGACCATATTCCTTTTAGAGTTGAGCTCAAGATACCAAGTTCTGTGTGATGAGAACTGCAAGGAGCTGAGGAATGAGCTGACATCATTTGCTCAAATCAAGGCAGAAAGCATTAAGGTCTTTTTCTGCCATCGCTTTTCTCTTCTGTGGCATTCTATATTCAATGACGCTATGCTTTATAACAAAGCTTGTGATAATAAAAAGCCTAAATGAGCACAATGGGGACAAAGTACAGAAATGTGATTTCCATCGCAAAATTCTCCCTCATAAATTTTGGAGTTTCTCTTGGTGATGATGTTGCTTGGTTGTTTTGACTCAACAGTGGAAAAGGACGAGGAGATAAGTGTAGGCCTCTCCTATATAATGGAGGATGGCTCCTCCAATGAGTATATGTCTATTTATAAATATAATGAAGAAAAGAAACTAATAAAATGAAAAGGGAGAAGGCATGCTCGAGGCCGAGAAAACTGGTAGCTGCTGCTCTGACTAGATCCGAATTTTATACTTTCGTGCGACCATCCAAAATCATTAGAGCTTTACAGGGTGGATACAAGCAGAAAACACATTTCATTTACTTTTTCATACACAATGGATCCTTCTAAAGTTTCTCATCCTTGTGTTTTTTCAGTAGTGGTGAATTCCTTCAATAATGTACAGTTTTCATCTTCTTACAGTTTTCCGTCTCTCTCTGCCTTTTCATATAGGAGCAACGCATGAGGGAGGAACTGGAGCGCCAAAGGATTGAAGCCGATCGTGAAGCGGAACGAGCGAGGGAAGAAGCAGAACGTTTGAGGGAGGAAGCCAAGCGTACAAAGGAGGATGCAGAGCGCGAAATTGAGCGCATCAACCAAATGCGAGAGTTGGCACAGCGCCAAGCTGAAGAAAACGCACGAAGAGGGCAGGTCCCACAAGGACCGCGAATTGATCCCGTGCTTGATGGGATTTTGAGCTTCTCACCGGTTTGGCACGTTGTCAAGCTATTCTTCTAAGGTCCCAATGATCGAAGAGGTTTGATAAATCCTCTGAAAAACAGATAAGACTGGTTTGGTGTCGGCTGTCGAAATTTGCTCTGATGTTTGTGTCGTGTGTTGTTGCTATTTCTGAACTATTTGAGATTTGCTCTGATGTTTGTGTCGTACGTTGTTTTTACTTATCAACTATCCTGGCTTGCTGCAACAAATAAATACTGTATGCAGTTGAGGTGTAGGATGGATGCGTCAAGCATCAACTGCCCTGGTTTGCTGTAACTAAAGAGTACCTTATTCAATTGCTGTAGAATGTATGCGATCAGCTGTCCTGATTTGCTGTAACAAATAAATACCTCTGTGCAATGCGGGTACGTACGGTTATCCTGCTATTACTTGTAGTTTGGGCAATAGGTTCTTGATCTTATTTGTAGCGTTTTATCCGTGCAGTGGAATACCGGTTGACCGTATAAACCTCAAATATCAGGCCATTCTGATCTTCAGAAGAAGCGAATAATTTTGTAGGTTTGTTGATTTGGCAAGGAGTGCACCAGTAACGGCGAACACGAACAACGGCGAACACGAACCCACATCAAATCAGATTATTTACGCATTAAAGCACATTCGCACTCTTTTTAAAACTTTTGGTGTACTGAGATTGTGGTAGACATACCACTTTGACTGTTGAAGTTTCAGCAAACATGCTGTAACATACTGGACCTGTGCAAATTGCGATGTTCGAATGTTTGATATGGATTCTGAACTTTTCCACACTTGGTGGAAGGTCGTAGATGGTATTCCGGCCTAAAAGTTCGATTTCTGGAATTTTGGCTAAGTCCTAGAGTTTTCACTCTCGGGGACCGGTTCCTGGCTAGGAGAGACCGGTTCCATCGGAACAGTGTCGCGGCCAGCTTGAGGCAACCGGTCCCTGGCTGTGAGAGACCGGTTCCCGAATGCGTGTTTTGCGGAAAGGTCCGAGAGACCGGTCCCTGGCGGGGAGAGACCGGTTCCCGAGCGTTGGTTTTGCGGGGCAGGCCGAGAGACCGGTCCCAGTGTCGGGGAGATCGGTCCCTCAGCACGAAAACTGCCCAGACCGGGCAGTGCACTGGTTTCATTTTTGAGAGACCTAGATGGATTTTGTTACATTTGAAGACTTGTAGAGCCTTTCCTCTCCCTCTCACCCTCATTTCTCTCTCTCACACTCACTCTAGAGAGAGAAAGAGAAGGAGAAGAAGGAGAAGAAGAAGAAGAAGTTGGAGGAGAGCTAGATTTTGAGACTTTGGAGCATCTTCCTCTCCCTTTGCTCACCATTGGAGGCTTGGAGCTTGGGCTTGGAGCTTGATAGAGGATCAATCTTTAACCCTAGAGCATTTTGAGCTTGGTTTGGAGCTACCAAGAAGGTTAGTTGGTTGTTTCTCCCCTTTAGACCTATTTTTGGTGGATTTTGAGAGATGAAACCCTAGATTTGAATTTTAGGGTTTATTTTGGGGCTTTTTGTTTGGTGGCTTTTAAGGCTAATCTAATGAGATTAGAATTTTGGATTAGGTTGCTTTGGATGGGATTTGGCATCCATTTGAGCTTTATTTGAGGATTTCTTTACCGGGGTGAGTTTTTCTCCACCTTAGCTTGAGATAGTTAATATTTGAGTTTAGGGTTAATCGTAAGGTTCGTTTCACCCTTGTTCCAACATCTTTAGGGTGCTAGGAGGCTAGTGGACACCTTCGTCGGACCTTACGAAGGGTTTCGGTACCTACGGTGGGTTTGACTTCATGAAAACGGGGCAAAATGGCCCCTATGCATTACATACTCGTCGTAAAGTCTTTTTGAATGCAAATCCATTCTAGATAGGATTTATGAGAATTTTAGAACAATTAAAATGCATGTGCTATGTGTAACATAAATTTCACTCTATATAGTAGAGCAATCAGGGTTATTTTCATGCATGTGAGAAGTGTTCGAGATAACAAGTGGGAATCATGTCTTGTATGCTATATTAGCTCATATTTGTGTAATTGTAAACACTACACTATGACTGGACTTAGTGGAACAAAGTGTCATAAATGGGCACTTGACATAGAAAACTATGAAATTACAACATAGAGACGTAGTGATAGGCCATTGGACATATACTATATTCCATGTTTTAGACATGATGACATAGTGATAGGCCTTTGTGACATTCGGGATATTCCATGTTTTAGACATGAGGACTTGAAACTTGAGACAGACTTATACGCATGCTTGTCATTGTGCTCATTCGCACATGCTTGTGAGGGTCGCTCCCTACAAGCCGGCACTTCAGAGTTAGCCATCGCGATACCCATTCGCCGTGCGGGATTGGGCGCCGAAGTGGATTGCAATGGGAAAGGCTCATTCCTAGAGTGGGGATGTTGACTACCACGGGGCCATTAGGCACAACACCGGCTAGACAGCCTACGGGTGGGTCTTACATACCAGAGAGCCTTCGGGTGGGTCTTCATGCCAGACAGCCTTCGGGTGGGTCTTATAAGATTAAACTTTTAACAGTTAAAGTGACAAGTGGACATTGACTAGAATAGTAAATAATGACATCTTTACTATTTGCATCGAGGACATCGTGTTGGTTGCATACCCATGTTTATACATGTTAGTCACACTCATGTACATACTTGTTGTAATTACTTTATTACTTATGCAGTTCATGCTAAGTAGAGATATTATGGTAGAATAGTACTCATGGTTACTGGTTCATTATTTCGCTTTCATTTATACTTGTACTGACCCTCTTTTGTAGCTTTTGGGCCTAGTGGCGCATTTTACTGAAGTCAGTAATTGCCCACTGGGAACTATTATTTAATAGTTCTCACGCCCTTTGTTTTATGGTTTTATTTCAGAGCCTTCGGCACCGGCGGAGGCACGGGATCGCGGCAAGGGAGTTGCATAGCTAGATAGCGGAGCTTGCTGTTGCTCCTAGGTGGTCACTCTCTTCTTTTTGATTTTTGTGACAGAGAGTTTTGTACCATGTTTAGAGACCACCTGTGTACCCTGTTTAGCTTTTGTTTTTGGGATTTTTATTGTACTACTTTATGGCTTTATTAGTGAATTTCAGTTTTATACTTATCCCTCTGTTGTAGAATTTAGTTAATTACTTTGCTCTGATATCATTAGATCCCTTTGTTCTACTACTTTATTTATCTTTTGGTTTTGAACACCTCGTATGTTGTAGACATATGGCGGGTCTGGGCACGCGCCGGGCGGGCTTCCGCTGGGTCCCGGGGCGTGACACCTGCAGAAAACTAAATCTCTGGCTCCCGCCTTTTCAGCATTAATTGAAAATTACGAAAATCTAAAAAGTCTAATAATTGACAACCATACTACTCTGCATTCTAACAGTCCGCTATACATTTCTCCAAACATAAATGCAGAAATACGTAAAGAACATCGTCAGAGGGGTAGCTCAAGTACATCTCTACGTACATCATAATTTTTTCAAAACACATCTCAGTGGCAGGAGTGTTAAACTACACGACCGACATATTCAATTAACAACCTGAATATTCAATTTTTCAAAAGCAGACAGTGCAAACAATGGAACCATCGCACCACATTTTATACGTCAGATGCCCTGAAAAGGGTCAAAAGTGACAAGAAGAGGTTGATGATGTTGAGATACAGAGCAACCGCAGCCCACACGTACTCGTCATAAGTGTAGCTCTTTATCAAGTTGTCCGTATCGTAGATGATGTACCCGCAGAAGATGAGCGCAGCTAAATCTGTAAGAACAAAATTAAACATTTAAGTTTCGTATATTAACTCTAGTTGTTGATGATTATTGGGCTGTTGCCGTAGAGCTAAATCCTGTCCTCGCCCTTACATGTGAAATGAGTGAACTTAAAGAATGTTCTGCACCATAAGTTAATCAAACAGAGGATTTTCCACCAATAATCCATGCAAGAACACACTCCCTCTCTGAAATGATGGAATATATATGTTGTTATCTTTAATTGTAATTTCTCGTTCATAGACCGCAGAGACATCCTTCATGAACGAGTGACAATCAACACAAATCCTCAGGTTTTTCACGACGCGAATATGTAACCCGCGACTCATGATGATAAGCCCGAATGTTACAGCTATCCTCTCGCTGTGAAGACGTACTCAAAAGATCTTCCTTCTCCTCTTCTTCGACGTTGAGCATGACATTAGCCAGATCGGGCAAATAGCCAGTACTGGAAGCTTTTTCACTCATCTTGGAGAGCATCTCAGCTATCCTATCCATTTTAGGATAGGACTCATCAGTTCAAGAAAACTTGTGGATCGTTCCACATAACTCAATCTTACTAGAGCCGATAGCCTTTTGAACCCCCTTATCTCGCATAGACAACCTCACCTTTGTAACATCATTCCACCGTCCTGTTGAAGCGTACATGTTCGATAGAAGAACATGAGCGCCACTTTTCTCTGTAGCCAACTCTAGAACTTTCTTTGTTGCATATTCTGCCATTTCAATGTCGCGGTGAATGCTGCTAGAAGCTAAGAGTGCCCTCCATATTACATCATTAGGCTCCATCAGCATGCTCTCAATGAGAGCTCGTAGGCATGCTCTCAATGAGAGCTCGTGCTTCCGCTAATTTACCAGCACGACCAAGGAGATCGACCAAGCAACCGTAATGGACTATTTGCGGGGTGAAGCCATAAGTGTTGCTCATCGAATGGAAAAATATGCAACCCTCTTCAACTGACCCCGCATGGCTATACGCTGTCAGTACCCCAACAAACGCCAAGCCATCAGGTTTCACACCGTGGTCGATCACTTTTGAGAAAAGCTTAAAAGCTTGATTACCATTACCCTTGAAAGCCATTGCCCCAATCGCGGCAGTTCAACCTGCAACATCTTTAATAAGCATGCTGCCGAACACATGCATCATGCTCCTTGAATCACTATATCTAGAAAACATGTCGACCAATGTGGTTCCTAGTCTAACATCGTGTGAGATTCGGTTCTTTTGTGTATAGGAGTACACCTACTTGGCGAGATCAAGAGAACCTAGATACCCACATGCTGAAGCAAAGCTAACCAATGTGGCCGTATCAGGTATTAGTTCCGAATCTTGCATTTTCCTGGAAAGCTCAACAGCTTCCTCAAACTGAATGTCCTGTACCAGAGCACAAATCATTGTATTCCAAGAAATAAGATCTCTTTCAAGCATCATGTTGAAATGCTCCCAAGCGGAGATGTAATCACCATTGATAACAAAACCATTTATAATGGTGTTCCAAGTTGCTAGAGTCTTGATACAAATTATGTCAAATACTTTCCTCGCAGCTTTCTCATTGCCGCATTTCACGTACATGTCTACGACTAAATTGTTCACAACATCCCAACAGTCTAGCCCATTCCTAAATATATAAGCATGTAATTGTTTTCCTACCAGAATAGCACTTAATTGTCAAGATGCGGAGAGTCCAGCAAGCATAGTAACCCTATTAGGCCGCTGTTTAGAAAGAAGCATTTCATTAACGACACGAGACCCAAGTTCGAATCCTAGTTGATTCACATTTCCAGCTAAGTTTATTTCTAAATAAAATAAACGAAACGGGTAGCATGCTACCTTTCTCTCAAAAAAATTTTAAATAATTATATATATATATATATATATATATATATATATTNTTCGAATCCTAGTTGATTCACATTTCCAGCTAAGTTTATTTCTAAATAAAATAAACGAAACGGGTAGCATGCTACCTTTCTCTCAAAAAAATTTTATATATATATATATATATATATATATATATATATATATATATATTTCTAGGAAAAGGTAAAATAAGAAGATTACAAGCTAATCATGACCAATCCAACTAATCAACTACGTAATGAAGACCAAAAAAAAAAAAAATCGAATTGCAAAGACTTTGCCCAAACAAGTCAAGCACAACAGCCACAACATGAGCTAAGCAACGCGTGATTAATGCTTCATTAATTTGAGCTTATTGTACATACGCATTTGATAAGATATATATTACACTTTGATAAAAATAAGTACCAGTTGTATATTTAAAAACTAAGTGTAAAATTTTAATTATATATTATTGATGCCAAAATTAAAATTAACACGCTGACCTAACCCTCATATGAGCTAAAGAAATAAGCATACGTGGTACACCAGGAGTCGGCAATAAGGCGCCTGAAGGTCAAGAGCGTTTAGGCAGAAACAGTTGAGAAATGGACCGTAACTTCCATAAGAAGTGGGGTGTAACTTTCAAGATCATGTCTACACCACTTCCCCCACTACTAAAAACCGACCAATAATGTGGGCTGAGAAGACATCACTATAAATAGTAACTTCAAACCCTGTAATCGGGATCTTTCTCTCCCCTGAACGAGAAAACCACCGCATTTTCAATACTTTCCTTTTATGCATTTATCGTTTTCTAGAGATAGTCTACAGGTAATCTTTTTTACCTGCATTTACTGCTTTCCTAGGAGTAGTTTTTAAGTTAGTTCTCTAGAGTCTGTATGTCTCACGAGCAGACTCTGTCATAATCTAGATTTTCAGAGTCTGTATACCCTTCGGGCATACTCTGCTCTATTAATATATAAAAGTATTCGACTCTTTCAGCCGACCAGTCATTGTGTATTTCATATATTCGGCTCATCAGCCGACCCAAAACTCTGTGCATTTTATCAATTCGGCTCATTCCAGCCGAACCGAATATTTAATAGAGTTTTCGAACTCAGCTGATTCGATCCCTCGTCAGCCGAATCGCTTGATCCAGTCGAATGGGCGCAAACTTCGAGGGTCACTATCCGAAGCCGTTTTTCATCCCGCCACGCTCCCCGAGGAGGATCTTTGACCAGGTCAAGGACCAGGGAATCAACACCCAACATATTTTTTTTTTCTATCCAAGAATAAAATTTTTACACTATTTTAGCAATTAATATTAAATTTTAAAAAATACCTAAATCCTTGAAATGGATTGTGCAAGATTATGCACCCAACTTAATTTTAGATGTGCAAGTAGAATTTGTCTAAAATGTATATACGTCTCTCTCTCTCTCTCTCTCTCTCTATATATATGTATATAGAATTATGCTACTATACTATCAATAGTATCAAGCCCTTAGTACTATTGAGTTTTCGGCCGTTGGATGAAAAGATGTGCGGTTAGGATGATAGCGGTCCCCGGTTAAATTGATAGTGGTCCCCTAGGGTTGAGTGAGTGGTTGGTTTAATAGTATAAACTAATTGGTGAAAATGATCAAAGGGTAGATCTAATGGTAGAAAACTCAATAGTACCAAGGGCTTGATACTATCGATAGTATAGTAGCCGGATTATTAGAATTATATATATATATATATATATATATATATATATATATATTATATTTAATATATTATAATATATAAGAGTGAGGTACTATGCTTCTAGAGCACGCAGTTTTCGTGCTTCCAGGTCATTTTCAATGTTGTGACTTTCGAATCGTCGATCGGTTCCGTTAAACTTGATCTAGAGTATTTGAGTACTTAGAAAATAAATTTTATGATTTTCGATATCATTTGCCGTGATCGAAGGGACTCAAAATCAATATTTTAATAGCCGTGGTGAGCCTGTTTGTAAGTTTAACGGCGTAAAATATCAAATCACGGTGAAATTTTGATAGAAATTTTTTTATATTAAAACAGATCATATCTATTATCTAAAATTTTAATGTCATATTATCACGTTTTGTAAGATTTTTATTTTCAGTCGTTGATTTTGAGCCCCTTAGTTCACTAGGCAAATGATATCGAAAAATTGCAAAATTTATTTTTTAGGTACTTCAAATACTCTAGATCAAGTTTAACGGGGCCGATTGACGATTCGAAAGTCGCAACATCAAAAACAACCTGGAAGCACGGAAGGCTCCGTGTTTCCAGAAGCATAGTAGCCTCACTCTAAATATATATATATATATATATATATATATGAGTAGGGTTACTGTACTCTTATGAGTATTGGGCCCTTTGTACTTATAAATTGTTTTCAATGATGGAGTTTCCGAATCGACGATCCACTCCGTTAAATATGATCTAGAGTATTTAAAACTTTTAGAAAATAAATTTCGTAATTTTTCGAAATCATAATAAAATCCATCAAGCGGGTATAAAATGAACGGTCAAAATCGAACGACGTCCTAAAAATGGATGATCGGATCCTTCAATTTAAGATCGGAGTTATCAATCTTTATCTAGATAGTGCATAGAATTTTCTATCAAAACTTCAACCAATTCCGATTCATTTACACTGTTAAACTAGCAAGTATCCCATACCGGCCGTTAAAAATTATCAATTTTGTGAGCTTTTGATCGTAAGGCAAATGATGTCGAAAAATTATGAAATTTGATTTCTAAAAATTTCAAATGCTCTAAATAATGTTTAGCGGTATGGATCGTCGATTTGGAAGCTTTATCATCGAAAACAACTTATGAGTACGAGGGCGATCGTACTCATAAGAGTATATATATATATAACTATTTAAAATTTAATAAAATAGATTAATTAGTAGCTGCATGTTGTGTGAATAAATTAAGCTGATTAAAGAGCAATTAATGGTAGCTAGTTCTACAGCCATTTATATATGTATATATGTAACACTATTTAACGGCTCGTTTTTGCTTCTCCTCACTACTGCTGTATACTACTTGGCCAGCGTCATGGGACATGATAGAGTGAGAACACACGCAGGAGAGACAGAGACAAACGTGGGTATCATTAATTCATTAATTAATTAGAATAATAAAATAAATTTCTCCAAGGTGTTAATTGGGCCGTGATCATTTGTATTATTTATGAGCAAGTTGCACGAAATTAATTTATACAATTAACGAAGACGAAGACCAATAATTCTCCTCCTTTCACACAGCGTGTATATCTATATATAAATTATAAATTGTCAAATTTATGACTCAATACGATCATAAATTATTATTAAAATCGACCTTAAAAATGGATAATTTAATTAAAAATTTATTCTCTCCATAATTCAAGGGCAGTATGCAAAATTTTCCAATATTAATTATTTAACTTTATAATATTAGCTCTTTCTTTTTCCAAAAAAACTCCTAGATTCACATATACCTGGTGACCGGTACTACTTGTGCAATAGCAAGTCATTTTTTTTTATGCATAAATTTTAACCCTTCATTGATTAAAAATAAACGGTTAAGATTCGAACGGAGTATTGATCGCATTGCTCTTTTTTTCTAACTAGTGCAGCTACTGCTCTTGCTAAAACTATTGCCACGGAGCTGTCCCAAAAATGGAAACAAAAAAAAAAAAAAAAATTCAAATACTTCAGTCTTTGCCAAACAATTAAAGTCACCTCGAAGACTGCGTACGCGCTTAATCCGGGCTAATTAATTAAACTACAAGAAGATAAAAGATATCACAGGAGAAACTGCTGGCGAAACGGATTAATTCACATTTTGTGCGAATTTTAGACCATACCCATCTGTTCATATTTGAGTACACCGAAGATGACTAGGATAGGATAGTTGAATAATAGTCAAGTGCTCTTTAATTATATATATAATAATTTGTATTACCATGTTGCTGATTTAACGTGCTATTTTATACTGTACTGACGCAGCATTTTGGGAACCCGTAGCATGCTGTTGTCTAAACTTGTGTGTGTGTGTGTGTGTGTGTGTGTGTGTGTGTGTGTGTGTGCCACACACTTTCCCCCTCTTAATAACCAGAAGCAGAAGCAATTAACATATTTAATTAAAGCACGTTGAACGAGCATTTATTATGTTTACTAGTGCCGGGTTAATTGTGGAACTTCTTTAAATAAAATAATAAGATTAATTAATTACTTTAGGTGTGCAATCAAACAGAGACAGAGAGGACGCACACAAGAGTGAGATAGTACAGGGTACTGCGACCGGTTCATCATGTGTCGTCATCACTCCTCTTCGTTATGGCTCGGCAATTAATCACAACGTATATATGTATATATTTACCGACATCTTGATCGATAATTAACGAGAAATTAGTCGAATTAAATAAGTGTGTCGTACGTCGATGATTAATTAGATAAAATAATTTAAAATTTATTAATATATATATATATATATATCTCAAGCCAATACCACGAAAATTTTCGTATCTTTGAGTTAATTAAGAGAGAGAGAGATATATATATATATTTATTAATCTGCATATATGTAAAATCTGTTAAAGATGAACGTGTAGATTTTCAACCCACGTATTAGTGGTAGGAAGAGTTAATTCCTAAATCCATAAGAAAAATTCTAAATTATAATTAACGATTTTGTCACATTTTTAAAATAAGATTAACCTATCTTTTTTTATATATTAATTTTAAAATGTGAATTCAAAAACTTATATGTTGACCATGAATAAAAATAGTTTCACATTATATATAGAATAGTTTACGCATACATGTTATTCGAGTTTAATTACTTCGTAATTAGTGCGCAACGAATCGAGTACAACACCGACGACACGAACTGAACAAACCCGTTCCAGAAACGTTAAACTACCAAAAAAGCCAGAAGGAATGCATATCAACTAATCAACCTACCCGGTACTAATCGAACATTAGAAGAATAAAATGGAAAAAGATATTGTTTTTAATACCTGTTCTGTTGATTAATATTCAAGAAATTACGTTACAGCTAGGTTTAACGTTCTGAAAGTCTTTGTCAGCTTCCGAATGCAATTAATAAAGTGTACAGGTTTTAAGTTCCTAGTTACAAGTGTAAGTGCGGTTTGAAAAAAAAAAAAAAAAACAATTAAGTTCGAGAACGACCAAAGTTAAAGAATCTAATCAACTCGTAATAGTAATCAAAACAGAGCTAGGAAAGAAAAAAAACTGTCTTTCTATCATTCGCTCTCGACAATGCAAGAAAATAAAAATCTTTATTTCATTGATCTTTATATTTTATCAATTCAAAGTTTAAAGAGCTTATATATAGTTAATATTTCGGTAACTGGTTGACCCGATCAATATCAGTTATAATAGAAAGTAAAGTAAAACATCACCGCCTATTCCTGCAATTCGTATTTGTATCTGTTTTATCTTTTTATCCTTCCTATCTAATACAACTTATCTCACCTGATCGTCCCTTTCAAGGAGAAGAATTAACAANTGTGTGTATATATATATATATATATATATATATATATATATATATATATATATATATATATATATATATAGCGTTGCCGTATATATCGATCGAGCACTGTAAGAGACGCGCATACCATTTATATATATACATAAACACACCGAATCCTTTACTACATCTAGTCTACAATTATAATATTTAATTACAGTAAACTAAAATTAAATTTTAAAGTTAATGTGAATTAAATTTTGATGCTTTTAGTTTAAATAATAAACATAAATTTTAAATTTATCATAATTCAAAAAATATATAAAAATATTCATTGTTTATATTAAAAAAAATTATCTAATAAAATATAACATATTCACTTATAAAACATAATTTTTATTGTAAATTTTTGAATAAATATGATGTAAAAATTTATATATTTAAAATAAATTAAAACATATGCGAACCTATAGTTATGATCCAAAAGAAGGCTAGAGACTCATAATTTAAACATATGCTCGAAAATGGAACTTCGAATCCATCCGATCGACTAGGTAACAATCATTCATATATTTGATAAGTGAGTTGTATTGCATGTATGTGAATGCGAACCTAGCTATAGTTTGCTCCAACAACTATTTAGTAAAATACTGTCTGTTTCGGACCGCCTAGAAGGATTGACTACGGATTAGTTAGGGGGTATATCTCTCGTCCAAAAATTTAAGGAAAAAAAAAATAAACAAACAAACAAACGAAGAAGAGAGAGTCCACGCATGTTTCTGAACTGTCAACAAAACTATACATTAGGAATTAATAAACGAATGACAGCACTTCCAAGTAGTCTTTAGCCAATTAATAAGTCAACTACAGCCAAAAAAAAAAATCCTACAGCCACATTGCTAGGCTGTTAGAACAGTCGAAGTCTTTGGTTAATCCTTTTACGTGTTCATAATTCAAGGATCAGCGTTCACACCATTCGCACGTGACTTCTTTTTTTGAAAAAAAGGTAGCATGCTACCTGCTTCATTTAATTAGAAAATGAATTTAGCTTCAAAATATGAAGACAGTTAAGGCCTCAATAAGAACGAGAAAGACACACACCTGCACAAACACACAAACCCACACACACACGCACACACACACCCGCCACACGGCTCAATAAGAATGAGAAAGATCCACAATTGCACACGCGCGCGCGCACACACAAAAAAGCAAAAAGCAACTAGACACCCCCTACAGTTAAGGTCAGCCTTCACCCCTCTTCTCTCAGTCCGTCAAAAGGTTTGCGATCTCCTCGAGAACACGATAAATATTCCTCCTCTTTCCCTGAAAGATAATACAATTCCTTTCTAGCCATATTACCCACCAACAAGCCGTTAGTTTACAAAGTTCTTGCTTTCTTCTTTGATTATTTGACACATTCATGAATGCCTCTCATAAATCCCTTGCCGAAGTTGACATTGACAAGCATTCTGAATTAGAGATCATCCGAGACAGAATATTTTTAGTATAAACACAGGTCAAAAACAAGTGTTCATTAGTTTCCACTTCGGCTTCACATAGAACGCATCGTTGGTCTCCATCCCACCCCCTTTTTAATAAATTGTCAACCGTAAGAACTCTCTTTCTTAGGAGTAAACAAAAAAAAATCTTTATTTTAACAGGAACTTTTAGTTTCCAGATCTGTGGAGCAACACGATCCCTAATACCCCCATCGATCAAGAACTTGTACATCGAGCAACACGGTCCCTAATACCCCCATCGATCAAGAACTTGTACATCGAGCAAACGGAGAAGGTTTGGGATTTAGACAACCGCCACTTTATCGTGTCATGCCCGGCACCCTCGAAATGATCCGAGACAAGTGCTTTAAGCTGCTGAAGACGAAGGTTCTCTTGCTCAGGGTAACCTAGTAATATCATGTCCCACCTCCAACCTCTTGGCGTATAGCGCAGTCTCACACCTTTAGTTGCTTCCGTGTAACTTGAGCAGGCACGCGACTTCTTTATTCACATTTTCAGTTTGTTAAGATTAGTTAGAGCATTATCATTCTTTTAGGTGTGGTGTAATTTAGTGCATAGGGCATGCAGATGGGATACAAAGTAAAATATATATGTTGAATGTATAGAGTGGAAGCAGTTTCTATTCAATTGAAATTTAATTTAGACAACTGCAAGCTAGTGGTTTGCAAAATGCTTCATAATTAATCAGGAGCTATTATCATAATAATGAATTGCGCACATAAGTGAATAATTAGTACAGTATAAAATAGCACATTAAATCGGCAATATGGTAATTAATTAATAGTTGGATAAATTTTCTACATCTATCTATATTTTAGATTAGGACTTATTTTCTTAAGAATTTAGAATTGATATGTTTTTTTTTTTCTTGAAGGTAACATGAGGATAAATATGTTAAATTAAAATTATAAGCTAGCACTTACGTATGTAAATAACTAATTTTGCATGGCAACCTGAAAAATTTAACTCTATACTAACTTAAGAATCCAAGAAGGCACGCGCGCGGATGGAACTTCCAATCTAGCCACCTACGTAACAATCGTATTTAATTGATAAGTGAGTTGTCGTGCTGATGTGAATGCAAACCTAGCTTGCTCCTAGAATTATTAGATTTCTGGGATGACCAATAAAATAACTAATTCGTCTCTTTCGGACAGTCTAGTAGGATAGACTTTGAATTAATTAAACGGGTCCTCCTCCAAAAAATTAAAAAGGATAAACAAAAAAAGAAGAGACGAGTACTTCATGCATGCATCTGGATGAAGAACAAAATGAAATATACAATTATAATTAATGAACGAATGATAGCTCTTCCAAGTCTTTGCCCAAATAAGTCAGCTACAGCCACAAACAACCCTTGTGTTTTTTTTCTTTTTTTCTTTTTTTCCTTTAATTTATAGGCAAGGAAATTTGAGTTCTTTAATGCAATGTCGATCCAAATCGCTAGGCTGTCAGAAACAGTCGAAGACTTTCGTTAATCATTTCACACATCCATAATTGAAGGGTCAGGGTTCACATTCACACGCAACTTCTTTTTTAATTCGAGCTCTCACTGATTTTCCATTTATTAGATTTTGTTAGATATTAATTGGAGCATTATCGACTTATTTTGTTGTGGTCTAATTTAATACCTAAGTATGTATGTTAAGTATGAATGTGTGATCATAATAGCAAAATATGAAGGGTAGATATTATGTCGAGTAATCTCTCAAAAAAAAAAGTTAAGTATTTAATTCTTTGTAAGGTACTATTCAACTCTCTGATCGTAGTCATCTACGGTGCACTCAAATATGAACATATGTGGTATGGTCTAAAATAAGTGCAAAATGTCAATTAATCAATTTCGTAGGAGTTTTTGTGTGATATATTTTATCTTCTTACACTTGAATTAGTCCGGATTAGGAACGTAACCTTCTGATGACTTTGTTTGGCAAAGACTAAAGAGTTTGAATTCTTTGTTTTTTTTGGGGGTTTATTGTTGAATTAAGAACTTAATTGCAAGTTTAGTAAGTACATTGGCTACAATAATGGTTGAAAAATGAAATAACTAAGAAAATTCCAAACAAAAAAGATGAAGGAAAAATATATATATACTGAAATCAACAAGTTATATCCGATGTTTTTAAAAATAAAAAAAAAAAAAAAAAAATCTACATGCATCCAGCTATGCTTCCAGATAATATTGATATTTACATATACATCCACCCTGCTGCAAAGATAGATATATACGCGACTAATTTAATTGGATGCATGTATCTTGCTCTTAGCCTCTTAGACTCCACTGCAAAAATCCCTCCTAATTAATTACTGATCTATCGACTCTGCAGTAGTTTAATTATAATCCAAGGAGGTGTATTACCATTTAAGCCAGCCACGTGAGTAACAATCACGAGCATTTTTTATGAGAGAGTTGTTGCATGTGCACATTCATGAATGTGAACCTTAGACTTGCTCTAGAATTACTAATATCTGGAACGATTAATAAAATACTTGTCCGTTTCGGCAGCATCATATAATATATATATATATATATATATATATATATATATATATAGATAGATAGAGAGAGAGAGAGAGAGATTGACTTCGGATTAATTAACGGGTCCTCGTCCAAAAAATAAAATAAAAGGAGAAAATGACAAATGTTGAAAAGAAGAGAATCTAATAGCGTAGACTACAATCTATATATATATATATATATATATATATATATATATAGACTAATTAAATTTTTTCACATCATCAGCCGTCCCCGGTACAAGTATTAAAGCGGTCGATAATTGGTAACCAAAATTTTAAATTTAAAGTCTAATAGCTTTAGCTTTTCAACTAAATAAATTTCTTTTTAAAAAAATTAAATATATCTTTCTCTCTCGACAAAATTAAAAAGGGCACCATATTATCCCATTGTATTAATGTTCTATATAAGTAGTATCATAGGAGTAGGCAGCACTACTCTTTTATCCGGTTCACCAAATTTTTGAATACCAATTATCAAATTCTTAACCATGTATGCACATGATAGATGGCAAGAGACTTGTATATAGAAAATAGAGAGAATACATAATAGAGAATAGGCCAGGCACATGCATAATATATGAGTAAAATAATCGAATTGCATTTCCGCGTAAGTTGGTTCACGTAAGATCAGCATATTATTATAGATGGGGAAAACAAAGACGAAAAAGACTTCTACCCCAGCTTCCACACCTATATATAGTTAGCCTTCTTAATTATCAAGGAGAGACCAAAGACGAAGCATTTCGTAATAACTTGGACTTGATACATTAGTATCTATATATCACTTGTTGCATATGGAACATAACCCAAGCAACGCTCAGAAATCTTCCGGGATTGCGGCTATAACTCCTAACATAACGGATCCCAACATGGACGCGCATGCTCTGCTAGCCCGCTTGCAAGTATTGGCCGGCACCGGTGGTGGTGCCGGGCAGGTGGACGTGAACAGCTTGCTGAGCAATCTAATGCAGCAGCTGGCCGTGCCCGCTCATGCACAGGAGCAGCAGCAGGAGCAAGAGCAGGAGCCGATGTGCGTGGCGGGGCCCATACAGATGATCTGCGGGGCCAGCACCTTCTTCGAGCACAACGTCCATGACTTCATGCTCTCTGCTAAGGAGATCGCCCCCGCCAGCACCGACTACGCCGTCGTATCCATCATCGGCGCCCACAGCAGTGGTACATAATTATCTCTTCTCTGCTCTTCTCTTCTCTTCTCTTTGCTCCTCTCTCTCTCTCTCTCTCTCTCTCTCTCTCTCTCTCTCTCTCTCTCTCTCTCTCTGGCGCTTTTTTTTAAAAAAAAGAAAAGAGAAGAAAAGAAAAGGAGAGAGTAGTATTAATTTGTCCGTGTGTATATCTTTAATTTTATTTTTATATTTTTTTAAAAGATAGGTAGCACACTATTCGCTTCGTTTATTTTATTTAAAAATAAATTTAGCTCGAAATGTGAATCAACTAGGTTGTTCTATAGACGGTCGGTATATCTTTAATAAATCGCGCGTATGTACGTACGTACGTACCCTCCAGAGTCCGGAGTATAAAACTTTGTCTATTTTTTTAATTTACTTCTTTGCCCTTGAAGAAGGGCCGTATTTACATGCATAAACCTCATGCCGCTCTCCGTTCGCGTCGCCCTGTACACAAATAGTGTCCCCGCCGCGAGTCGCCGGCCCTAGAGCCCGACCCGGCCCGGTCGCGGTGGCGGGTCATGGATCACGTGACCGTTAACCCGCCACGCTTCCTCCTCGTCGCACCGTTTCATTCCACATGCGCGGCGACTTGTTCGTTATCGACGGAAGATGAAATTAGAGGGGCTACTTCAATTCTTCTTCTTCTTCTTCTTCTTCTTAATTTTAAGTTATTCTCTTCCTTGATTATGTAGTGTAGCGTGTGATGATCTTTCATTTGTTTACTAGTAGTACACTACTTTCTTATATCTTCTCGACTGATGAATCCCATGGAATTACATTCGGATTTGATTCCAAAGGGAGCGTAAGTTTCTTCTTTTGGTATGTTCATTACACACAGTATTAATTATTGTTTGCCCGTATTGATATTGTTCATAATCTGGAAAGGAAAGTGGATTCATGCTTTTATTGTTGTGTGCTGAGTCCCTGCCTAAGGAACTAATCTATCGTAGCTCAAAATTTCCCCTTTGCCCCCGCCCTTTTCGTGTCCTGGGGAATCCTTTTACAAGGCCTGTTTGTCTGTGGAGCCTGAAATGTGGATATATTAAGCAAAATGTTTCAATTTTAGCATCGCAATCTGATTACTGGCAAGCGCATTTTTGTCTATTTTGATTTCTGAAATCTATTTTACCTGAGCTAGGCTTACTATTCGTTTTCTTCTTACCCCTTCTCATTCAACCATGACCCTAGCTAATACAACCATAAATTGTGTGTGTGTGTGTGCGCGCGCGTGTTTTGATGGTGTTTGATCCTTGCTTCTCTGTTTCTTTCTGCAGGGAAAAGCTATTTGCTGAACCGCCTTTTCGGGACCAACTTTCAGGTGATGGATGCCGCTAAAAGGAGGTAATGCGCTTATCAGCTGTTACTTAAATCGAGTCAAACTTTCAAATTTCAGTTTGCATCATCGTATGCATTGTTTTGGCACTAGACCTTTATTGGGACTTTACTGTTGTTAGCCGGGCCACAAAAAGTGTCCGTAATGGACTTAACACTCAGAAAGTTATAAAAGATTATTAGCCATCTCATGTTAACCTTGCTTTGAATTATTACTTGAATCCCACTTCAAGAAGCATAAAGGATGTTTTTTTTTTTTTCCCAGGGGACAAACCACCAAAGGAGTGTGGCTCTCAAGGTGCACAAAACCATCCATGTTGGTTATGGATGTCGAGGGGTTTGATGGAAGAGAAAGAGGGGAGGTATTTCTTCCTTTGCAAGCCCTTTGTGAATCTCTTCCGTGGTTGGTGTAAAATAAGCTGCTTTTTTGTTTCCCTTCGGCAGCATTTCTTTCCATGATCTTTCTTCTTTTTTTTTTTTTTGTTCCAGCATGCAGTGAACTGCCATGAATAGAAGAAAAGTAACTTAACTACTAGCTTATAATTTGATAGAAAGCATTTATGAAACTCTTAAACTGGTCTAGATGCATGCTCATGGTTCTTGCATAAATGCCTTATTTGGTAATGAACAAGCTTCAAAAATTAATCAAAAAAATACTGGTTGTTTTGGTTCTCATGCAGTGCATTTTCCTTTTTTCTTGCATTTCCCATTAGACTACCTACATACCAGGTAATAAATTCCATTTGTTACAAGCACATATAGATATGAAGTCAAAATTCTTATTCTCATCCTTCTATCCTACCCTATGTTTTGTGGGATGACTTCATCGGCCTGAGAATTAATGTGATTCGTGGTTCCTATGTAGTGGGCATGTTTATTCTACTTATTTTAATCCAACCCAACATGTTTAGTGTGGTACCATGGTTGGCCGTGTCATATAGTAACTAAACTCTCATATGATGTGATTCTATATATATTTATCTTTCAAATATTGTTTTCTAGGCTTAGGCCTTGTTAATGTTTGCGGTGTCTGTAAGCACCCTCTTTCATACATTTGAAGACCAAAATATTGCCAATGGAGAAACAAGTAGCTGCTTGTTTTTCTGGTGGCAGTTCCCTCCACTATTTTATAGAATCAAAGTAGGGAGGATTGAAAGTGCCTTCAGACTTTCTAGGCCTTCCAAAGCATAAAAGTGGGTGCTTTTAGACACCTTAATCCCAAACTAAGCCTTATTTCAACTGATGACTAATCTTTTCTCTCTGTAATAGGATGACACATTATATGAAAAGCGAGCTGCTCTCTTTTCGTTAACTATCTCGGATCTTATGATGGTGAACATGTTAGTCCGTGTTCTTGTTCTGATATGTAAAGAATCTTCTTTTAATAAGATGCACATAATTTTGAAATCTATTCTATTACTTTAGGTGGCTACGAGATATCGGCCGACAACATGGTGGTTGCATTCCACTTTTCAAGACAATATTTCGGGTATGTCTTACTTGCAATTTCAAATATTCTAGCACTTAAGTTTTCAATATAGAAAGCCTTTCAATACTGTAGAGTATTCCTAACAGTATTATTGTCAATCCCAATGCCTTGTTTGATGTGGAAGCACCCAGGACACTGTGCTTCTAAAGCACCACAAACACTCTCTCTCTTTCTCTCTCTCTCTCTCTCTCTCTCTCTCTCTCTCTCTGAATGTATGTGTATATATTACACCCAAATGAAAAAGAAGCTCTTTTCTTATTTTGAAATTTCTTAAATTCACCTTTATGGCAGGAAAGAGCAAAGCTGGAGCCCAGTAAAACTAGAGTATTAGTCATTGTACGCGACTACGATTATGAGGTTTGTGAATCATATCTGAATCTTAGTTTATTTCCATCTGATTATCATCCTGTGCTTATTTTTCCTGTTTTCCCCTGGCAGACTCCAATGGAAACTTTACAGAACAACTTGGTCACACAGATGGAAGAGGTACATATTCTTACTTATACCTTTTTAGCATATTGCAATGTGTAATTTTATCTCTATGCTGCAGATATGGGAGTCGGTGAACAAACAACCTGGTAAAGAAAATAAACTGTTCAGTGACTACATTGAGGTGAGCCAACATATTAGGTGTAGCTCTATAGAGGTTCTTATTTTCAACATCTTCTTTCTTGTATGTATATTTCTCATCATCACTTTTTTTTTTTTTGTGAAGGTGACGGTATTTGCTTTACCTGACAGACTTCTAGTACAAGATTTCAAAGAAAAGGTATGTAGTATTTTAAGTTTCAAAAGTATCAGAAAGGATGCAGAAGTTCAGATTTTGATAAGAACTGTTAAAGAATATGAAACAATCATTATTCTCCAAAAGCTTAAGCTATCAGAAAACGGTGTTTCAATGTTTATTTTCAACATTTCTCTTTACGTCTAGGCTAGAAACTTTTCGAAAGGCCCAAGATGTGAAACTAAATTAAATGAGAGGAAGTTAAATAATGCTAGGACTGTAGCGGGACTCGAACTCAAAATTTTTTGTTTTAATACCATGTTAAAGAATATGAAATAACTATTATTCTCCAAAAGCTTAAGCAATTAGAGGACGATGTTCTCAATATTTATATTCAACAACAACAAATGAGTAACTAGTTCCAAAATTGAAATTATTGGTTTGATCAAAAATTCCCCCCATGGTATCAGTTTTAGAGAATCAAAACTAGTAGGTTAAAACTTTTGTCATGTGTGAACCATTTACATCTATTACTTATGATATCATTGTGTCAAGAAGCATGTTATCCAAATGTTGAGCAATTTTCAAGAAAAAACACATGAAAAGAAAAATTATATTACTTCTTTAAAAGGATCTTCATGTATATAAGATATTTTATTGGCTACCTTTTCAGTGTATAGAAGGATTTACATTCATGGGGCCCATGAAGTTTATAATCTTAACAATAGCTAGAGCAGAATTTTAAAATTTATTTTCTCTAACAAAATTAATATTGTGTCTGATAATATTCAACATAAAGAAGTCATCTTTTAATATTTCAATGTTCTTTAATTCTTACATCGCATTTATAAAACAACCCTTGCTGCGCTGGATCATTATGTTTAGTAGATATTTATCAAAATAACATTTTAATAATATATTAGTCTTAACTTTGGTTCCTTATGGCCTCCTCAAATTTCACGTTATTCCTATTTAACATTTTAATTAACTTGCCTTTAGTGGCTTTGTGGATTAATTTTACATTTGATTATTCTCCAGGTGACAAACTTGAGGAACTGGTTTTCCAAGGGAGGTCTTGCGGAGCTCCAACAGGACAAGGTCGCAGCATCAGGATTTGCGTTCAGTGCAAAAGGGATATGGGAAACCATTAAACAAAACAAGCAACTTGACCTGCCAGCTCACAGGGTATTCTTCTGATTATTTGGTTTTAGAGGTCACTTCAATCTTAACAATTATTTTTCATGCGAATTAACCAGCACACAATTTGATGGCATTTTATATCTAGATCCTAGTGTCTACCAGCATCTGTGAAAGAATTGTTAGGGAAAATCTTGATGCTTTGGCATTACATGAGGTACTCCCTATTCTTTTATATGGTTCTTGTCATGTTTCCTTTGTATCTCTCATAACGCCTCTTCCTGTTTTGCCTTCTGCTGTACGGTAGGATTATATGTCTATGAAGAGTGGAGCACAATATTCTCCAAAGGAATTCAGCACAAAGCTGGAGGGACTTCTAGAGTGCGTGTTGGCAAGGTAAGACATTCTGTCCCTATAAACGGGATTAAATAAAATGCATATGAACACAGTAGCTATTGCTCTTAATGTGTTTCTTTACCTTCTCTGCTACATGCACAATTCTTGTCTGAAAAGTATGTTGGTACTTGGTAAAGTGAAGTTGTTTTTACACGCAAGTTTTATATTATCCATTCATTCTCTGCATGAACGCATGCAGAAATAACTAGGCAAAGCCTAAAAAACGTGAGAGAAATAAAAGAAAATATCTATCTACTCTCTTATTATGAACAAACAAACTGAGATAAAAGCAGATTTCTTCTCGTCTATTTGAAAATCAAAGAGCGTCTGACAGTCTTTGAAGTGAATAAGTGATATTTCTATCATATAAATGATAGTGCAAGTTTTTTTTTTTGTTCTTTCTGCTTGAGTAACAAATATTTCTGACCAATATAAATATATGATCAAGTTGTTTGACCTAGAATTGAAGCGCTCTATGTCAACTTGGCAAGACCATTTTACCATTTTGTCTTCAGTTTCTAAAAGAATATCTAATCAGTCGTCATTGCTGAATTGACCTTAATATATGCGCTTCTCTTGGCAATCGTCTAGTTACACTTGCAAATGAAGGGGTCCAAGTTCATGGTCATCTGAGGGTGTGTAAAAGCTGCATTAGTTGTAAAATAGAAGCCAGATGTTGTGGCAAACAGAAGGCCTGGAGTTACTGCTGTGGTAGGAAGCTGATGTGAGATTTTGTGCCCTAAAAGCAGAACTCTAAATGGGAACAGCTTCTAGCTGCACTAGCAAGCAGTTAAGGAATTCTAATGGAATCACTATTAAGGCTTCTTCAGCAACCATGAAAGGAAAGAGGATTTAATTCAACTTACCCTACATGATAGAAAAATATTTAATTCAAGCCCCTCCACTACCACCTAAAGAAAGATGAATGAATGAATGAAAGAAAAAGGGATCGCCTTTATCCCAGCAGCAGGGGCTTGCAATATAACTGAAAAATCACTGGGTAACTTTCTCATATAAGGACTTTCTTTTTAATTTGGCTACGCCTAGGAATCAACAACATAGAAACTTTATTATTAATTACCCTTTTGCTTATTGATATCAGGACTAACAAGGATTGGTAGAACAGCAAACATCGATCTTCTTGTACTTTTGGGTACTCGTATAACTATCAAATACCATTAAAGTGACCAATTCCTGGAAGTAGGTGCTGAGGACAAAAAGTGAGAGTTACCATGTCCCTCTAATACCACTATAAATGGTGATATTGTGTTAACAGAAACAGAAGGTTGACTTGGGATTATATGAAAAAGCACCTGCATCTTTAGTTCATAATGAGAAAATATAATATCTATGTTCATGCCTTTAGTTTCAACGATGTCAGGTTTTGTCATGGTTAGAGCTTGTCTATGCTTCGCATCGGAGGTCTCCTAAATAGCCCTTCCTGTAATTGGGTTCCTTACCATTTGATCTGGAAAAATTAAAATCATCTATGCATCTATATTTGATAATGAGTGAGATTGATATACATATCACAGTATCATGATTCCGACATATACATTATCATATCAACTGTTACACCCATAACCTGCAATTGGTGAATTTGGAGTCGATGTTCGTGATCGATCTTGCAGAGTATAGAACAGTTGTTTGAAATATATATATATATATATATATATATATATATATATATATATATATATATATAGAGCAGGGCTGCTGTGCTCTCAGGAGCACGGAGGCCTCCGTGCTCCTGAGCCGTTTTCGATGATGGAGTTTTCGAATCGACGATCGGCTCCGTTAAACTTGATCTAGCGTATTTAAAGTTTCTAGAAAATAATTTTTGCGATTTTTCGATATCATTTACCTAGCAATCAAAAGGATTCAAAATCAATAATTTTTAACGGCTGAAAATAAAATCCTATAAAAAGTGGTGATATAGCACTAAATTTTTCGATCAGAAATATAGATCTTGTTGTAGATAGTATAAAGAATTTTCTATCAAAATTTCATCTGATTTGAATACTTCTACATCGTTAAACTTGAAAACGGCAGATATCAACCATTAAAAATTATGGATTTTGAATCCTTTCGATCACTAGGTAAATGATATCGAAAAATCACAAAAATTATTTTCTAGAAACTTCAAATGTGCTAGATCAAGTCTAACGGAGCCGATCGTCGATTCAAAAATTCCATCATCGAAAACGGCTCAGGAGCACGGAGACCTAGCACGGAGACCTCCGTGCTCCTGAGAGCACAGCAGCCCTGCTCTATATATATATATATAATTGATCAGCAGACTATCAAAATTCAGATTTAGAAATATTCAATAAATGACATCAACTCTTCTGATGAGTCCACTAATGAATATCCTATTTCTTATCATATATTTAACTCTTTTCCCAGTCCTCTGCATTTAAATAAGAGTAGATCTCATAATTACTTTTGGAATTATATCTAGTAGAGTTCTACATATGCTATCTCCTGCTGTTGCTTACATGATTATTTGTCTATTCCTTAGATACGATGCAGAGACTGACATGTATGATGCAAATGTGCGAGCTGCTAAACGCCATGGGTTGGAGAATGGAACACTTCATGTGAGATACCTTTTGCTTAGTTATTAAGTTAAACTGTAATAATTGTGATGATCAATGACTTCTAATTATGTTTTTGACAAGTGTTTAATATCCTTAAAATGTTTAAGTTTTTAACAATGCTTGATTTCATAACAGTATTTTGAAATTTTTGTACAGTGGACTGATATTTAGAAAATATGTAATTTTGAAATTCTCTTCCATGATGACTACTACAGGCAATTTGCTTTTCTGAACAATACTGTTCCCTTCCATGACGGCCGCGCTGCATACAATTTGTTTTCTAATGAATACTCTCGAGTTTTGCAATTTGTAGTTTTCATCGATTTTAGCAAGTAGGATAATTAAATATTAGCTAGTAGGTATAAACCAAATTGGGATTGATGTGATGATCTTTCTTGTTTTAGGTAATGTCATAATGATCAACTGCCTATTCGAACTGACACGACACTTTGATGACTTAATATATTCTTAAAATTGTGAACTACTCTCTTTCGTCTGTTTAATCAATTATATATAGCATTCGAGGCAACATAAGACATGAAACTGCAACCCTTTTTTTTCGCTCTGATGATCATAAATTTGTAACAATGGTCAAGTTTTTTCATTCTCTTTCTTGGATATATGCAGCTTCTGGAGCCTTTTTGCAAGGATATGTTCAATCGTCTTCGCACAACAACAGCATGTGAAAGTAAAGATAAAATTGCTGCTCAATTGAGAAATGCTGATGATCCCGCCACTGCAGTTGATGCTTCAGTCCAGGCTTGCTTGAAGGAGTTCACTGAGTCATGCAAAGGTAAGTTTGTTTCTTTTAATATTACAAAATCTAGTTAATTTGCTTCCAGCCCATCTCGTAGTCAATTACTTTATGTACCTCTAGCTACAAGAAAGGCTTCTCTAGAACTTGAAAATAACATCTTATTTTGTAGTTTGGTATTTTACTCCATCTGTAGCTAAAAACCTACAAATTTGACTGCTTTTCATATTCATGGGAATTCAAAACCTGAATTCTCGTTGGCATCTTTCCCCTTGCTTAATGCTTACTCATCCTGCTAGAAGCTTAAAAATTTCCAATATTCCAGTTATGTTTATCATATTCTTGATTTGTGCTGCTTAAATTAGTTTGACTGCTAGAAAGCTCTCTTTACTTGCTGACTTTGCTCTTTGTATATTTTAGCTGCAACTGTAACTCGATTATTTTTAGTTCAGAAGTTCAACAATTCAATTATTCTCAATATCTCACAAATGGACCATATTCCTTTTAGAGTTGAGCTCAAGATACCAAGTTCTGTGTGATGAGAACTGCAAGGAGCTGAGGAATGAGCTGACATCATTTGCTCAAATCAAGGCAGAAAGCATTAAGGTCTTTTTCTGCCATCGCTTTTCTCTTCTGTGGCATTCTATATTCAATGACACTATGTTTTGTAACAAAGCTTGTGATAATAAAAAGCCTAAATGAGCACAATGGGGACAAAGTACAGAAATGTGATTTCCATCGCAAAATTCTCCCTCATAAATTTTGGAGTTTCTCTTGGTGATGATGTTGCTTGGTTGTTTTGACTCAACAGTGGAAAAGGACGAGGAGATAAGTGTAGGCCTCTCCTATATAATGGAGGATGGCTCCTCCAATGAGTATATGTATATTTATAAATATAATGAAGAAAAGAAACTAATAAAATGAAAAGGGAGAAGGCATGCTCGAGGCCGAGAAAACTGGTAGCTGCTGCTCTGACTAGATCCGAATTTTATACTTTCGTGCGACCATCCAAAATCATTAGAGCTTTACAGGGTGGATACAAGCAGAAAACACATTTCATTTACTTTTCCATACACAACGGATCCTTCTAAAGTTTCTCATCCTTGTGTTTTTTCAGTAGTGCTGAATTCCTTCAATAATGTACCGTTTTCATCTTCTTACAGTTTTCCTTCTCTCTCTGCCTTTTCATATAGGAGCAACGCATGCGGGAGGAGCTGGAGCGCCAAAGAATCGAAGCTGAACGTGAAGCAAAACCAGTGAGGGAAGAAGCAGAACGTTTGAGGCAGGAAGCCGAGCATGCAAAGGTGGCTGCAGCGTGCGAAGCTGAGCGCATCAACCAAATACGAGAGTTGGCATTACGCCGAGTTGAAGAAAACGCACAAAGAGGGGAGCCTCCACGAGGACTGGGAATTGATCCCACACTCGATGCGGCTTTGAGCGTCTCACCACTTTGGCACATTCTCCGGCCATTCCTCACCTCTGAGGCCCCAACGACCGAAGGTTTGATAAATCCTCCGAAAAACACATAAGTCTGGTTTGGTGTCGGCTGTCGAAATTTGCTCTGATGTTTGTGTCGTATGTTGTTGCTATTTCTGAACTGTTTGATGTCCAGATTTGCTCTGATGTTTGTGTCGTACGTTGTTTTTACTTATCAACTGTCCTGGCTTGCTGTAACAAATAAATACCGTATGCAATAAAGCGTCAACTGCCCTGGTTTGCTGTAACTAAACAGTACCTTCTGCAATTGAGTTGTAGAATGTATGCGATCAAGTGTCCTGATTTGCTGTAACAAATAAATACCTCTATGCAATGCAGGTACGTAAGTTAGCGTGCTATTACTTGTTGTTTGGGCAATAGGTTCTTGATCTTGTTTGTAGCGTTTTTCCCATGCAGAGGATACCCGTTGACCGTGTAAACCTCAAATATCAGGCCTTTCTGATCTTCGGAAGAAGCAAATAATTTTGCAGGTTTTTTTTTTTTTTTTTTTTTTTTAAGAGAGATAGATATCACGCTACCCGCTTCATTTATTTCATTTGGAAATAAACTTAGCTAGAAATATAAATCAACTAGGATTCAAACTTGAATCTTAGATATCAACAATTAAATCTTTTGCCACTTGCTCTAGGGACGGTCGGTAATTTTATAGATTTGTTGATTTGGCAAGTAGTGCACCACTAACGGCAGACACGAACCCACATCTAATCAGATTGTTTACGCATTAAAGCACATTCGCACTTTTTTAAAAAAATTTTGGTGTACTAAGATTGTGGAAGACATACCATTTTCAGCAAATCTGTAGAAAACCAAATCTCTGGCTCCCGCCTTTACAGCATTAATTGAAAATTACGAAAATCTAAAAAAGTCCAATAATTGACAAGCATGCTACTACTCTGCATTCTAACAGTCCGCTATACATTTCTCCAAACATAAATGCAGAAATACGCGAAGAACATCATCAGAGGGGTAGCTCAAAGTACATCTCTACGTACGCCATAATTTTTTCAAAACATATCTCAGTGGCAGGAGTGTTAAACTACAAGACCGACGTATTCAATTAACAACCTGCATATTCAGTTCTTCAAAAGCAGGCAGTGCCAACAATGGAAGCATCGCACCACATTTTATATGTCAGACGCCCTGAAAAGGGTCAAAAGTGACAAGAAGAGGTTGATGATGTCGAGATACAGAGCGACCGCAGCCCACACGTACTCGTCATAAGCGTAGCGCTTTATCAAGTTGTCCGTGTCGTAGACGATGTACCCGCAGAAGATGAGCGCAGCTATCCCGCCGTAGATCATGTAAGAGATCCTCCCGAGCGGAAAGAACAGCTGAAAGGACAAAAAGAATTGATCGTGTTATACATTTTTTTCTTTTTCTCGTAATTGATAGAGAGAACTCACCCAGGGACGGCGTGAACTGTACCTGTATAAGCGCGAAGACGATCAATATCATCAGCGCAGCGAACAAGAACGGGCCGAGGAAGTTAAAGTCGTGGCCTCTTCTTGCCGCCCAGAAGGTGTAGAGGGTGAGACCGACGACAACGATAGCTGTTAGGAAAACAGATTCGAGGATGACCTTCCCTGTTACGCACGCACGCAGAGAAAGAGGGTCACAAAATTTGCATACCAACTTTAATACAAAATTATACCGAAATTAAGGTCCATTAAATCTTCCGGTGCATTAACAAAGTATAGGTGATGGTTTCCAAGCAGTAGCCAGTTCACAGATTAGATATCATAACCAAATGAATTGGCTTTCTGAGAACAGAGTGCGGTAAGATTTCAGACTACCAGCAACACAGATAAAACAGACATTTCTTTGGTGCTAATACAGATCAAAATCTAGAAAATCTGTGTTCATATACATTAGAATTAAAGAACGCGTAGGGATTTAAATGTTACCCTTGGTGAAGGCACAAGTCAATCCGACGGCGAAGCTGATGGAGACCGTGAAAAGGCCGAGTAGCAGCAGATTCACCGGATGGTGCTGGTAGTAGTAATACAGCGGGCAAAGTACTGCAACACATTCAGAAAAATTAAATTCTTTAGTAAAACTACAGTGATATCCTCCTGCATTGGTTCGATCGTTAAACAATTAACTAGACACGACAAATTCATATGTAAATATCACAACCGCCTCTGTTAATAGCATCACCCCCATCAGTAAATCAGTGAAATATATAAGGTCAAGTTTATAATTCGAATATATATATAGATATATATATAAGAAAGAGAACATGAGAGGTGTGGACTCTACAAGCATGCAGTACTTTACATATTAAATAAAAATACTACCGAATAAATTAAGCAATTATACTGGTGAGAGAGAAAGAGACTTGCCGAGGAAGGGGAGAATGATGAAAAAGATGTAGAGGCCGAGACCCCCCGGGGAGGAGACGAAGAAGTAGGCGATGGGGTGGACATAGACGACGATGGCGGCGACGGCGATGGTGAGGAGCATCTGGATGGTCAGGATCGAGTAGATCTTCCTGATGAACGCCCACCGCAGCTCCGGGCTCTCCAGCATCATCGGGTACAGCGGCCGCGCCCCGGACTCCACGTCGGGGCCCTTGTACGGAGGTCGAAACCACATCTTCTTCCGAGAAAGGTGACGGAGCTCGATCGAGGGAGCGGATCAGCGATCAGGGTTAGCGCTAGGGCTAGTGTTATCTCCGGTGTTGAGCTCGCGGGGGCTAGGGTTAGGGTTTTATCGTCGCTCGTGAGCGGAGGAGGAGAAGGTGGGAGAAGGCGAGAGAGAATAAGAACCCGAGGAAAAATGAGTAAGGAAAGGAAGAGAGAGCGGGAGACGCGACGAATGTTCGAGACGGGTCTCGCACCGAAAAAACAAACACGAAGTGACACGCGGCGGTCCCTGAACTTGCCACGTCGCCCACTGACGCGAGCTTCGCGCGTCGTCTCGTACGGATATGCGGACCCAGCGGCTTTCGGGTAGACCGCGAGCAGCTTCTTTCCGACCACTAAGAGGGCGACAGCTCATCACGGATGAGTGGAGGTGGGGACCACCACCCGTTTTGCGGTGAGGGGGCGAGACGCTTCGAAGCATATATATAAATATACTTTGCCCGGAACGGAGGATGGGGCCAGAGAATTTTCTTTGTGCGCCCCAGAACACGATTCGGCAGTGTTTGGTTTGGAAATAATAGAAAAAAAAAAAAAAAAATTTCTTTGTTCTCCTTTTTCTTTTTTTTTTAAATACAGTGTTTGATATTTGAGAATAATAATTTTTTGATTTTTGAAATTGCTATTTCATTTTTTTTCTGAAACAATCTTATTCTCAGATGGAAACAAAATTAATTAAAGTCTAAATTTAATTATGATTATTATGATATTAAATTATTAATTAATTTAATTAATATATTTAAACTATTATATTTTGCTTAAATAATAAAATTATTTATTTATTTATTATTTATAATTAATTATTAATAATTTAATACATTTATTCAAAACTAATATTTATATCGATCAACCATTAATATTTGTATTAATCTAATTTTTCTTTTACTAGTTATCTAGTAAAATAATTTACTATCTAATTAAAAAATCAAATTATTTTTTATAATTAATTAATTAATTAATGTATTTTCATTTTCTTATATATTAGGGAAAACTTTAAAAAAAACCTCCTGTGGTTTCACTCTTTCTCACTTTAGTACCCTATAGTTTAAAGTGTATTAAGTTGGTACACTGTGATTTCGCACTTTCTCATTTTAGTACTATGTGGTTTAAAGTGTATCAAGTTAGTATCCTGTGGTTTCGCACTTTCTCACTTTAGTACCATGTGGTTTAATATTTCATTAAGAGAAAAATAAAACCACATGGTACTAACTTAATACAAAAATAAAACCATAGGGTACTAACTTGATACAAAAATAAACCACAGAGTACTAACTTAATATACTTTAAACCACAGGATACTAAAATGAGAAAGTGCGAAACCACATAGTACTAACTTGATACACTTTAAACCACAGGGTATTAAAATAAAAAAGTGCGAAACCATTGGGGGTTTTGAAGTTTTCTCTATATAATATTCATAGCTAATAAATTTATTAGTTTATTAAATTATTTTTAAGTAATATTTTGATATTAATTAATTAGATAAAATAATTTTAATTTAAAATTATAATTATTATTCTCCTTGTTCCAATCTAACCAACCATTCAAACACTATTTATCTTATTCCTAGGAACAACCTAATTTTTATTTAAATTAAAAATTGGTCTAGTTTCTATTTATACCTGAACTTGTATTTATATTCTTATTAACGCAGCCGATGGGAATTAGAGCGCAATGGAGGAATAATAATAAGAAAAAATTAATTATATAGTTTTTTTAATTAAGAAAGAGCCATTAATTAATAATCTATATGCAGTTGTATGCTAATACGAGATTATGAGTGTTTATATAGAGTTGGGTTCTGTTTTTTTTTTTTTTTTTTTTTTTTGGCTAAACTATCGAGGCCCTTTATTTGTGAGGAGTGAACATTATACTTGCACATTTTGGCATTAGTTATAATGACCATATCAGATCTTTTCTGAAAAACTGATTTAGAGTTTGGATTGTTGGACTAGAAGTCTAGAATAATAGGAACAGCTGCATGTTATAATTTTAAAAATATAGATGTTTTAGCTAATTAA